>NC_092721.1:198988461-199324461 GCF_047496885.1 Scyliorhinus torazame | reverse complement strand
GCCAGTCTGTGCTGTTATCTGGTGTGTACTCAGCTCGCGGCTCTCAGCTCCCACTGAGCCTGCCTCTGGCCGTTCCTTATTCATGGGCTGCTCGCCTGCTTCTCAACACAAGTCTCAACAGGCCACTTGAGAATGGAGGCTGAGAGGTGGCTTAAGCAGATCTTTAAAATTCTGAAGAAGATTCAGTCGGGTAGACGCTTGGGGCTGTCAGAAACGAGGGTCTGTCACTGTGAGATAGTCAGGAAAACCTATTGACTCAGAGTGGTCAGAATGTAGGACTGACTACCCCACGGAGCGGGAAAGAGGAATCGTCTCGATGCATTTGAGGGGAAGCTGGATAACCTGAAGGGGGAGCAATGAACAGGCTTTGCTGACAGGGTGAGTTAATGTAACGTAGGAGGAGGTTTGTGTGGGCAAGACCAATTATAGACTCACAGAATGGTTACAGCGCAGAATACGGAGATCCAACATTGTAACCTCCTCCGGATGCCTTTGACAACCATGACATCTGTGTTGACACCAAGATCCTTGTATAAAAAGCAGTTGTCCTCCGAACTCTCCTATAAGACCATAAGACATAGGAACAGAATTAGGCCACTCGGCCCATCGAGTCTGCTCCGCCATTCAATCATGGCTGATATTTTTCTCATCCCCATTCTCCTGCCTTCTCCCCATAACCCCTGATCCCCTTATTAATCAAAAACCTATCTATCTCTGTCTTCTTGCTCTCTTTGGTTGGCTCTGAATATGGCGGTCAATATGGTCGCCTTCCTTAATCCTAATTACGTTTGCTCCAGAGTCGCCAGGTATCTTTCGATACCGCCACAAGGTTCAAACCCGAATACTGATCAAAGAGTCGGTACACCAGTTAGTTAGTTCAAAGTCAATACTGTTTATTTACACACACAGTAATATCTACTCATGCACGAAATGCTACAGACTAAACCATCACTACTGCTAAAGCCTATACTTAGCTTCAGGCGCCCACTCAGTCAGAGGAACAATGGCCGCTGTTCGGTTCTGAGGCTTATGGTGTCGAAGTGGTGAAGGAGAAACAGCTAAGTTCGTCCGTCTGGTAGCGAGCGTTGACCTTGGACTTACTTGCTTCTGGTGCAGCTGGTGGAAGGGTCTCTCCGCTGTGAGAGCCGAGTCCAAGAGAGCGATTCTCTCTTGGGGCCTTCTTCTTATACCCGGAGGGGCTTCGCGTGCTTTTGGGCGGGCCTTGAACTTGGCCCCAATCAATTGGGCCATTTCTTGATCACTCGGATTGACCCTGACCAATAAAGGGGTGGGTGCCCTGATGGCTGGGCGTGTCCTAGGTGGCCGTTGGCCTGCTTTGTTTTCTGCTTTCAGTTTGGGGAACTGGCGCCGCGAGGTCTGGAGCCAGATCGGTTACTTGAGTATCTCCCTTTGTTCCCGTAGATGGGCCATCCATATGCTAATAGACCTACAGTTTCAAAGAACAAAGAACAAAGAAATGTACAGCACAGGAACAGGCCCTTCGGCCCTCCAAGCCCGTGCCGACCATACTGCCCGACTAAACTACAATCTTCTACACTTCCTGGGTCCGTATCCTTCTATTCCCATCCTATTCATATATTTGTCAAGATGCCCCTTAAATGTCCCTATCGTCCCTGCCTCCACTACCTCCTCCGGTAGTGAGTTCCAGGCACCCACTACCCTCTGCGTAAAAAACTTGCCTCGTACATCTACTCTAAACTTTGCCCCTCTCACCTTAAACCTATGCCCCCTAGTAATTGACCCCTCTACCCTGGGGAAAAGCCTCTGACTATCCACTCTGTCTATGCCCCTCATAATTTTGTATACCTCTATCAGGTCGCCCCTCAACCTCCTTCGTTCCAGTGAGAACAAACCGAGTTTATTCAATCGCTCCTCATAGCTTATGCCTTCCATACCAGGCAACATTCTGGTAAATCTCTTCTGCACCCTCTCTAAAGCCTCCACATCCTTCTGGTAGTGTGGCGACCAGAATTGAACACTATACTCCAAGTGTGGCCTAACTAAGGTTCTATACAGCTGCAACATGACTTGCCAATTCTTATACTCAATGCCCCGGCCAATGAAGGCAAGCATGCCGTATGCCTTCTTGACTACCTTCTCCACCTGTGTAGCCCCTTTCAGTGATCTGTGGACCTGTACTCCTAGATCTCTTTGACTTTCAATACTCTTGAGGGTTCTACCATTCACTGTATATTCCCTACCTGCATTAGCCCTTCCAAAATGCATTACCTCACATTTGTCCAGGTTAAACTCCATCTGCCATCTCTCCGCCCAAGTCTCCAGACAATCTAAATCCTGCTGTATCCTCAGACAGTCCTCATCGCTATCCGCAATTCCACCAACCTTTGTGTCGTCTGCAAACTTACTAATCAGACCAGTTACATTTTCCTCCAAATCATTTATATATACTACAAAGAGCAAAGGTCCCAGCACTGATCCCTGTGGAACACCACTGGTCACAGCCCTCCAATTAGAAAAGCATCCCTCCATTGCTACCCTCTGCCTTCTATGGCCTAGCCAGTTCTGTATCCACCTTGCCAGTTCACCCCTGATCCCGTGTGACTTCACCTTTTGTACTAGTCTACCATGAGGGACCTTGTCAAAGGCCTTACTGAAGTCCATATAGACAACATCTACTGCCCTACCTGCATCAATCATCTTAGTGACCTCCTCGAAAAACTCTATCAAGTTAGTGAGACACGACCTCCCCTTCACAAAACCGTGCTGCCTCTCACTAATACGTCCATTTGCTTCCAAATGGGAGTAGATCCTGTCTCGAAGAATTCTCTCCAGTAATTTCCCTACCACTGAAGTAAGGCTCACCGGCCTGTAGTTCCCGGGATTATCCCTGCCACCCTTCTTAAACAGAGGAACAACATTGGCTATTCTCCAGTCCTCCGGGACATCCCCTGAAGACAGCGAGGATCCAAAGATTTCTGTCAAGGCCTCAGCAATTTCCTCTCCAGCCTCCTTCAGTATTCTGGGGTAGATCCCATCCGGCCCTGGGGACTTATCTACCTTAATATTTTTTAAGACACCCAACACCTCGTCTTTTTGGATCACAATGTGACCCAGGCTATCTACACCCCCTTCTCCAGACTCAACATCTACCAATTCCTTCTCTTTGGTGAATACTGATGCAAAGTATTCATTTAGTACCTCGCCCATTTCCTCTGGCTCCACACATAGATTCCCTTGCCTATCCTTCAGTGGGCCAACCCTTTCCCTGGCTACCCTCTTGCTTTTTATGTAAGTGTAAAAAGCCTTGGGATTTTCCTTAACCCTATTTGCCAATGACTTTTCATGACCCCTTCTAGCCCTCCTGACTCCCTGCTTAAGTTCCTTCCTACTTTCCTTATATGCCACACAGGCTTCGTCTGTTCCCAGCCTTTTAGCCCTGACAAATGCCTCCTTTTTCTTTTTGACGAGGCCTACAATATCATTCGTCATCCAAGGTTCCCGAAAATTGCCGTATTTGTCTTTCTTCCTCACAGGAACATGCCTGTCCTGTATTCCTATCAACTGACACTTGAAAGCCTCCCACATGTCAGATGTTGATTTGCCCTCAAACATCCGCCCCCAATCTATGCTCTTCAGTTCCCGCCTAATATTGTTATAATTAGCCTTCCCCCAATTTAGCACATTCATCCTCGGACCACTCTTATCCTTGTCCACCAGTACTTTAAAACTTACTGAATTGTGGTCACTGTTACCGAAATGCTCCCCTACTGAAACATCTACCACCTGGCCGGGCTCATTCCCCAATACCAGGTCCAGTACCGCCTCTTCCCTAGTTGGACTGTTTACATATTGTTTTAAGAAGCCCTCCTGGATGCTCCTTACAAACTCTGCCCCGTCTAAGCCCCTGGCACTAAGTGAGTCCCAGTCAATATTGGGGAAGTTGAAGTCTCCCATCACCACAACCCTGTTGTTTTTACTCTTTTCCAAAATCTGTCTACCTATCTGCTCCTCTATCTCCCGCTGGCTGTTGGGAGGCCTGTAGTATACCCCCAACATTGTGACTGCACCCTTCTTATTCCTGATCTCTACCCATATAGCCTCACTGCCCTCTGAGGTGTCCTCTCGCTGTATAGCTGTGATACTCTCCTGAACAAGTAGCGCAACTCCGCCTCCCCTTTTACATCCCCCTCTATCCCGCCTGAAACATCTAAATCCTGGAACGTTTAGCTGCCAATCCTGCCCTTCCCTCAACCAGGTCTCTGTAATGGCAACAACATCATAGTTCCAAGTAGTAATCCAAGCTCTAAGTTCATCTGCCTTACCCGTAATGCTCCTTGCATTAAAACATATGCACTTCAGGCCACCAGACCCGCTGTGTTCAGCAACTTCTCCCCGTCTGCTCTGCCTCAGAGCCACACTGTCCATATTCCCTAGTTCTCCCTCAACGCTCTCACCTTCTGACCTATTGCTCCCGTGCCCACCCCCCTGCCATACTAGTTTAAACCCTCCCGTGTGACACTAGCAAATCTCGCGGCCAGGATATTTATGCCTCTCCGGTTTAGATGCAACCCGTCCATCTCAGTCCATTCAGTCTCGCCTGGGAGCTGTTTCTCCAATATGCAGACAGGCTCTGTGCCTCCTTGCTTTCTTAACATTGTCCATTTTTCCCTGCAATCTTTGCAAATGTCCATTTTGTATTCTGGAAGTGGCCATCCCAGATGGCTACAGTCTTAAAGACACTCAGTGATTTGGCCTCCCACAACCTTCTGCGGCAAAGAGTTCCACAGATTCACCACCCTCTGGCTGAAGAAATTCCTCCTCATCTCAGTTTTAAAGGACCGTCCCTTTAGTCTGAGATGGTGTCCTCTGCTTTTAGTTTTTCCTACAATGGAAACATCCTCTCCACGTCCACTCTATCCAGGGCTCGCAGTATCCTGTAAGTTTCAATAAGATCCCCCCTCATCCTTCTAAACTCCAACGAGTACAGACCCAGAGTCCTCAACCGCTCCTCATACGACAAGTTCTTCATTCCAGGGATCATTCTTGTGAACCTCCTCTGGACCCTTTCCAAGGCCAGCACATCCTTCCTTAGATATGGGGCCCAAAACTGCTCACAATACTCCAAATGGTGTCTGACCAGAGCCTTATACAGCCTCAGAAGCACCTCCCTGGTCTTGTTTTCTAGCCCTCTTGACATGAATGCTAACATTGCATTTGCCTTCTTAACTGCTGGCTGAACCTGCACGTTAACCTTAAGAGAATCGTGAACAAGGATTTCCAAGTCCCTTTATGCTTCTGATTTCCTAAGTATTTCCGCATTTAGAAAATAGTCTATGCCTCCATTCTTCCTTCCAAAGTGCTTAATCTCACACTTTTCCACATTGCATTCCATTTGCCACTTCACTGCCCACTCTCCTCGCTTGTCCAAATCCTTTTGCAGCCCCCCTGCTTCCTCAATACTACCTGCCCCTCTGCAGATCTTTGTATCATCTGCAAACTGAGCAACAGTACCGCAAATACTTGGACTGGGCACAGACGGCACCTCAAGACCCTGGAGAGATGCCATCAACGCTGTCCGAGACGGATTCTCAGCATCAGCTGGGAGGACAAGCATTCTAACATCGGTGTCCTTGAAGGAGCCATGATCCTCCAAAACCAACTCCGCTGGGCCAGACATGTGCTGAGGATGTCAGAGTCCCAACTGTCAAAGTGAATCTTCTTTGCCCAGCTCAAGGAAGTTTTCCGACCAAGAGGAGACGAAGGAAGCACGTCAAAGAAACCCTGAAAGCTTACCTCAAGAAATGAACTATATACGTCAACATCTGGAAAACCCTTGCTCTGAAGAGACCGACTTGGAGGAATCTCCTGACTGAAGGGACACAATTCTTCGAGGGCACCCAACAACCAGAGGAGACCTAGAAAAGAAGCCCGAGAAAGGAATACCAGCGATGTAGAATCCAAGGACCGATCCCACCTCCCAGAAACACCTGTCAAGCGTGCAGTCGAAGAGGGCGGCATGTGGCGCAGTGGTTAGCACAGGGACTGCGGCGCTGAGGACCCGGGTTCGAATCCCGGCCCTGAGTCACTGTCCGCGTGGAATTTACACATTCTCCCCGTGTTTGCGTGGGTCTCACCCCCACACCCCAAGGTGGGCGGGGTAGGTGGATTGCCCACGCTAAATTGCCCCTTAATTGGGGAAAAAAAAAAATGGTTACTCTAAATTTATGGGGAAAAAAGTGTGCAGTCGAAGATGGGGCTCTAGGATCAGCCACACCAAGGACCCACAGAACCCGGGCCCGTAACACAGAGTTTCTTCGGTGGGCAATCACACTCGTTAGTGAGTGATCACCGAAGAAGAAAACAGCACAGGGAAATGCCATTCAGCCCATTATGTCCATGCCAGCCTTCTCCAAGAACAATTCACCTTCCCTGCCTTTCCCCCTCTGGATCTGCAAATTACTTTCCTTCAAATAATCGTCCAACTTCTTTTCAAAAGCCACAATTAAACCTGCCTCCAGCCACACTCTCAGGGAGCTCCTCGTCCTAATCACTCGCTATGTAAAACGGTTTTCACTATTTTGATGTTCCGTCATTCGCCACTCAGCGTAAACCTGTGCCGCCTGGTTCTCGACCAGTGGGAACAGTTCCGCCCAATCTGTTCTGTCCAGATTCCCCGTGATTGGAATCAAATCTCCTCTCAATCCCCTCTTCCCTCAGGAAAACCCAGCTTCTTCAATCTCCACTCCAGCAAAATTCGCCGCCGTGCAATCAGAGAGGCGAAGGCCACGACATCGGCCTTCCTCCTCTCCATGAGCTCAGACTTCTCTGAGACCCCAAATATCGCCACCAAAGGGTCCGGGTCCACTCCCTCCTCCACTATCCTGGCTGAGACCGCGAACACTCCCGCCCAGAACCTTTCCAATTTTTCGCAATCCCTAAACATGTGCGCGTGATTCGCTGGCCCCCGCCCACACCTCTCACACTCATCTGCTACCCCCTGAAAGAACCCACTCATTCTCGCCCGACTCATATGCGCCCTGTGCACCACCTTAAACTGTATCAGGCTCATCCTTGCACAAGAGGAGGTCCCGTTTACCCTACTCAATCCCTCACTCCATACTCCCCAATTGTTCTCCCCTCCCAACTCTGCTGACCTTCTTATACTTTCTTTATACTCTATGCCTCAGCTTTCAAAGCCCAAGTTTCCTTTTTTACCCCCTTTCTCAGTCTGTCCTGCCATCTTGCTTAACATGTGCACCTATACCCCAGGTTCTTCTGTCCCTGCACCCAGTTTTAGAATTGCACCTTTACAACAACAACTGATATTTAAGTAGCAACTTTAATGCCACAAAGCCTCCCAAGACCCTTTGCACAAGTGATATCAAACACATTTTGACACCAGGCCACATAAGGAAACATTAAAACAGGAGGGAGGTTTAGCCCCTTAAAGCAGGAGGGAGGCAGAGAGGTTTAGGGAGGCAATCCCAGGGCAGCTACAGGTATGGTGCCAACTGTGGGTGCATGGAATGTGCAAAATTCCGGAACTGGATCAGCGGAGAGGTCTCAGAGAGGGGGAGGTTCCGAAGGGAATGGGAGGTGAAGCCATGGGTGTATGGAACACAAGGATCAGATTTTTCTATTGAGGCTTTGCCAGGCGACATCCAGTGAAAGAATTTGTTCAAACTCCAACAGAATCAGAACATTTTTTACCCTTGTGGGATGTGGGTCCCCGGTCTCTCCCCCCCCCCCCCCCCCCCCCCCCCCCCAGTGCTATCCACTGCACTACCGTGCTGCCCTGTTGCAATGTTTTATAACATTCCTCCCCATTATATTCTGGCCAATACTTTGAAATCCTATGGGCAGCACGGTTGGACAGTGGTTAGCACTGTTGCTTCACAGCTCCAGGGTCCCAGGTTCAATTCCCGGCTTGCGTCACCGTCTGTGCGGAGTCTGCATGTCCTCCCCATGTCTGTGTGGGTTTCCTCTGGGTGCTCCAGTTTCCTCCCACAAGTCCCGAAAGACGTGCTGTTAGGTAATTTGGACATTCTGAATTCTCCCCCCGAACAGGTGCCGGAATGTGGCGACTACAGGAATTTCACAGTAACTTCATTGCAGTGTTAATGTAAGCCCACTTGTGACAAGTTAGGGGCTGGTTTAGCACACTGGGCTGAATCGCTGGCTTTGAAAGCAGACCAAGCAGGCCAGCAGCACGGTTCAATTCCCGTACCAGCCTCCCCGAACAGGCGCCGGAATGTGGCGACTAGGGGCTTTTCACAGTAACTTCATTGAAGCCTTTATGAGGTTGCTGTGGGGGGCCCCTGGTCGCCACACTCCGGCGCCTGTTCGGGTACACTGAGGGAGGGTTCGGAGTGTTCAATTCACCCGACAAGCACGTCTTTGAGAAAAAAGGGCAGCACGGTAGCATTGTGGATAGCACAATTGCTTCACAGCTCCAAGGTCCCAGATTCGATTCCGGCTTGGGTCACTGTCTGTGCGGAGTCTGCACATCCTCCCCGTGTGTGCGTGGGTTTCCTCCGGGTGCTCCGGTTTCCTCCCACAGTCCAAAGATGTGCAGGTTAGGTGGATTGGCCAAGCTGAATTGCCCTTAGTGTCCAAAATTGCCCTTAGTGTTGGGTGGGGTTACTGGGTTATGGGGACAGGGTGGAGGTGTTGACCTTGGGTAGGGTGCTCTTTCCAGGGGCCGGTGCAGACTCGATGGGCCGAATGGCCTCCTTCTCCACTGTAAATTCTATGATAATCTAAAATTCTATGATCTATGAAGCCTACTTGTGACAATAAGCGATTTTCAATTTTGACAATAACGATTATTATAACAGGATCAATTGGGGATCATTCATAAAAATTAACCACTTTTTTAATATTGCTACTTTTACAAATAATTAAACATGTTGAACCCTGTTTGTTGATTTCTTTTGGTTTGACATGGACTGGTTCAGCCTGTTTCTATGCTGTATATACGAGTTAATCGAGCTTCGTAAAATGACCTGGACACACAAAGGATGTTGATGAAATAGAAGTCTGCTCACTGCCACCTTCCATGACGCAGATACATGATTTATCATTGAATTTTCCTCAGCACTACAGTAAACTTCAGAGTTTGAGCCTCCCTGTTCCTAACTCCAATTGGGTTTTTGAATTCAGCATTAGGTGGACATTCATGGCCTAACTCAAACTCATTCATGACCTTCTCACTGTGTGTAATTGGATCTACCACACTAATTTAATCCTGTCCTTCTCCCATCTGCTCCTACTGAGTATCCACTATTTATGTATCAGGAAAAGGTATAGGATTAATGGCCCTTGCATCATGATGGGGAGCATTTGACCATTACAGCAAATCCAACCCCAACTTATTGTTCATCAGAAGTTTTAACCTTTAAGTGTCCCCACATTTGCCAATCCGTTGGCCTGGGTTAGACCTGGATGACTCAGCGATGCCTGTGAAGAAGTGTATTACGGCCGGCATTTCCCCTTCCATATCCGGGAAGTTTTCCTGAGGTGGCCTGCCATTGGCCGCTAGTGGGATCTTCCAGTCCAGCCGAGGTCTGTGGCTTGCCCGCCTCACCACCGGGAATCCCAGGGCGAAGCGTCTCCATGGGCAGGATCGGGCGATTTCTCCACCAGGAAGGGCTGGATTTTCTTTGATTTGGATATTCCCCTTCCCCAATGTTAATTTGAAACTGGTGACAATTCAAGGGAATCGCCAAGCGTCCAATCATGTGACTACATAGAGTAAAGCAGGCAATCACATTGAAGTATTCTCACAGACAGAAAACCAGGAATTCAAAAAGCACTGATCATCCTTCCCATTTAAGTTTTGCTTTGCCGAGTGTGAAAGGTAATTTGGAGCCTGTCACTCAGTCAGTAGCATTATTATCTCTGAGTTACAAGGTTTTAGGTTCAAGTCCCACTTCAGACACTTAAACACAAAAATCAAGGCTGCGGCTCCAGTGCAGTATTGAGGGAGTGCTGCACCTTTGGTGGGCTGTGGGCGTGGATTCTCTGCCATCCACCGCTGCTAGTGGGGGTCCCAATTGGCGGAGAATTGCGCATCGGGCTAAAAGCGTGATCGGTGCCCCTGCCGAACCCGTTCGATGGCCTGAAACCCATTTGCATCTGATTAACTGGCCGGAAGCCCGATTTGCCATGCCCCATCAAAGGATTTAAAGCCCTTTGAAATGTGCTGGGCTGCTTAGGAAGCCTCTGACAACTGTAAGAATTGTTGCTTTGAACACTTCTGTCTGAGGCAGCAGATGTCGGGAAAGGGTGAGTGAAAATGCAGTCATTTTAAAACTTATTGCCCAAACTGCTCTTCCAGGCAGATGGAGAGAGGGTTGATGGGGGTCTCTGTTAGGGGTCCCTGATGAGTGTCTGAAGGGGGTCTCTGTGGGGCCTGTTGGGGGTCTGATGGGAGTTCTGATGGAGAAGTCTGATGGGGGTCTGATAGGGTGTCTCTGTTGTGGGTATGATGTGGGGGTCTCTGTTGGGGGTCTGATAGGGTCCCTGATTGGGGGGGGGGGTCAGTGGGGGGGGTCCGATGGGGGCTTGTGGGGGTGGGGTTCGGGTCACTCTCATGTGTACGTGCTGTGGGGTGTGACCCGTGTCTCCCGTGGTGGTGAGGATGGAGGATGCCCCTACTTGTCAGTGGAGGGGGATGCGCAGGATTTGTGTTTTTTGGGGGGGAAGGGCCCACCACTGGGCCTCGATATCGAGCCGACTGCTCAAAATGCCGGCCCAATACCAGGAGTTTAATGGAATCCCGTGAGCTCCCCACCATGGCAAAGGAGAGCGAATCACTCCTGCTCACCCCTCCCAGCGGCAGTGGACACCAGGATCAATTCTACTCCGACGGGATAACATAGTCTCCCAAACGGAGAATCCGGGCCGTGATATTTAACTGATGCTCTGCTTTGTCCTTGCAGGTAAATGTGAAGCATCCAGGGCAGTATTTGGACAAAGAGCAGCAGAGTTCTCCCTGGTGCGCTGACCAATATTTATCCCATAAACAAAATCACAGCAGCAGAGGATGTGGCCACTATCACGTTACTCCTTGTGGGAGCTTGCTGTGAGCAAATTGACCGCTGTTTTCCTTATGCTTGCGGTGACCCTTCAAAAAGTACTTCATTGGCTGGAAAGCAGTCTGGAACATCCTGAGGCTGTTGTGAAAGGTATTGACCGTGAAATCAGATTCTCGGTCTGTGAATTCTGTATTCACACTGAGCGAGATGCCGGGATCCTCAGAGACAGAACACCTGTGTTTGGGTCACACTCCAGAAAACCCGAATGGTTGCAATGTGGACTCTGCACACCGTCTTTAACGTCCAGCCAGGGACCTGGGGCGGGATTCTCCCCTACCCAGCGGGGCGGGGGGTTCCGGCGGGATGGAGTGGCGGGAACCACTCCGGCGTCGGGCTGCCCCAAAGGTTGCGGAAGTCTCCACACCTTTAGGGGCCAAGCCCTCACCTTGAGGGGCTAGGCCGGAGCCGGAGTGGTTTCCGCTCTGCCGGCTGGCGGGAAAGGCCTTTGGCGGCACGCCAGCCGGCACCGAAAGGTCTTCGCCGGGCGACACATGCGGGAGTGTCAGCGGCTGCTAACATCATCCCCGCGCATGCGCAGGGGGGGGGGGTCTCTTCCGCCTCTGCCATAGTGAAGACCATGGCGAAGGCAGAAGAAAAAGAGTGCCCCCACGGAACAGGCCCGCCCGTGGATCGGTGGGCCCCGATCGCGGGCCAGGCCACCGTGGGGGCACCCCCCGGGGCCAGATCGCCCCACGCCCCCCCCAGGACCCCGGAGCCTGCCCGCGCTGCCTTGTCCCGCCGTTCAAAAGGTGGTTTAATCCACGCTGGCGGGACAGGCATTCCAGCAGCGGGACTTCGGCCCATCGCGGGCCGGAGAATCGGCGGGGGTGGGCCCGCCGACCGGCGCGGTCCGATTCCCGCACCCGCCGACCGGCGATTCCCGCCCCTGCCGAATCGCTGGTGGCGGAGACTTCGGGACACGGCGGGGGCGGGATTCACGCCAGCCCCCGGCGATTCTCCAACCCGGCAGGGGGGTCGGAGAATCCCGCCCCAGGAGTCTGTGGGTGCATCCTTAACTGGTATGTATCAGGTGGGGTTCTTTGGAATTGGCTGCAGATCCGCAGGAGCACTCGACAGACCAAACCTACCAGCAGGCAAAATCAGCCATTATTCATCAATGAGTGGCTCAGGAAATTCCAGGTTGAGTTAGAACCTGCCCTTCAGAAGGTGGTGGTGAGCTGCCTCATTGAACCGCTGCAGTCCATGTGGCGTGGCTACACCCACAGTTCTGTTAGGGAGGTTGGCCCCCAGGATTTTGACCCTATGAAGGAACAGTGTCTGCTGCCTTTGCCCTTCTCGGTGGTCGAGGTTGGGGTTTGGAAGGTGCTGTTAAAGGAGCCTAGGTCAGTTCATCTTGTAGATGGTACACATGGTTGCCACTGTGCATCAGTGGTGGAGGGAGTGAATTGTGAAAGTGATGGACGGGGTGCCAATCATGCGGGCTGCTTTGTCCTGTGTGGTGTTGAGCGCCTTGAGTGTTGTTGGAGCTGCACTATTCCAGGAAAGTGGACAGTATTCCATCACACTCCTGACTTGTACCTTGTAGGTGGTGGATAGGCTTTGGGGGGAATCAGGAGACAACTTACTCATGGGAGGATTCCAAGTCTTTGACCTACTCTTGTAGCCACAGTATTTAGCTGGCTAGTCCAGTTCAGTTTCTGGTCAATGGTATCTCCCAGGGGTGTCGATAATGGGAGATTCGGCAAAGGTAATGCCATTGAATGTCAAGGGGACATGTTTGGATTCTCTCATGATGTAAATGGTCATTGCCTGGGACTTGATGGTGAGAATGTAACTTGCCACTTATCATCCCACGCCTGGATATTGTCCCGGTCTTGCTCCGTCTGGAGACAGACTGTTTCAGTATCGGAGGTGTCATCAGCAAACATCCCCATGCTGGAGGGAATGCCGCTGAGGACCCGCGTTCGATCCTGGTCCTGGGTCACTGTCCGTGTGGAGTTTGCACATTCTCCCCGTGTCTGCGTGGGTCTCACCCCCACAACCCAAAGATGTGCAGAGTAGGTGGATTGGCCACGCTAAATTGCCCATTGATTGGGATTTTTTTTTTTTTTAAATGATGGAGGGAATGTCATTGATGAAGCAGCTGAAGATGGTTGGGCCTCGGACACCACCCTGAGGAACTCCTGCAGTGATGTCCGGGTGCTGTGATGATGGCTCTCCAACCACCACAACCACCTTCCTTTGTGCCAGGTGTGACTCCAACCAACGGAGAGTTCTTCCCCTGATCCCCATCGACTCCGGTTTAGCGAGGGCTCCTTGATGCTATAGTCGGTCAAATGCAGGGCAGTCACTCTCTGGGGTTCAGCTCGTTCGTCCTTGTTTGAACCAAGGACGTAATGAGGTCAGGAGCTGAGTGACCCTGGCAGAACCCAAAATGATTATCCGTGAACAGGTTATAGTTGAGCAAGTGCCGCTTGATCGCACTGTTAATGGCCCCTTCCATCGCTGATGATTGAGAGTAGAGGGGCAGCACGGTAGCACAAGTGGATAGCACTGTGGCCTCACAGCGCCAGGGCCTGAGGTTCGATTCCCCGCTGGGTCACTGTCTGTGCGGAGTCTGCACGTTCTCCCCGTGTGTGAGTGGGTTTCCTCCGGGTGCTCCGGTTTCCTCCCACAGTCCAAAGACGTGCAGGTTAGGTGGATTGGCCATGCTAAATTGCCCTTAGTGACCAAAAAGGCTAGGAGGGGTTATTGGGTTACGGGGCTAGGGTGGAAGTGAGGGCTTAAGTGGGTTGGTGCAGACTCGATGGGCCGAATGGCCTCCTTCTGCACTGTATGTTCTATGTTCGATGTTCTAGCCTGATAGGGCGGAAATTGCCTGGATTGGGCTTTTCCTGCTTTTTGTGTGTCATCCCTCAGCCTTCTCTGGTCCGAGGAAACAACTCCAACCTCGCCAATCTCTCCGCGTAGCTACTATTCTCCAGCCCTGGCAACATTCTTGTAAACCTCCTCCGCACTCTCTCCAGATCAATTACATCCTTCCTGTAATGTGGTGACCAAAACTGCACACAATACTCCAGTTGTGGGCTCACCAGTGTCTTATACAGTTCCAACATTACATCTCTACTTTTGTATTCTATAGCTCTGCCAATGAAGGAGAGCCTTCCATATTCTATCGGGCCGCACGGTAGCACAGTGGTTAGCACTGTTTCTTCACAGAGCCAGGGTCCCAGGTTCGATTCCCGGCTTGGGTCGCTGTCTGTGCGGAGTCTGCACGTTCTCCCCGTGTCTGCGTGGGTTTCCTCCGGGTGCTCCAGTTTCCTCCCACACGTCCCGAAAGACGTACTGTTAGGTAATTTGGCCATTCTGAATTCTCCCTCCGTGTACCCGAACAGGCGCCGGAATGTGGCGACTAGGGGATTTTCACAGTAACTTCATTGCAGTGTTAATGTAAGCCTACTGTGACACTAATAAAGATTATAAATAATAAAGATTATTTGCCTTCTTTACACCTTGTGCATCTTTAGGGACCTGTGCACTCGCACGACAAGATCTCTCACTTCATCCACCCTTCTCAGTATATACCTGTTCATTGTATATTTCCTTTTACTGTTTGACCTCCCTAAATGCATTACCTCACACTTAGCAGACCTCCATCTGCCACTTACCTGTCCATCCTACCAACTGGGCTGGAGAATTGCAGCTATGAGGAGAGATTGGAGAGGTTGGGGTTGTTTACCTCGGACCAGAGAAGGCTGAGGGGTGACGTGACTGAGGTGTACAGAATTGTGAGGGGTAGAGATCGAGTAGACAGGAGGAACCCGGTTCCCTTGGCAGAGAGTTCAAAAACCAGGGGGCATAGATTCAAACTAAGTGGCAGAGGGATTAGAGGGGACATGAGGAAAAGCTTTTTGCTCAGAGGGTAGTGGGTGTCTGGAATTCGCTGCCTGAGTCGACGGTGGAAGCAGAGACCCTAAACTCTCATAAAAAGTACCTGGATCTGAACCTTAAGTGCTGTAAGCTGCAGGGCTCTGGGCCGTGTGCAGGAGGCGGGATTAGAAAGCGAACCTGGGTGTCTTTGGGTTGGCATGGACAAGTGGGCAGCATGGTAGCATAGTGGTTAGCACAATTGCTTCACAGCTCCAGGGTCCCAGGTTCGATTCCCGGCTTGGGTCACTGTCTGTGCGGAGTCTGCACATCCTCCCCGTGTGTGCGTGGGTTTCCTCCGGGTGCTCCGGTTTCCTCCCACAGTTCAAAGATGTGCAGGTTAGGTGGATTGGCCGTGATAAATTGCCCTTAGTGTCCAAAATTGCCCTTAGTGTTGGGTGGGGTTTCTGGGTTATGGGGATAGGGTGGAGGTGTTGACCTTGGGTAGGGTGCTCTTTCCGAGAGCCGGTGCAGACTCGATGGGCCGAATGGTCTCTTCTGTACTGTAAATTCTATGAAAAAAATTCTATGAAGCTGTGCCGAATGGCCCTCTTCTGTGCTATATCATTTTTAAAAAAAATTTAGAGTACCCAATTAATTTTTTCTAATTAAAGGGCAATTTATCGTGGCCAATCCACCTACCCTGCATATCTTTGGGTTGTGGAGGCGAAACCCACGCAAACACGGGGAGAATGTGCAAACTCCAGACGGACAGTGACCCAGAGCCGGGATCGAACCTGGGACCTCGGTGCTGTGAGGCAGCAGTGCTAACCACTGTGCTGAATCGTTTCTATGGTTCTAAACCACTGATACCATTTTGGAGCTTACAGCTGTCCTCTTTACTATCCACTACACAGCCAATTTTTTTATCATCTGCAAATTTCCCAATCGTGCTCCCCGTGTTCAAGCCTAAATCATTAATATATAAAACAAGCAGCAGAGGTCCCAACACAGAGCCTTGTGGAACACCACTTGAAACAGCTTTCCATTCACAAGGGCAGCCATCAACCATTACCCTTTGTTTCCTGTTACTAAGCCAACTTTGGATCCAATTCGCCACATTACCCTGTATCCCATGGGCTTTTACATTTTTGACCAGTCTGCCATGTGGCACCTTGCCAAATGCCTTACTTAAATCCATGTCGACAACATCCACTACACTACCCTCATCGATCCTCTGTGTCACTTCCTCAAAGAATTCAATCAAATTTTTTAAGGCATGACCTCCCCTTAACCTCATGACTATCCCTGACTAGTCCATGCTTTTCTAAGTGACAGTTTATCTGATCTCTCAGGATTGATTCTTGCAATTTGCCCACCATCGAAGTAAGACTAACCGACCTATAACTGTTCGGCATTTCCTTTGTACCCTTTTTAAACAATGGACCCACATTTGCATTCCTGCAGTCCTCCAGCACCTCCCCTGTATCTAGTGAAGATTGGAAAATAATCCTCAGAGCATCTGCCATTTCCTCCCTGACCTCCTTCAACGTTCTTGGAAACAATCCATCCGGCCCTGGCGACTTATCCACTTTCAAGGATGCCAACTCCTCTAACACGTCCTCTCTCATTATGGTTATTGTATCCGATATTTCACACTGCTCCTCTTGGATTACTGTATCTGCATCATCCCTTTCCTGAACATGGAAAAATTAATTTAAAACTCTTCCCATATCTTCTGCATCTTCACACAAGTTCCCTTCTTCATCTCCGATATGACCCACCTTTTTGCTTAATTATCCTTTTGTACTTTATATACTGGTAAAACATCTTTGGGTTTTCCTTAATCTTGCTTGCTAATATTTTTTGATGTCTCTTTGATTTCCTTATTTCGTTTTTTACTTGATCGCTGTGCTTTCTACACTACTCCAGGCTTTCTGCAGTTTTGAGTGACTATCAGAAGCTTTCACGGGGGTCTAGACCTGGCAGTACCATTGTTATTTTTGGAGGGGACATGTCTGCTTTTACCCTAAGGAACTCACTTATTAGTGCTCCCCACTGGCTTGCCACTGATTTATTCTTCAGCAATCTTTTCCATATCCACCTCAGCCAAATCACTTCACAGTTTTGTAAAATTTGCCTTTGTCACTTGGCCCACTTGCTCTTCTTCATTTCCAAGACTAAATCCAGAATTGCGTCTCTTCTCGTTGGGCTTGTCATGTATTGTTTAATATTAATTCCTGGGCACAGTACACAAATTTTCCATTCTCAATGTCCCTTATATTGTTTGAAACCCAGTTGATATATGGGGCAGTTAAAGTCTTCTATTATTGCCCTTTTACTCCGAGAGGCAGAAGTTTGTCCACAGATATCTTCTCCTATCTCACTCTCAGTATTTGAGGGCCTGTAGTATACCCCCAGTAGTGTGACTGCCCCTTTATTCATTCCTAAACCCAACCCATAAAGCCTAATTTGTTGCCCCTTTTTGCATATCACCCCTTCTCATAATTGTCATTGATTCTTTACCAATAATTCTGCCCCCTCCTCATATTTTGTCAGCAAGTCTATCCTGCCTGAAAACATTATATATGCAGAGCTGCTGATATTGAGCTGCTGATTTCACCCCCCCCCCCCTCCCCCCCGCGCCTTTCAACAGGTTTCTGCTATAGCAACGACCTTGAGGGTCAGATGCGGAGCGGACCTGAATCGGCCGATGCAGTCAGATGTTCAGCAATGTATAGAAAAGAAGGCGAAAATAACCCTGGGAAGCAGGAGTTGCGACTTTGAGATTGAAAAAAAATGCAATTTAAGTTAAAAAGTAAGACAAGGTGTTGCAGCACATTTTTGAGAGAAAAGAGAGAGGAGAGCACAGAGAGCAGGGCTTTGGGTGATTGAAGAAAGATGCCCAAAGGAGCTGTAGCGTGATCTCCAGAAGCGTGGGAAGATGCAGAGGCTGAGATGCTGGGCTCCCATTTGGAGCAGAGCCTGAGGGGTGGGGAGGGGTCCTAGGCGGTGGTCCACCACCCTTTTCCCTCTGTGTTGTTTGTCTGTGTGTGTGTGGGTGTGTGTGTGTGTAGAGAGAGTAGGGCGAATTAGGAAGGAGTTGAGGGGGGGGGGGGGGGGGGATAGGTAATCAGTTACATTTTCTGGCTGTTTAATTATAATCCTGCACTTAATAAAAGGTTACTTGTGTTTTAAAGTTACAAACCTGGGTGACTATAGTTTTATTGGCTCAACCAAGGACCTCAGACTTTTTAAATAAAATCTAATTTCACCTGTGTTGCCACTTTGGGTCAAGAGGGGCTGGAATTGACTGCGCCCTAGCCCAGGGGTTGTGACAACGTCCATAAGAACAAAGATCTCATAGGTGGCAAAGGGAGCCCTTAAGGAAGAGGCAATCGAAGACCCCAGAACACGGGGACTGAAATAGCCCGATAGGCTACTTTCAGCAGGAGGCCATTGAAAGACCCCAGAAGTAGGGCGTTGGAAGACCCCAAGCGGGCATTGAAAGACTCCGAAAGGAGGGCAAGAATGAATGGCCGCAGAAGAGGATAGCAGAAGAGAATGACTCATCAAATGAAGGACCACAAGAGATTTGCAAAATGGAAACTAATCAACACTTAATTGGAGACATTGAAGGCAAAGGGGGTTGGCTGAAGTTAAGACAAGTAGAAATGAAGGTTCCGTTTGTGAAATGTTTATGTCTAGTAAGAACATGATGGATTCACCTCAAGACTTCCAAATAAACAAGAAACGATTGAACACAAAGAGGAATTGGTAAAAATAATGAAAGCTCCAGAGAAGGCATTACAACAACAAGATGAAATTACTGCAAAACTTGACAAAATGAAGTTAAGAAAAGGAGAAGTTAATGAGCCAATGAGATAAGCTGAGCTCCCTGGAAAAGCAACTAGAAAATAAGAACAAGTCCAGTGAAGAATTGAATCGGGAGAATGAGAGCTTGAAGAAGGGAAGCTTGGTATTGAGGAATTAACTGAAGAGGTAAAGACATTGAAATTGACGACAGAATCAGCAGTTCAGACAGAGACAGCCACTGAGATTACGTGCCAGAACAAGATTGCTGAAATGGTCACGTGAAGGGAAAAGCACAAGAACCAATGTAATAGAATGGTCAGTGAAAAAGAAGCTGAATTTAAATTTTGGAAAGGGAGGAAGCTTTATCACACGGCCTAAGTACCAGAACCAGAGTACCACGACCATTCCTTCACACGGGACAGACCAAGATGATGAGAGAGCTGTCAAGACTGCGTTGTATTGCGATGATTAGTGCCTGCATTCATTACAATGTGAGGTGCTCGGCAGAGCAAGGGTCAACATGGGACTGGAGAGTGGCACTGCCCACAGAGTGACGTATGTAGTCACATGATGGGAGAAACGTCTAGGTCAGGACTCGGTAATCAGCAAGCCTACCTGGACGAGCTCCATGCAAGACTATATTTGGAACTGTACATAGTTAAATGCTACCAATAAAAGTGTTTATGCTTAAACACGCAAGCCTCAAGATGCCATCAATGAGCCACCACCATTGCAACAATAAAAAACCCACATTAAAGTACATAATACTAGAAGTGATTGTTCCTCCTGCACCCACTGCCCCGTCCCCTTCACCCGAGCCCACTCAGCAAACTGCAACCAGTTCCCATTTATTTCTGCCAGCCCTGTCTGTGGAGGGCAGGACTGAAAGAGTATGAGTTACAGATAACACAGCAATTAGTGTTCACCGTGAGCTATGAAATTCATTCCTCTCGCCCATTGAACAGACTCTGATAAAGCACTTAGGCAGTTGTCACTGAGGGGTGGAAGGGAGGGTTATCACTTCTTCGAGCCTGCAAGGGAGTGAGCTCCAAATATCTCGGTAATCCTTGATGTCATGTCAGTCTAATTTTAGTAATCCACCTCTCAGACTGACACGGGCTGTACAGAGCACAACATCTTCACCAAACAACAAGCACAGTTTAACAACTGTGTCGCTTTGTCAGTTTTCAACTCCATGTCGTTGAGAGGCCCGCATATTGGTACATTGTTGAACAGTAATTGGATACCACAAGTCAATTTTGTAACATAAAGACCATAAAGACATAGGAGCGGAAGTAAGGCCATTCGGCCCATCGAGTCCACTCCACCATTCAATCATGGCTGATTTCAACTCCATTTACCCGCTCTCTCTCCATAGCCCTTAATTCCTCGAGAAATCAAGAATTTATCAACTTCTGTCTTAAAGACACTCAACGTCCCGGCCTCCACCGCCCTCTGTGGCAATGAATTCCACAGACCCACCACTCTCTGGCTGAAGACATTTCTCCTCATCTCTGTTCTAAAGTGACTCCCTTTTATTCTAAGGCTGTGCCCCCGGGTCCTAGTCTCCCCTGCTAATGGAAACAACTTCCCTACATGAAAGTGAACTGTGCAATGTTTACCCTATTCCAATCCAGCCCTTGCCCAAAGACCAGGTAATAAAATAATTAATCATTGTGTGTGGGGAGTTGGTGGTGTAGTGGTAATGTCACTGGGCTAGTAACCCAGAGGCCCAAGGTAATGTTCTGGGGTTACAGGTTGAAACCCTATGGTGGTTGATGGAATTTACATTTAATTAATGAATAAATATGGAATTGGAAGTATGAGTGATCATAATATTTATCATCGAATGTTGTAAAATGGCATCTGTTTCACTGGTGTAAGGATCCTCCTGTTAATCCCAGTCTATCCCTTGTTTTTCCTTATAATTTCTGTTCTTTTAGCTGTTTCAATTCCTGCACCTGGACAATTAATGGGTCCTATGGCATTAAGATGGACTTCACCTTTAATTTAAAAAAAATGAAACTCCAGCAGGATGCGCTGTTTGGTCCAACATCAGGTCACCTCTTGATGGACTTGGCTGGTGGCTAATGAGCTGTTTTAAAATTGCCAGGCCTTAGCTGACACTCAATGCTGATTGGTGCTGAACACTTCTGGGATGTTCTGTACAGCAAGGAGGATTTCATCTAGTTTTTGGTTTTGTTTGGATCAGAAACTGGAGGGTCGCAACTCTGATTTATCTCTCTCATCCGATGGACTCTGTTTCAAGACCTAAAGTAAAGACCTTTCTCTCGGGCAGCACGCAGTGGTTAGCACTGCTGTCTCACAGTGCCGAGGTCTCAGGATTGATCCTGGCTCTGGGTCACTGTGGAGTTTGCACATTCTCCCCCTGTTTGTGTGGGTTTCGCCCCCACAACCCAAAGATGTGCAGGGTGGGTGAATTGGCCACGCTAAACTGCCCCTTAATTGAAAAAAATGAATTAGGTACGCTAAATCTAGGCACAGCCAGATTGAACTCATAGAATCATAGAATTTACAGTGCAGGAGGAGACCATTCAGCCCACTGAGTCTGCACTGGCCCCCAGAAAGAGCATCTTACTTAAGCTCACACCTCCACCCTATCCCCGTAACTCCATCTAACCTTTTTTTGGACACTAAGGGCAATTTTGCATAGCCAATCCATCTAATCTGCACATCGTTGGACTGTGGGAGGAAACCGGAGCACCCGGAGGAAATACGCAAACACGGGAAGAACATGCAGACTCTGCACAGACAGTGACCCAAGCCGGGAATTGAACCTGGGACCCTTTGCTGCAAAGCAACTGTGCTAACCACTGTGCTGCCGTGCCGCCCCCAACTGCAGGAAAATCCAATCCAGCAGCAGCTGAAGGCAGGGTCAGTTGTTTAAAAACCCTTTTTAACAATCTTGTGTTGGGAACTTTGTTCTTACCCCAGAAAGGCTGTTGGTCATTCTGGTGGAGATGGAAACAAATAATAATTAAACAGGCTGGTTACAGTGCTTCTGGGTGAAGGGCCGGGTTAATAAAAGTTAAAGTGACTTCCCAGAGGGAATTCTACAGCCTTGGAGTTCTGACTGAATGCTTCTCCCAGAAGATCCTTGATAGCAATCCAAACACTGGTTTCAATTACACTGCATCCTGCGAGGACAGCCATTGCAATGACTTCAACATCCGAAGCAAGGACACACATCTTCCGGTTTATCTTAATCCCTCTTATTTTTCCTCATTTCCCCTCCCTCTCTGTGTGTGTTTGGGTAGATGGTGGGACAGTAAAAATGGGGAGTAGGAGATTAGCCTGCCATTATTCTATTATAATTATTGCATGTTTTAACGTTTTTTTTGTTATAAATAAACCATTCTTGTGGCTTGTAAGTTATTGGAGCAGTCAAGCGCCAAAGATCCCAGAAACTTTATACGAATTATTGATTAATTCATTTGCATTGGGACTTCGGGGTCTGTGGGACTGGAATCGCCTGTGCCCTAGTCTAGGGTGTTATAACACGAGAAACAACGGGCAGCACGGTGACGCAGAGGTTAGCCCTGTAGCCTCACGGCGCCAAGGTCCCAGGTTCGATCCCGGCTCTGGGTCACTGTCCGTGTGGAGTTTGCACATTCTCCCCGTGTTTGCGTGGGTTTCGCCCCCACAACCCAAACGATGTGCAGGGTAGGTGGATTGGCCACGCTAAATTGCCCCTTAATTGGAAAAAATTTATATGGGTACTCTAAATTTTTTTTTAAAAATTGTGTTCCACATGGCACCAGTGCCAGCCCCTGCACAGTCGCTGAATCGGCCCAGGTTCAGAGCCAGTTTTACTCTGGCGAAAGTCCACGAATCCTGCCCGGCGTCAACACTTAATCTCAGGAACGGAGAATCCCGCCCACAATGCTTTAACTTCGACTACTTCCTGTGGTCACAAATTCCACAGACTCACCACTATCTGGGTGAAGACATTTCTCCTCATCTCTGACGTAAATGGCCTATCCCCTATCCTCAGACTGTGACTCCAGGGGCGGGATTCTCCGACACCCCCCGCCAGGTCAGAGAATCGCCGGGGGGGGCGGCGTGAATCCCGCCCCCGCCGGCTGCCGAATTCTCCGCTGGCAGCGGCCCCCCCCCGGCGATTCTCCGGCCCGCGATGGGCCGAGAAGCCGCCCGTTTGTTGCCGGTCCCGCCGGCATAAATTAGAGTAGGACCTTACCAGCGGGACCTGGCGACGCGGGCGGCCTCCGGGGTCCTCGGCAGGGCGCAGGGGGGATCTGGCCCTGGGAGGCCCACCGATCCGCGGGCGGGCTTGCGCCGTGGGGGCACACTATTCCTCCGCGATGGCCGACGCGGAGATGAACCACCCCCTGCGTATGTGCTGGGGTGACGCTAGCACACGCTGGCGCTCCCGCACATGCTCCAACTTGCGCGGCCGGCTGAGGCCCTTTGGCTTCAGTTGGCATGGTGCCAAGCCCCTTCCCCGCCGGCCGGCACAGCGCAAACCACTCCGGGGCCGGCCTAGCCCCTGAAGGTGCGGAGGACTCCGCACCTTTGGGGCTGCCCGATGCCGGAGTGGTTCACGCCACTCCTCAGCGCTGGGACCCCCGCCCCGCCGGGTAGGGGAGAATCCCGCCCCTGGTTCTGGACAACCCCACCATCAGGAACATCCTTCCTGCATCTACCCTCTCCAGTCCTGTTAGAATTTTATAACTTTCTATGAGATTCCCCTCTCATTCTTCTGAACTCCAGCGAATACAATCCTAACCGACTCAATGTCTCCTCATACGTCCATCCCAGGAATCAGTCTGGTAAACGTTCGCTGAACTCCCTCTAGGAGCAAGAATAACTTAATCAAACTATCCCAATTGGGCACTTTGCAGGAGTGCTATTGTCAACATCGAGCCTGAGGAGGAGATAATAATAATAATCATTGCTGTCGCGAGTAGGCTTACATTAACACTGCAATGAAGTTACTGTGAAAAGCCCCTAGTCGCCACACTCCGGCGCCTGCTCGCGTACACTGAGGGGGAATTCAGAATGCCCAATTCCCCTGACAGCACGTCTTTCAGGACTTGTGGGGGGAAACCGGAGCACCCGGAGGAAACCCAACCAGACACTGGGAGAATGTGCAGACTCCGCACAGACAGTGACCCAAGCTAGGAATCGAACCCGAGACCCTGGCGCTGTGAAGCAACAATGCTAACCACTGTGCTACCGTACCATCCTTCCTCAAAATTTTCCTCACTACCTACATCAGGCGTACTGGTCTATAATTCCCTATTTTCTCTTCAACTCCCTTTTTTAAAATAAATTTAAAGTGCCCAATTCATTTTTTTCAATTAAGGGGCAATTTAGCGTGGCCAATCCACCTACCCTGCACAGCTTTTTGGGTTGTGAGGGTGAGACCCACGCAGACACGGGGAGAATGTGCAAACTCCACACCGACAGTGACCTGGGGCTGGGACCCTGGGTCCTTGGCACCGCGAGGCAACAGTGCTAACCACTGTGCCACCCTGCCGCCCTTTTACCTCCCTTTTTCAACATTGGAGTTACGTTAGCTGCCCTCCAATCTGCAGGAACTGTTCCAGAGTCTATAGAATCTTAGAAGATGACCCCCAAAACATCCATTATTTCTAGAGCCACTTCCTTAAGTACCCTGAGATATAGATTATCAGGCCCTGGGGATTTATCAGCCTTCAAT
Organism: Scyliorhinus torazame; assembly: GCF_047496885.1. NCBI lineage: Eukaryota > Metazoa > Chordata > Chondrichthyes > Carcharhiniformes > Scyliorhinidae > Scyliorhinus > Scyliorhinus torazame. The sequence goes on along the minus strand of NC_092721.1, from coordinate 199,300,032 downwards.
CCCATCAATTTCCCCAACACCATTTCTCTACTAATATTGATCTACTTCAGTTTCTTACTCTCACTAAACCCTGTGTTCCCAACATTTCTGGTATCTTATTTGTGTCGTCATTTGTGAAGACAGAACCAAAGTCTGTATTTAGTTGCTCAGCCATTTATTTGTCCCCTTTATACATCCCCATATCTGACAGTAAGGGACCTACATTTGTCTTCACTAATTTTTTTCCCTTCATGTACCTGTAGGAAATTTTACACGATTTTTATGTTTCCCTGCACCTGACACTCATATTCTATTTTATACTTCATAATCAATCCCTTGGTCCTCCTTTGCTGAATTCTAAACTGCTCTCTATGCTCAGACCTTTGTTTTTAGAACAATTTGTATGTTTCTTCCTTGGATCGAATACTATCTCTAATTTCCCTTGTAAGCCATGGGTTGGCGACCTCTCCCATTTTATTTTTAGACAAGGGAGAAATAAACAATTATTGCAGTTCTCGGATTTGCTCCTTGAATGTTTGCCATTGCCTATCCACTGGCATCTCTTTAAGTAACGTTTCACAATCGATCATAGCCAGCTCGCGCCTCATATCATTGTAGATTCCTTTCTTAAGGGTCAGGATCCTAGTCTCAGAATCAACCATGTCGCTCTCCACCTTGATGAAAAATTCTATCATATAATGGTCGCTCATCCCCATCTTCACAGAAGGAAATCATCTATCCTTACCTGGCCTGATCTACATATGATTCCAGATCCACAGCAAATGAGTTGAAGGGTGTCTCTGAGTGTGTGTCAGTATTTGGAGGGGGTCCCTGAGTGTGTGTCAGTATCTGTAGGGGGTCTCTGAGTGTGTGTCAGTACCTGTAGGGGGTCTCTGAGTTTGTGTCAGTATCTGTAGGGGGTCTCTGAGTGTGTGTCAGTATCTGTAGGGGGTCCCTGAGTGTGTGTCAGTATCTGTAGGGGGTCTCTGAGTGTGTGTCAGTATCTGTAGGGGGTCCCTGAGTGTGTGTCAGTATCTGTAGGGGGTCTCTGAGTGTGTGTCAGTATATATAGGGGGTCCCTGAGTGTGTGTCAGTATCTGTAGGGCGTCTCTGAGTGTGTGTCAGTATCTTTAGGGGGTCTCTGAGTGTGTGTCAGTATCTGTAGGGGGTCTCTGAGTGTGTGTCTGTATCTGTAGGGGGTCTCTGAGTTTGTGTCAGTATCTGTAGGGGGTCTCTGAGTGTGTGTCAGTATCTGTAGGGGGTCCCTGAGTGTGTGTCAGTATCTGTAGGGGGTCTCTGAGTGTGTGTCAGTATCTGTAGGGGGTCTCTGAGTGTGTGTCAGTATCTGTAGGGGGTCTCTGAGTGTGTGTCAGTATCTGTAGGGGGTCTCTGAGTGTGTGTCAGTATCTGTAGGGGGTCCCTGAGTGTGTGTCAGTATCTGTAGGGGGTCTCTGAGTGTGTGTCAGTATCTGTAGGGCGTCTCTGAGTGTGTGTCTGTATCTGTAGGGGGTCTCTGAGTGTGTGTCAGTATCTGTAGGGGGTCCCTGAGTGTGTGTCAGTATCTGTAGGGGGTCTCTGAGTGTGTGTCAGTATCTGTAGGGCGTCTCTGAGTGTGTGTCTGTATCTGTAGGGGGTCTCTGAGTGTGTGTCAGTATCTGTAGGGGGTCTCTGAGTGTGTGTCAGTATCTGTAGGGGGTCTCTGAGTGTGTGTCAGTATCTGTAGGGGGTCTCTGAGTGTGTGTCAGTATCTGTAGGGGGTCTCTGAGTGTGTGTCAGTATCTGTAGGGGGTCTCTGAGTGTGTGTCAGTATCTGTAGGGGGTCTCTGAGTGTGTGTCAGTATCTGTAGGGGGTCTCTGAGTGTGTGTCAGTATTTGATGGTTCTGTCCTATAAGGGACTTTTGCGAAGCAGGATGAAGCTCTTTTCTCCAACACGCTGGTGCAGTATCTCGGCTCTTGCGCAGTGGTGGCGGGACTGGAGAATGTGGCGACCCCTTCGAAACTCCAATTACTTTGACGAGACTGGAAGCCCTGCCAGCTGGAGGGGCCGTAAGATTCCAGCCAGAGGCAAGGTTCCCGATTCAGTGGCCTCGTCACGCCCAACTTGGAGCCGGGACGCAGCTGTTGAATCTCGCGTGAGGCCTCTCGCGAGGGTGCCCTTTAATACTGGTCCACACAAACATCCCACGGCGAGTAACTCACCTCCTCACCCCCCGAAGCCTGTCCACCATCTACAAGGCACAAGGCAGGAGTGGGATGGAATACTCTCCACTTGCCTTGATGAGATCCAAACCCATGACCTCTACCATCTAGAAGGACAAGGGCAGCAGATACCGGGGAACTCCACCACCTGGAGGTTCCCCTCCAAGTCACTCACCATCCTGACTTGGAAATATATTGCTGTCGCTGGGGCAACATCCTGGAACTCCCTCCCTAACAGCACAGTGGGGGTACCTACACCTCAGGGACTGCAGCGTTTTAAGAAGGCAACTCACCACCACCTTCTGAAGGGCAACTAGGGATGGGCAATAAATGCCGGCCTAACCAGCGACACCCACATCCCGTAAATGAATTAATAAAAAACTGGACCAGCCATAATGGCATCCGTGGGGGTCTCCCACACCACTGTAGACTCCTGGGTGGTCGGGGACAGAGCAGGGTGGCACCCTAGTGCTCCCTTGGGCACCCGGGCACCTTGGCACCGACAGCCTGGCAGGGGAACTGCCAGATTGCCAGACTGGCAGGGACCCGGTGCCAGGTTGGCACTGCCACGAATGGAGGGAGGGGTGTCGGGGATCTCCCCAAGTTTGGGGGCGTGAGGGTCAAAAACGTGGGGGGGGGGGGGGGCGGTCTGAAAGGGAGGGGGAGGGAGATTGGGGCAGCCTTCCAAAATGGTGCCCCAATCGGCGAGAAGCCTTTGAGCTCACCGGCAGGAAATCCTTCGAAGTACGGCCAAACAAAATCGGCAAATGCCGCTGAATAGCAGGGTTTTTCACACCACTGTAGGCACCAAGAAACACCCCGCTTAACGCACCATTCAACGGACTTTAACCCGGGTCCGCTGAATCGCACCCTAAAATTAGAATCACAATTGTAGGAGTAAGTGGGAAAATATACACTGTTAGAGGAGCCCACAGCTCCTCAAAGCTGAGTGCAGCACGATAGCACAGTGGTTAGCACAGTTGCTTCACAGCTCCAGGGTCCCAGGTTCGATTCCCGGCTTGGGTCACTGTCTGTGCGGAGTCTGCACGTTCTCCCCGTGTGTGCGTGGGTTTCCTCCGGGTGCTCCGGTTTCCTCCCACAGTCCAAAGATGTGCAGGTTAGGTGGATTGGCCGCGCTAAATTCCGTTAGTGTCCAAAAAGGTTGTGTGGGGTTACTGAGTTACGGGGATAGGGTGGAGGTGTGGGGTGCTCTTCCCAAGGATCGGTGCAGACTCGATGGGCCGAATGGCCTCCTTCTGCACTGTAAATTCTATGATTGTGTGAGCTCAATGATTTAATAATATTTAACTACCATACATCTATTCCTTATCCACGTGTTGGGAATGTCCTAATCTTCTTAATGCTGATACCGGCCATGGCTGTTTAGAAACTGATAGGAAGGGGGCCACTTAACTGTCTGCTTGATAAGCGGATGTTTGGGTTAAGTGGGGGGAGGGAGGGAGAAATGAAGGCCTCCGCACTTCTTCCTCTGCTGTAAAGCGAAGGGCCAACATTGAGTGAGAGTGTAATCGGCAGGCTGTGTTTATCAGTGGGTGCATTTAGATATTACTTAGTGGGAGGAGGCAAGGCGGTTTCCTCCTCTACCATATCCAACCGTTTAAATACATCAATAGTTCACAAACAGTGTATTCCACTGCTGTTTAAGGATTGGGTGATACCCTATGAAAGACAAAACATGTACATGGAATATCCTGACAGACAGGTGGCCACCAGGTGGATTAACAAATTAAAGTAAGAAATTATATACAGAGAGTGAGATAAAAGCTACCATGCTCCAAGACTCCAAACTCCTAACCAACTGGGAACCCACCCTCCACCCCGCAGGTTCACATGCTCGGCCCCATTGGCTGATTGGGTCACATGACCCTCCAGGGAGTCACCCCTTAAAGGGGCACTCTATCACAGAACAATATCTTGGTTAGGCCTCAGTGGTCAGCCTTACTCTTCACATGATTGGTGATGTTGAGGGTTTGGAAGGAGTGCAGAGGGAGCGGTTGGGTGGGGGGTCGGAGGGTGGGAGATCAGCAGAATTGTCAGGAAAGATTGAACAGGCAGGAGCTCTGATTATCCAGTAGCCAATTTTTTTTTTCCCAATTAAGGGGCAATTTAGCGTGGCCAATCCACCTAGCCTGCACATCTTTGGGTTGTGGGGGTCAAACCCACGCAGACATGGGGAGAATGTGCAAACGCCACACGGACAGTGACCCAGGGCCGGGATTCGAACCCGGGTCCTCAGCGCCGCAGTCCCAGTGCTAACCACTGCGCCACATGCCACCCTGGCTCTGATTATACAGAAAGGAGAACTTCCTCATTCGGAAAGCAGTGAGTGCAGAACTCGCTATCGTTCAAACTGGTTGCGGAAAATGGCACAGATGCAGTTGAGGGGAAGCTGGATTTGCCGCCCAGGGAAAGGGAGGGTGTGAGGCCATGGTGGGATTTGAAATCAAGGATGAGAACTTTTAAATCGAGGTATTGGTCGACCGGGAGCTGATGCTGGTCAGCGGAGGGGTGATGGGATGGCGTAAGTTGATAAACAGGCAGCAGATGGGAGTCAGTGAGCATAGCAGAAACTCTCCATTGTTCCTCTCACATGTTGCCAACAAGTAAGATGTCCCAGCCACTCAGCTTGATGCAGTTGGTGATCAGAATGAAGTAACCCCCCCCCCACAACTTGGGGAGTGGACCGTATGGTCTAATGCTGGAAGCACCTTAGGATTTCACACAAACCCAACCCCCCCAAAGTAGTTAAGATCCCAACCGTACAGTTGTTCCAATTCTGTCACCGATTCAACCTCAAGTTTCAAAGTCTTGACCCCCTCCTTAATGTGCTCCGAGGGATGAAACTTGACTATAATGTCTGCATATTTAATAGAATTTACAGTGTAGAAGGAGGCCATTTGGCCCATCAGGTCTACACCAGCCCTTACAAAGTGTGCCCTACTTAAGCCCACACCTCCCTCTACCCCGTAACCCAGAATCTCCACCCAATCTTTTGGACATTAAGGGGCAATTCTTTGATGGGATGTAGGTATCTCTGGCAAGGCCAGCATTTGTTGCCCATCCGTAATTGCCCTTCAACTGAGCTTCTTGCCCAGCCATTTCAGAGGGCAGCTAAGAGTCAACCACTTTGCTGTGGGCCTGGAGTCGCATGTCGGCCAGACCAGGTGAGGAGGGCAGATTCTCTTACCTTGCAGGGCAGTAGCATATCAGATGGATTTTTATAACAATCGATGATAGTTGTCATGGGCACCATTACTGAGACTAGCTTTCAATTCCAGATTTTATTCATTGAATTTCAATTCATGCTAATCAACATCCTGGGGGTTACCGTTGATCAGATACTGAACTGGACCCAGTCACATTAATACTGTGGCTACCAGAGCAGGTCAAAGGCTAGGAATCCTACGGCGAGTAACTCACCTCCTGACCCCCCAACGTCTGTCCACCATCTACAAGGCACAAGTCAGGAGTGTGATGGAATACTCTCCACTTGCCTGGATGAGTGCAGCTCCAACAACACTCAAGAAGCTCAACACCATCCAGGACAAAGCAGCCCGCTTGATTGCTCCTCCTTCCACAAACATTCAATCCCTCCACCACTGACGAACAGTGGCAGTCGTGTCTACTACCTACAATATGCACTGCAGCGCAGTTTGCCCGGGAGTGGGGAAGGCTTCGCAGGTACAACATCACTAGTTTGGTGGGGAGAGTGAAAGCCGATCTGGCAAGGTGGGATGGCCTTCCTCTGTCACTGGCGGGTCAGGTACAGGCGGTTAAAATGAATGTGTTGCCGCGATTCCTGTTTATTTTTCAATGCCTACCGATTTTCCTGCCAAAGTCTTTTTTCAGGGAGATTAAGGGAAGGATTACCTCATTCATATGGGGAGGGAAGGTGGCCAGAGTGAGAAAGGTGCTGCTACAGAGGGGAAGGCAGGCAGGGGGTTTGGGTCTCCCGAACCTGTTGTACTACTGGGCGGCGAATGAGGAGAAGGTGCGGAGCTGGGTCAGAGGGGTTGATTCCCAGTGGGTCAGAATGGAGGAGAGTTTGTGCAGGGGGTCGGGGCTGAAGGCACTAGCAACAGCGCAGCTCCCGATAGCTCCGGGGAAATATTCAGGGAGTCCGGTAATAATAGCTTCATTGAAAATCTGGAGGCAGTTTCGCCAACACTTCGGGTTGGGAGTAGGGTCAAGGGAAATGCCGATTCGGGGGAACCACAGATTTGAGCCAGGGAGGTGGGATAGAAGTTTTCGGAAATGGGAAGAGAGGGGGATTAAGACGCTAAAAGATTTGTTTCTTCGGGGTCGGTTTGCAGGATTGAGGGAGCTGGAAGCGAAGTATGGGCTAGAGCAGGGAGAAGGGTTTAGGTACATGCAGGTTCGGGATTTTGCCAGGAAGGAGATACAGAGCTTTCCAGAGGAACTGGCCTCCACATTGCTGGAGGAGGTGTTGACGACAAGGGGACTGCAGAAGGGGGCAGTGTCAGCGGTGTATGGAGCTATTCTGGAAGAGGATAAGGCACCACTGGAAGTTATCAAAGCAAAGTGGGAGGAAGAGCTGGGAGAGGTTATAGAGGAGGAGGTCTGGTGTGAGGTGCTCCGGAGAGTGAATGCCTCCACCTCATGTGCGAGGTTGGGGCTGATACAGCTGAAGGTGGTATATAGAGCGCACCTCACGAGGGCGAGGATGAGCCGATTTTTTGAAGGAGTAGAGGATGTGTGTGAGCATTGCGGGGGGGGGGTGGGGGTGGGGGTGGGGGGGGGGGTGGGGGGGGGAAGTGGGGGGGGGAACCGCTAATCACGTTCATATGTTTTGGTCTTGTCCAAAGCTAGGGGAATACTGGAAGGAGGTGTTTAGGGTAATTTCCAAGGTGGTGCGTGTGAAACTGGACCCGAGTCCCCAGGAGGCCATATTCGGGGTGTCGGACCAGCCAGGGTTGGAAACGGGAGCGGAGGCAGATATCAAAGCCTTCGCCTCGTTGATCGCCTGAAGGCGGATCCTGCTGGGATGGAGAGCAGCCTCTCCACCCAGTGCCCTGGCCCGGGGGGGACGGGGGACGGGGGGGGGGGGGAACAACCTGTTGGAATACTTGACCCTTGAGAAGGTTAAGTTCGAACTGAGGGGAAGCTTGGAGGGGCTCTACAAGTCATGGGCACTATTTATTATGCACTTTCAAGAACTGGATAACATCGAACATTAGTTGGGGGGGTGGGTGGTGGGGAGGGGGGGCTGTGTATATTAAGGGCGACTATGGATAATCCCAGATTCTTTTTTGTCATTAGTTTATGTAAACATGCGGGCTGATGTTTGGGGGTTGGTGGGCGGATGGGATCGTTGTTATTATGGGGATTGACATATCTTGCTGATTATTGTTTATTGTTGATGGGTGTAAATGTGGGAGAAAATGTGAAAAAGGAGGAGAATAAAAATATATATTTTTTTAAAAACATGCACTGCAGCAACTTGCCAAGGTTCCTTCGACAGGACCTTCCAAACCCACGACCAGTACCATCTGGAAGGACAAGAGCAGCAGATACCTGAGACCCCCACCACCTGGAGATTCCCCTCCAAGTCACTCACCACCCTCACTTGGAAATATGTTGCTGGGGCTACATCCCTAACAGCACAGTGGATGTACCGACACCTCCAAGTTACTCACCACCAACTTCTCAAGGGAAACTGGGGATGGGCAATAAATGCTGGGCCTAACCGCGACGTCCACATCCCATAAATGAATTCCTAGAACAGTGACATCGCTAATGCACCACCATCTCCCGCCATTCTGTCACTCCCCAGATCATTCCAGAATTCTGTACACCAAGGTCGTCCTAGGGTTGTTGTGGGAAAGGAATGGTGTTTTTAAAAAGCAGAAGGAATGGTGTTAATCCGGGGCCTTAGAACGTCTGAAACACTTTACGTGCATGAATTAATTTGTCGGATGGCAAAGGCTACAAAAGGTGAGGCGAAAGGCCGTTAATCCATTAATCGTGGTTTTGGAATCCTTTAACCCAGAGGGTGGCGGATGGTGAGTGATGTGTTGGGTGTTCTGGATCACATACAGGTCACCAACACTTGAAGTTGTGCAACACTATTTTATTTAAAGGTTAACTATTTAAACATACTTGAACTGTGGGTAAATACGATACCAACTTTAACTAAAGACCTTTGCCTTGTCCTAACCAGTTGATGCACTCAGCACATGGTGAATGTCTGTGCTGCAGGCTGTGAGCTCTGTGCTCCTCGCTAGCTGCAGCTCGAATGAGAGGGAACTCTGATGCCCCCTGTCTTTATAGTGCGTGTGCTCTCACTGGTGATTGGCTGCGGTGTTGTGTATGTTGATTGGTCCCACTGTGTGTCCATCAGTGTGTGTGTGTGTGTGTCTACACCATGATATACTGGTGTATATTATGACATCCCCCCTTTTATATTAAAAAATGTGCCTGCGTGACAATAAATAGTGTGTGGTGAATGTTCCTGACTATGTGTGTGCGAAATATTCACAGGACTATGTACATAAAACTAAGTTATTTACATGGGAAGGTGCCTGGTGCAGAAAAAACAGTGTGTCACACAAATAACGAGATGAACACTATATACAAACCACTTGAACGATTAAACGGAAGAACAGAACAGACCAGAGAGTCCATTAGTGCACAAAGTTCACAAATTAAGTCTCTGAGGTGGGCGACGAATTCTGGTTGACCGTCAGGGTGGCACACCACTCATCGTCTGGATCGATGCTGTATACCGACAGCGGCTGGTGTCTTTGCTTCGGGGACAGTCTGCTTTTCGTTACGACACCGACTCGAAAAGGCGCCTTTGGGTCCTCGGTGTCACTGCTGTGTGTGAGGTCGGAATTGGACTCGGTGACCGTGGGTTGAATTGCCCGAACATTCCTGTGAGGCTGGCTGAAGCGATATGAATTGGAAGGCTGACTTGCTCGACACATAGTGGCCAAGTCTTCCACATCGTAGGCATTGTCGAGATTTTGCGGGGCATTGCCGCTTTAAATGGGCGGAGCCACAATTGCCGCAAGTCGTGACATCAGCACGTTCGCTGCGCCACCGCGCATGCGCGGTGCGGTCATGCGTGGTGTGCGCCTGTGCATTACGTTCCTCCACATCGCCGTCCCCTCGTTTGGTGCGTACAAGCACAGGAGCCCGTGAAAAGCGCACAAAATGGCCACCCTCATCCAGGCTGAGGCCCTGGAGGTGCTCAATCACTTGGACCCGTTCCGCCTCGTGGGGACCTTGCCGCGCCGTTTCAGCCACTTGTATATGGGAGTACCGACTGGTAGCATTTTCATGTAGGACACAGGTCTCGATGGCGGTCGCTAGAGTGAGTTGCTTTACTTTGAGGAGCTGCTGACGTAGGGGGTCCGACTGAACACCGAAAACGATCTGGTCGCGTATCATGGAGTCGGAGGTGGGCCCGTAGCTACAAGATTGCGCAAGGATGCGGAGGTGCGTGAGAAAGGATTGGAAAGGTTCGTCCTTACCCTGCAAACGCTGTTGGAACACGTAGCGTTCAATACTTTCATTCACCTCTACGCTGCAGTGAGTGTCAAATTTGAGGAGAACCATCTTGAACTTTGTCTTGTCTTCGTCATCTGCAAAGGTGAGAGAGTTGAAAATGTGGATGGCATGGTCCCCGGCCGTGGAGAGGAGAAGAGCAATCTTTCTGGTGTCCGAGGCACCCTCCCTGTCCGTGGCTTCGAGGAAGAGCTGGAAGCGCTGTTTGAATATCTTCCAGTTGGCCCCGACGTTGCCGGCGATGCGGAGCGGCGGCGACGGGCTGATGTTGTCCATGTTGCAGGATGACGGAATGCTGGCGGAAGGCAGATCACTTGCAGGTAGGTCAAAGAAGTGCTAGTATCCCACCACTCCTTGTCTCATGATGTGTTGGGTGTTCTGGATCACATACAGGTCACCAACACTTGAAGTAGTGCAACACTACTTTATTAAAAGGTTAACTATTTAAACATACTTGAACTGTGGGTAAATACAATACTAGCTTTAACTAAAGACCTTTGCCTTGTCCTAACCAGTTGATGCACTCAGCACATGGTGAATGTCTGTGTTGCAGGCTGTGGGCTCTGTGCTCCTAGCTAGCTGCAACTCGAATGAGCGGAAACTCTGATGCCCCCTGTCTTTATAGTGCGTGTGCTCTCACTGGTGATTGGCTGCGGTATTGTGTATGTTGATTGGTCCCACTGTGTGTCCATCAGTGTGTGTCTGCACCATGATATCTTGGTGTATATTATGACAGTGAGTCATTTACCGTGCAGAAAGAAACTTCTTGGCCCACTGAGATTGAGACTGTTCGATTTGTTGGCACAAAGGGCATGGAGGGATAGAGTGAGATAGTGGAGGTGAGGTAGAAGATCAGCATGAAGCACAGAATGACGGAAATTTACAATATTGAAGGAGGCCATTCGGCCCATCGTAGCTGTGCCAGTTGACAAAGAGTGATCCAGCTGAACCCACCCTCCTGCTCTCGGTGTTCAGTCCTGTAGGGTACAGGCCTTCAAGCGCATATATGTACGTATATTTTAAAAGCCATGAGGGTTTTTGTCTCTCCCACCCTCTCAGGCAGGGTATTTAAGACCCCAAAAAGCCCTCAACTCCCCTCTCACCCTTCTGCCAATTACTTTAAATCTATGCTCCCTGTTGTTGTCCTCGCAGCTAATGGAAATAGGCCGCAGAAATTCCTTGTGTTCTCCCCGTGTCTGCGTGGGTTTCCTCCGGGTGCTCCGGTTTCCTCCCACAGTCCAAAGATGTGCAGGTTAGGTGGATTGGCCATGATAAATTGCCCTTAGTGTCCAAAGAGGCCTGGGTCACTGTCCATGTGGGGTTAGCACATGAGCAGCACGGCGGCGCAGTGGTTAGCATTGTTGCCTCACGGCGCCGAGGTCCCAGGTTCGATCCCGGCTCTGGGTCACCGTCCGTGTGGAGTTTGCACATTCTCCCCGTGTTTGCGTGGGTTTTGCCCCCACAACCCAAAGATGCGCAGGCTAGCTGGATTGGCCACACTAAATTGCCCCTTTATTGGAAAAAATGCATTGGGTACTCTGAATTTATAAAAAATAAATAAACCAAAAATGTTGGGTGGGGTTACTGGGTTACGGAGATAGGGTGGAGGTGGACGTGTGGGATTATGTAGGGTGTTCTTTGCAAGGGCTGGTGCAGACTGTAAATTCTATGAAATACTGTTGAAGGCTTGTTGAAGGAGGCTGATTTTGAGGCGAGTCTTAAATGAGGAAGACGGCAGAGATGTTTAAGGATAGAATTCCAGAACATGGGGTGGTGAGGAGCTGAGGGTTTGGCAGCCTAGAGTGGCCCAAAGGGAGGCAGGGATGTGCTAGAAGGCAGAATATAAATCTCTCGCATCACTTATGACGATGAGTGGATTTAACATTTTGGGCAATAGATATCGGGGCGTGATGTGAGGAAGAATATTTTTCTTAACCCGTTAAGTGGAATGACTCAGAACTCACTGCCCATGAGGTAGGTGAGAGCGGCGATGATTAATGATTTCTAAAGGAAATTGGATAGAGACTTGAGGGAAATAAACTTGTCAGACTTCAGCGATTGAGCAGGGGAATGGGACTGTTTTAGTGTTCCACTTCCCAAAATATTCTCCAACGTGACCCCATTTTAACACTTGAATATTAATGTGACCCCCGACACCAACAAAAACGAACCAGCATTAAAACAACACAGCAACATTCAGTACCTAATTATTAAAGTTTTCACATTATCAATCAACATGTAATAGACCATTTAAATGGGAACATCTGTTTTTCTAAATGTTATTATAGCTATTCATGTAGGTTTGAGACAAACTCGACATACCCCCCAGTGACAGGAAACTCAGTGACAGGAAACTGAGTGACGCCCCCTCTTCCATCCCCCCAAACACCGTAATCAGCGCCCCCCCCCCCCCCATACACTGTATTCAACTCCGACCCCCCACACTGTAATCAGCTCCCTCCCCCCCATACACTGTATTCAACTCCTACCCCCCACACTGTAATCAGCTCCCCCCCATACACTGTATTCAACTCCGACCCCCCACACTGTAATCAGCTCCCTCCCCCCCATACACTGTATTCAACTCCTACCCCCCCACACCGTTATCAGCTCCCCCCCATACACTGTATTCAACTCCTACCCCCCACACCGTAATCAGCGCCCCCCCCATACACTGTATTCAATTCCTCCCCCCCACACTGTAATCAGCTCCCCATACACTGTATTCAACTCCTACCCCCCCCCAACACTGTAATCAGCTCCCCCCCATATACTGTATTCAACTCCTACCCCCCACACTGTCATCTGCTCCCCCCCATACACTGTATTCAGCTCCTACCCCCAACACCGTAATCAGCTCCCCCCATACACTGTATTCAACTCCTACCCCCCCCACACTGTAATCAGCTCCCCCTATACACTGTATTCAACTCTTACCACCCCCCCCCCACACTGTAATCAGCTCCCCCCCCACACTGTATTCAACTCCTACCCCCAACACCGTAATCAGCTCCCCCCCCTTACACTGTATTCAACTCCTACCCCCCCACACTGTAATCAGCTCCCCCTATACACTGTATTCAACTCCTACCACCACCCCCCCCACACTGTAATCAGCTCCCCCCATACACTGTATTCAACTCCTACCCCCCATACACTGTATTCAACTCCTACCCCCCCCACACATTGTAATCAGCTCCCCCCCACACACTGTATTCAACTCCTACCCCCCACACCGTAATCAGCTCCCCCCATACACTGTATTCAACTCCTACCCCCCACACTGTAATCAGCTCCCCCCCATACACTGTATTCAACTCCTACCCCCAACACCGTAATCAGCTCCCCCCCCACACTGTATTCAACTCCTACACCCCACACTGTAATCAGCTCCCCCCCCCCACACACTGTATTCAACTCCTACCCCCCCCCACACTGTAATCAGCTCCCCCCATACACTGTATTCAACTCCTACCCCCCATACACTGTATTCAACTCCTACCCCCCCACACTGTAATCAGCTCCCCACTATACACTGTATTCAACTTCTACCCACCACACTGTAATCAGCTCCCCCCCCGACACTGTATTCAACTCCTACCCCCCCATACACTGTATTCAACTCCTACCCCCCCCCCACACTGTAATCAGCTCCCCCCCATACACTGTATCCAACTCCTACCCCCCACACTGTAATCAGCTCCCCCACATACACTGTATTCAACTCCTACCCCCCACACTGTAATCAGCTCCCCCCCCACACTGTATTCAACTCCTACCCCCATACACTGTATTCAACTCCTACCCCCCACACTGTAATCAGCTCCCCCCCCACACTGTATTCAACTCCTACTCCCCCCCACACTGTAATCAGCTCCCCCCCATACACTGTATTCAACTCCTACCCCCCCACACTGTAATCAGCCCTCCCCACACACTGTATTCAACTCCTACCCACCCCCACACTATAATCAGCTCCCCCCATACACTGTATTCAACTCCTACCCCCCCCACTGTAATCAGCCCCCCATACACTGTACTCGACTCCTACCCCCACCACACTGTAATCAGCCCCCCCATACACTGTATTCAACTCCTACCCCCCCCCACACTGTAATCAGCTCCCCCCCATACACTGTATTCAACTCCTACCCCCACACTGTAATCAGCTCCCCCCCATACACTGTAATCAGCTCCCCCCCATACACTGTAATCAGCTCCCCCCCACACACTGTATTCAACTCCTACCCCCCACACTGTAATCAGCTTCCCCCCCCCCCCCATGTCATGATATCCACATCAGCATATCATGGTGCAATCACACACACACTGATGGACAGGCAGTCGGACCAACCAGCACACACATAACATCGCAGCCAATCACCAGTGAGAGCACACGCACTATAAAACAGGGAACACCGCAGTCCCCGCTCATTCTACCAGGAGATAGCTCAGAGCACAGAGCTCACAGCGTGCCACCCAGACATACACCATGTGCTGAGTGCCTCACTAAGATAGAGATCGGGCTGGGTCCACAGGTTAGCTGGTGAAGCACGTACCCAAGCCAGTAGTTAGTTGTTACCGTTGTTTAGACAATAAAACAAAGTTGTACCATCTATAGCCGTGTTGGATCATTTGTCCATCAGAACACCCAACACGACATGATACCAGTAGTGGACGCTAACCAGCGACTGTGAGACCTACCTGCACCCTTTCAGAAATCCTCCATCCTGCTCCATGGAAAACATCAGCCCGCCGCAGCCGCTCCGAATCGCTGGTAATCTCGGCGTAAACTGGAAGCTTCCATCTCTTCCTAGAAGCCACAGACAGGGAGAATGCATCGGACACCAGGAAGATCGCCCTCCTCCTCTCCACGGCGGGGCAACACGCCATCCACATCTATAACTCCCTGGCATTCGCGGAGGGCGAGGACAAAACAAAATATAAGACGGTGCTTCTGAAGTTCGAGGAACACTTCAGCGTGGAAGTCAATGAGAGCTTTGAGAGGTACTTCTTCCAGCAGCGCCTGCAGGGTAAGGATGAGCCTTTCCAATCTTACTTGACACACCTCCGTATCCTCGCGCAGTCCTGCGGCTATGAGGCCACCTCCGACTCCATGATACGGGATCAGATAGTTTTTGGGGTCATCTCGGACACCCTACACCAGCAGCTCCTCAAAATAAAGCACCTCACCCTAGCGACTGCCATCGAGACCTGCGTCCTCCATGAGAGCGCGACCAGCCGGTACTCCCAAATCCAGGCGGCCGAAACGGCACGGCACGGGTCCTACGAGGCGGAGCGGGTCCAGTCGATCGAGTTCCTCCTGGACGAGGGCGGCCATTTCGCGTGCTTTCCGAGGCCTCCCGCGCTTGTACGCGCCAAAAGAGGGGACATTGACGCAGAGGGACGTGATGCGCAGGCGCACTCTACGCAGGACCGCACCGCACATGCGCGGTGGCGCAATGAATGCAACGAACGCCATGACGTCACGACATGCGGCAACTGTGGCTCCGCCCACTTAAAGCGGCAATGTCCGGCCAAAGCGCGACAATGCCTCCGCTGTGGCAGGATGGGCCACTATGCTGCCTGCTGTCGAGCAGCTCAACCTGCCAACTCCCAACAATTCCGCCAGCCTCGCAGGGACGTGCGGGCGATTCAGCCCCCCTACACTGAGTCATATCCAGATAGTATGCAGACCAGCGATACCGAAGACAGGGAGCCCTTCCGCGTTGCGGTAATCCACAAGAACCGGATGTCCCCAAGTCGGAACCACCAGCCGCTGCCAGTGCACAGCATTGATCCGGGCGATGTGTGGTGTGCCACCCTAACTGTCAACCCAAATTCGTCGCCCACCTGTGAGACTTGACTTATGAGCCTGTTAGCACATTGGACTCACTGAATTGTTTTACAGTATTGTTAACGAGTTTCTTTTCTTGTCGTTCATTGTTCCAGAAGTTCTCTCTCGTCATTTGCTGATTGCATTTGTTCTGTTATTGGTACAACCTCGTTGTTCTGTTGCACCTGACACCTTCCTCTGTATATAGTTTAGCCTCATGTACATGTTGTAAATATTGCACACACATACTCAGATGCACTCAGTACACATTTCTATTTATTAGCACGTAGGCACATATCCTTTGTGAAAAGGGGGGATGTCATGATATCCAGATCAGCATATCATGGTGCAATCACACACACACTGATGGACAGGCAGTTGGACCAACCAGCACACACAGAACATCGCAGCCAATCACCAGTGAGAGCACACGCACTATAAAACAGCGAACACCACAGTTCCAACTCATTCTACCAGGAGATAGCTCAGAGCACAGAGCTCACAGCGTGCCACTCAGACATACACCATGTGCTGAGTGCCTCACTAAGATAGTGATAGGGCTGGGTCCACAGGTTAGCTGGTGAAGCACGTACCCAAGCCAGTAGTTAGTTGTGACCGTTGTTAAGATAATAAAACAGAGTTGTACCATCTACAGCCGTGTTGGATCATTTGTGCAGCAGAACACCCAACACAACACCCCATACACTGTATTCAACTCCTACCCCCCCACACTGGAATCAGCTGCCCACCCCCCACACTATAATCAACTCCGACCCACCACACTGTAATCAGCTACCCCCCCCCCACACTGGAATCAACTCCTACCCCCCCACACTGGAATCAACTGCTACCCCCCCCACACTGGAATCAGCTGCCCACCCCCCACACTATAATCAACTCCGACCCACCACACTGTAATCAGCTACCCCCCTTATACTGTAATCAACTATGAGCCCCCCCACACTGTAATCGACTCTCCGCACACTGTAATAGCTCTCCCCATACACTGTAATCACCCCCTCCCCCCAGACACTGTAATCAGCTCTGACCCCGCACACTGTAATCAGCTCCCCCCCCATACTGTAATCAACACCTCCCCCCACACTGTAATAATCTCTGACCCCTCACATTGTAATCGGCTCGCCCCCCCACACTGTAATCAGTCCCTCCCCCCCATACACGGTAATCAACTCTGACCCCCCACACTGTAATCAACTCCTCCCCCCACACACTGTAATCAACTCCTCCCCCCCACACACTGTAATCAACTACTCCCCCCCACACTGTAATCAACTCCTCCCCCCCACACACTGTAATCAACTCCTCCCCCACACACTGTAATCAACTCCTCCTCCCACACACTGTAATCAACTCCTCCCCCCCCACACACTGTAATCAACTCCTCCCCCCACACACACTGTAATCAACTCCTCCCCCCCACACACACTGTAATCAACTCCTCCCCCCACACGCTGTAATCAACTCCCCCACACACTGTAATCAACTCCCCCCCCCACACACTGTAATCAACTCCTCCCCCCACACACACAGTAATCAACTCCTCCCCCACACACTGTAATCAACTCCTCCCCCCCACACACTGTAATCAACTCCCCCCCCACACACTAATCAACTCCCCCCCCCACACACTGTAATCAACTCCTCCCCCCACACACTATAATCAACTCCCCCCACACACTGTAATCAACTCCTCCCCCCACACACTCTAATCAACTCCTCCCCCCCACACACTGTAATCAACTCCTCCCCCCCACACACTGTAATCAACTCCTCCCCCCACACACACTGTAATCAACTCCTCCCCACACACACTGTAATCAACTACCCCACACACACTGTAATCAACTCCTCCCCCCCACACACTGTAATCAACTCCTCCCCCCACACACACTGTAATCAACTCCTCCCCCCCACACACTGTAATCAACTCCTCCCCCCCACACACTGTAATCAACTCCCCCCCCCACACACACTGTAATCAACTCCTCCCCCCACACACTGTAATCAACTCCTCCCCCCCACACACTGTAATCAACTCCTCCCCCCACACACACAGTAATCAACTCCTCCCCCACACACTGTAATCAACTCCTCCCCCCACACACTGTAATCAACTCCCCCCCACACACACTAATCAACTCCCCCCCCACACACTGTAATCAACTCCTCCCCCCACACACTATAATCAACTCCCCCCACACACTGTAATCAACTCCTCCCCCCACACACTCTAATCAACTCCTCCCCCCCCCACACACTGTAATCAACTCCTCCCCCCCACACACTGTAATCAACTCCGCCCCACACACTGTAATCAACTCCTCCCCCCCCACACACTGTAATCAACTCCTCCCCCCCACACACAGTAATCAACTCCTCCCCCCCCACACTGTAATCAACTCCTCCCCCCACACACTGTAATCAACTCCTCCCCCCCCCACACATTGTAATCAACTCCCCCCCCACACACTGTAATCAACTCCTCCCCCCACACACTGTAATCAACTCCTCCCCCCACACACTGTAATCAACTCCTCCCCCCCACACACTGTAATCAACTCCTCCCCCACACACTGTATTTAACTCCTCCCCCCACACACTGTAATCAACTCCCCCCCTCACACTGTAATCAACTCCTCCCCCCCCACACACTGTAATCAACTCCTCCCCCCACACACTGTATTCAACTCCTCCCCCCACACACTGTAATCAACTCCCCCCCCTCAAACTGTAATCAACTCCTCCCCCCACACACACTGTAATCAACTCCCCCCCCCCCACACACTGTAATCAGCTCCTCCCCCCACACACTGTAATCAGCTCCTCCCCCCCACACACTGTAATCAACTCCTCCCCCCACACACTGTAATCAACTACCCCCCCCACACACTGTAATCAACTCCCCCCTCCCACACACTGTAATCAACTCCTCCCCCCACACACAGTAATCAACTCCCCCCCACACACTGTAATCAACTCCTCCCCCCCACACACTGTAATCAACTCCTCCCCCCACACACACAGTAATCAACTCCTCCCCCACACACTGTAATCAACTCCTCCCCCCACACACTGTAATCAACTCCCCCCACACACACTAATCAACTCCCCCCCCACACACTGTAATCAACTCCTCCCCACACACTATAATCAACTCCCCCCACACACTGTAATCAACTCCTCCCCCCACACACTCTAATCAACTCCTCCCCCCCCCACACACTGTAATCAACTCCTCCCCCCCCACACACTGTAATCAACTCCTCCCCCCCACACACAGTAATCAACTCCTCCCCCCCCACACTGTAATCAACTCCTCCCCCCACACACTGTAATCAACTCCTCCCCCCCCCACACATTGTAATCAACTCCCCCCCCACACACTGTAATCAACTCCTCCCCCCACACACTGTAATCAACTCCTCCCCCCACACACTGTAATCAACTCCTCCCCCCCACACACTGTAATCAACTCCTCCCCCACACACTGTATTTAACTCCTCCCCCCACACACTGTAATCAACTCCCCCACTCACACTGTAATCAACTCCTCCCCCCCCACACACTGTAATCAACTCCTCCCCCCACACACTGTATTCAACTCCTCCCCCCACACACTGTAATCAACTCCCCCCCCTCAAACTGTAATCAACTCCTCCCCCCACACACACTGTAATCAACTCCCCCCACCCCACACACTGTAATCAGCTCCTCCCCCCACACACTGTAATCAGCTCCTCCCCCCCACACACTGTAATCAACTCCTCCCCCCACACACTGTAATCAACTACCCCCCCCCCACACACTGTAATCAACTCCCCCCTCCCACACACTGTAATCAACTCCTCCCCCCACACACAGTAATCAACTCCCCCCCACACACTGTAATCAACTCCCCCCCCCCCACACACTGTAATCAACTCCCCCCCACACACTGTAATCAACTCCTCCCCCCCCCACACACACTGTAATCAACTCCTCCCCCCACACACTGTAATCAACTCCTCCCCCCCACACACTGTAATCAACTCCTCCCCCCACACACTGTAATCAACTCCTCCCCCCCACACACTGTAATCAACTCCTCCCCCCCCACACTGTAATCAACTCCCCCCCCCACACACACTGTAATCAACTCCACCCCCCACACACACTGTAATCAACTCCTCCCCCCACACACTGTATTCAACTCCTCCCCCCCACACACTGTAATCAACTCCCCCCCCACACACACTGTAATCAACTCCTCCCCCCCACACACTGTAATCAACTCCTCCCCCCACACACACTGTAATCAACTCCTCCCCCCACACACTGTATTCAACTCCTCCCCCCCACACACTGTAATCAACTCCCCCCCACACACTGTAATCAACTCCTCCCCCCACACACTGTAATCAACTCCCACCCACACACACACTGTAATCAACTCCTCCCCCCCACACACTGTAATCAACTCCCCCCCCCCCACACACACTGTAATCAACTCCTCCCCCCACACACACAGTAATCAACTCCTCCCCACACACTGTAATCAACTCCTCCCCCCACACACTGTAATCAACTCCCCCCCCACACACTAATCAACTCCCCCCCCCACACACTGTAATCAACTCCTCCCCCCACACACTATAATCAACTCCCCCCACACACTGTAATCAACTCCTCCCCCCACACACTCTAATCAACTCCTCCCCCCCACACACTGTAATCAACTCCTCCCCCCACACACTGTAATCAACTCCTCCCCCCACACACACTGTATTCAACTCCTCCCCCCCAGTAATCAACTCCTCCCCCACACACTGTAATCAACTCCTCCCCCCCACACACTGTAATCAACTCCTCCCCCCACACACTGTAATCAACTCTGACCCCCCACACTGTAATCAACTCCTCCCCCCACACACTGTAATCCACTCCTCCCCCCACACACTGTAATCAACTCCTCCCCCCCACACTATAATCAGCTCCCCCCCCCCACAAACACTGTAATCAGCTCCTCCCCCACACACTGTAATCAGCTCCTCCCCCCAAACACTGTAATCAGCTCCTCCCCCCACACACTGTAATCAACTCCTCCCCCCACACACTGTAATCAACTCCTCCCCCCAGTAATCAACTCCTCCCCCCACACACTGTATTCAACACCTCCCCCCACACACTGTAATCAGCTCCTCCCCCCCCACACACTGTAATCAACTCCTCCCCCCCCAACACACTGTAATCAACACCTCCCCCCACACACTGTAATCAACTCCTCCCCCCACACACTGTAATCAAGTCCCCCCACACACTGTAATCAACTCCTCCCCCCACACACTGTAATCAACTCCCCCCCCCACACACTGTAATCAACTCCCCCCACACACTGTAATCAACTCCTCCCCCCCACACACTGTAATCAACTCCCCCCCCCAGTAATCAACTCCTCCCCCCCAGACACTGTAATCAGCTCCTCCCCCCACACACTGTAATCAACTCCTCCCCCCAGTAATCAACACCTCCCCCCACACACTGTATTCAACTCCTCGCCCCACACACTGTAATCAACTCCTCCCCCCCACACACTGTAATCAACTCCTCCCCCACACACTGTAATCAACTCCTCCCCCCCACACACTGTAATCAACTCCTGCCCCCAGTAATCAACTCCTCCCCCCCACACACTATAATCAGCTCCTCCCCTCCACACACTGTAATCAACTCCTCCCCCCAGTAATCAACTCCTCCCCCCCACACCATGTATTCAACTCCTCCCCCCACACACTGTAATCAACTCCTCCCCCCACACACTGTAATCAACTCCTCCCCCCCACACACTGTAATCAACTCTTCCCCCCCACACTGTAATCAACTCCTCCCCCCCACACACTGTAATCAACTCCTCCCCCCCACACACTGTAATCAACTCCTCCCCCCCAGTAATCAACTCCTCCCCCCACACACTGTAATCAACTCCTCCCCCCCACACCGTAATCAGCCCTTCCCCCCCACACACTGTAATCAACTCCTCCCCCCCCACACTGTAATCAACTCCTCCCCCACACACACTGTAATCAACTCCTCCCCCCACACTGTAATCAGCCCTTCCCCCCCCACACAATGTAATCAACTCCTCCCCCCACACTCTGTAATCAACTCCTCCCCCCCACACTTTAATCAGCCTTTCCCCCCCCCCGCACACTGTATTCAACTCCTCCCCCCACACACTGTAATCAACTCCCCCCCCACACACTGTAATCAACTCCTCCCCCCCCACACACTGTAATCAACTCCTCCCCCCACACACTGTAATCAACTCCTCCCCCCACACACTGTAATCAACTCCTCCCCCCACACACTGTAATCAACTCCTCCCCCCACACACACTGTAATCAACTCCTCCCCCACACACTGTAATCAACTCCTCCCCCACACACTGTAATCAACTCCTCCCCCGCACACACTGTAATCAACTCCTCCCCCCCACACACTGTAATCAACTCCTCCCCCCACACACTGTATTCAACTCCTCCCCCCCACACACTGTAATCAACTCCCCCCCCCCACACACACTGTAATCAACTCCTCCCCCCACACACTGTAATCAACTCCCCCTACACACTGTAATCAACTACTCCCCCCCCACACACTGTAATCAACTCCTCCCCCCCAGTAATCAACTCCTCCCACCCCCACACACTGTAATGAGCTCCTCCCCCACACACTGTAATCAACTCCTCCCCCCCACACACTGTAATCAACTCCTCCCCCCACACACTGTAATCAGCTCCTCCCCCCACACACTGTAATCAACTCCTCCCCCCACACACTGTAATCAACTCCCCCCCACACACGGTAATCAACTCCTACCCCCACACACTGTAATCAACTCCTCCCCCCACACACTGTAATCAACTCCCCCCCACACACACTGTAATCAACTCCTCCCCCCCAGTAATCAACTCATCCCCCCCACACACTGTAATCAACTCCTCCCCCCACACACTGTCATCAACTCCTCCCCCCCACACACTGTAATCAACTCCTCCCCCCACACACACTGTAATCAACTCCCCCCCACACACTGTAATCAACTCCTCCCCCCACACACTGTAATCAACTCCTCCCCCCACACACTGTAATCAACTCCTCCCCCCACACACTAATCAACTCCCCCCCCACACACTGTAATCAACTCCTCCCCCCCAGTAATCAACTCCTCCCCCCCACACACTGTAATCAACTCCTCCCCCCCCACACACTGTAATCAACTCCTCCTCCCCACACACTGTAATCAACTCCTCCCCCCACACACACTGTAATCAACTCCCCCCCACACACTGTAATCAACTCCTCCCCCCACACACTGTAATCAACTCCTCCCCCCCACACACTGTAATCAACTCCTCCCCCCACACACTAATCAACTCCCCCCCCACACACTGTAATCAACTCCCCCCCCCCAGTAATCAACTCCTCCCCCCACACACTGTAATCAACTCCTCCCCCCCACACACTGTAATCAACCCCTCCCGCCCACACACTGTAATCAACTCCTCCCCCCACACACACTGTAATCAACTCCCCCCCCACACACTGTAACCAACTCCTCCCCCCACACACTGTAATCAACTCCTCCCCCCCACACACTGTAATCAACTCCTCCCCCCACACACTAATCAACTCCCCCCCACACACTGTAATCAACTCCTCCCCCCAGTAATCAACTCCTCCCCCCCACACACTGTAATCAACTCCTCCCCCCACACACTGTAATCAACTCCTCCCCCCCAGTAATCAACTCCTCCCCCCCACACACTGTAATCAGCTCCTCCCCCCACACACTGTAATCAACTCCTCCCCCCACACACTGTAATCAACTCCCCCCCACACACTGTCATCAACTCCTCCCCCCCCACACTGTAATCAACTCCTCCCCCCAGTAATCAACTCCTCCCCCCCCACACACTGTAATCAACCCCTCCCCCCACACACTGTAATCAACTCCTCCCCCCACACACTGTAATCAACTCCTCCCCCCACACACTGTAATCAACTCCCCCCCACACACTGTAATCAACACCTCCCCCCCCACACTGTAATCAACTCCTCCCACCCAGTAATCAACTCCTCCCCCCCACACTGTAATCAACTCCTCCCCCCCCACACTGTAATCAACTCCTCCCCCCACACACTGTAATCAACTCCCCCCACACACTGTAATCAACTCCTCCCCCACACACTGTAATCAACTCCTCCCCCCCCCACACACTGTAATCAACTCCTCCCCCACTCACACTGTAATCAACTCCTCCCCCCACACACTGTAATCAACTCCTCCCCCACACACTGTAATCAACTCCTCCCCCCACACACTGTAATCAACTCCTCCCCCCCACACTGTAATCAACTCCTCCCCCCCACACACTGTAATCAACTCCTCCCCCACACACTGTAATCAACTCCTCCCCACACACACTGTAATCAACTCCTCCCCCCCACACACTGTAATCAACACCTCCCCCACTCACACTGTAATCAACTCCTCCCCCCACACACTGTAATCAACTCCTCCCCCCACACACTGTAATCAACTCCTCCCCCACACACTGGAATCAAATCCCCCCCACACACTGTAATCAACTCCTCCCCACACACACTGTAATCAACTCCTCCCCCCCACACACTGTAATCAACTCCTCCCCCACTCACACTGTAATCAACTCCTCCCCCCACACACTGTAATCAACTCCTCCCCCCCACACACTGTAATCAACTCCTCCCCCACACACTGTAATCAACTCCCCCCCCACACACTGTAATCAACTCCTCCCCCCCACACACTGTAATCAACTCCTCCCCCACTCACACTGTAATCAACTCCTCCCCCCACACACTGTAATCAACTCCCCCCCACACACTGTAAGCAACTCCTCCCCTCCACACACTGTAATCAACTCCTCCCCCACTCACACTGTAATCAACTCCTTCCCCCCACACACTGTAATCAACTCCCCCCCACACACTGTAATCAACTCCTCCCCCACACACTGTAATCAACTCCCCCCCCCACACACTGTAATCAACTCCCCCCCACACACTGTAATCAACTCCTCCCCCCACACACTGTAATCAACTCCCCCCCCCACACACTGTAATCAACTCCTCCCCCCACACACACTGTAATCAACTCCCCCCCACACACTGTAACCAACTCCTCCCCCCACACACTGTAATCAACTCCTCCCCCCCACACACTGTAATCAACTCCTCCCCCCACACACTAATCAACTCCCCCCCACACACTGTAATCAACTCCTCCCCCCAGTAATCAACTCCTCTCCCCCACACACTGTAATCAACTCCTCCCCCCACACACTGTAATCAACTCCTCCCCCCCAGTAATCAACTCCTCCCCCCACACACTGTAATCAGCTCCTCCCCCCACACACTGTAATCAACTCCTCCCCCCACACACTGTAATCAACTCCCCCCCACACACTGTCATCAACTCCTCCCCCCCACACTGTAATCAACTCCTCCCCCCAGTAATCAACTCCTCCCCCCCCACACACTGTAATCAACCCCTCCCCCCACACACTGTAATCAACTCCTCCCCCCACACACTGTAATCAACTCCTCCCCCCACACACTGTAATCAACTCCCCCCCACACACTGTAATCAACTCCTCCCCCCCCACACTGTAATCAACTCCTCCCACCCAGTAATCAACTCCTCCCCCCCACACTGTAATCAACTCCTCCCCCCCCACACTGTAATCAACTCCTCCCCCCACACACTGTAATCAACTCCCCCCCACACACTGTAATCAACTCCTCCCCCACACACTGTAATCAACTCCTCCCCCCCCACACACTGTAATCAACTCCTCCCCCACTCACACTGTAATCAACTCCTCCCCCCACACACTGTAATCAACTCCTCCCCCACACACTGTAATCAACTCCTCCCCCCACATACTGTAATCAACTCCTCCCCCCCACACTGTAATCAACTCCTCCCCCCCACACACTGTAATCAACTCCTCCCCCACACACTGTAATCAACTCCTCCCCACACACACTGTAATCAACTCCTCCCCCCCACACACTGTAATCAACACCTCCCCCACTCACACTGTAATCAACTCCTCCCCCCACACACTGTAATCAACTCCTCCCCCCACACACTGTAATCAACTCCTCCCCCACACACTGGAATCAAATCCCCCCCACACACTGTAATCAACTCCTCCCCACACACACTGTAATCAACTCCTCCCCCCCACACACTGTAATCAACTCCTCCCCCACTCACACTGTAATCAACTCCTCCCCCCACACACTGTAATCAACTCCTCCCCCCCCACACACTGTAATCAACTCCTCCCCCACACACTGTAATCAACTCCCCCCCCACACACTGTAATCAACTCCTCCCCCCCACACACTGTAATCAACTCCTCCCCCACTCACACTGTAATCAACTCCTCCCCCCACACACTGTAATCAACTCCCCCCCCACACACTGTAAGCAACTCCTCCCCTCCACACACTGTAATCAACTCCTCCCCCACTCACACTGTAATCAACTCCTTCCCCCCACACACTGTAATCAACTCCCCCCCACACACTGTAATCAACTCCTCCCCCACACACTGTAATCAACTCCCCCCCCACACACTGTAATCAACTCCCCCCCACACACTGTAATCAACTCCTCCCCCCACACACTGTAATCAACTCCCCCCCCCACACACTGTAATCAACTCCTCCCCCCACACACACTGTAATCAACTCCCCCCCACGCACTGTAATCAACTCCCCCCCACACACTGTAATCAACTCCTCCCCCCCCACACACTGTAATCAACTCCTCCCCCCCACACACTGTAATCAACCCCTCCCCCCACACACTGTAATCAACTCCTCCCCACACACTGTAATCAACTCCCCCCCACACACTGTAATCAACTCCTCCCCCCACACACTGTAATCAACTCCTCCCCCCCACACATTGTAATCAACTCCCCCCCCCACACACTGTAATCAACTCCTCCCCCCACACACTGTAATCAACTCCTCCCCCCCACACACTGTAATCAACTCCCCCCCACACACTGTAATCAACTCCTCCCCCCACACACTGTAATCAACTCCCCCCCACACACTGTAATCAGCTCCTCCCCCCCACACACTGTAATCAACTCCTCCCCCCACACACTGTAATCAACTCCTCCCCCCCACACACTGTAATCAACTCCTCCCCCCCACACACTGTAATCCACTCCTCCCCCCCACAAACTGTAATCCACTCCTCCCCCCCACACACTGTATTCAACTCCTCCCCCCCAGTAATCAACTCCTCCCCCCCCACACACTATAATCAACTCCTCCCCCCACACACTGTAATCAACTCCTCCCCCCACACACTGTAATCAACTCCTCCCCCCACACACACTGTAATCAACTCCTCCGCCCCTCACACACACTGTAATCAGCCCTTCCCCCCCCCCACACACTGTAATCAGCCCTCCCCCACACACTGTAATCAGCCCTTCCCCCCCCCACACTGTAATCAACTCCTCCCCCCCATACACACACTGTAATCAGCCCTCCCCCCCCCCACACACTCACACTGTAATCAGCCCTTCCCCCCCACACACACACTGTAATCACCCCTCCCCCCCACACACTGTAATCAGCCCTTCCCCCCCACACTGTAATCAACTCCTCCCCCCCACACACACACTGTAATCAGCCCTTCCCCCCCACACACACACTGTAATCAGCCCTTCCCCCCCACACACTGTAATCAGCCCTTCCCCCCCACACACTGTAATCAGCCCTTCCCCCCCACACACTGTAGTCAGCCCTTCCCCCCCACACACTGTCATCAGCCCTTCCCCCCACACACTGTAATCAGCCCTTCCCCCCCACACACACACTGTAATCAGCCCTTCCCCCCCACACACTGTAATCAGCCCTTCCCCCCCACACACTGTAGTCAGCCCTTCCCCCCCACACACTGTCATCAGCCCTTCCCCCCCACACACTGTAGTCAGCCCTTCCCCCCCACACACTGTCATCAGCCCTTCCCTCCCACACTATAATCAACTCCTCCCCCCCCCCCCCACACACACACACACTCACTGTAATCAGCTGTAAATTGCTGTTAGTTGGAGTTTGCTGCGTTTTATTACAATCGCAGACCAGACCCCAACAATGGTGCGGATACTGGACAGAAATCCCAATGTTTTATATTAATTTGATAAGACTGTGAGGAAAGGATATTTTGCTCCAGGAGTTATTGCTCGAAGAAATAGGGGCACGGTAGATTGAAACAAACTTTATTACTAACACAGCATTAAAATATTTTTCACATCACACCAGAAAGTAAGTTATATTTACCCCGTAAACAATCCCACTCAATACAGTGCTTAACTGCTATCTTTATTCCCACTCAAGCAAGACAAAGCCCTTCTCAGTTCTCAATCTACTATTAAATACCAATGGCACTCAGGAATACTTGCTTTACAAAGATGTTCTTTGAGACAGAGAGATCTTTTGGCAGTCCTTTAAAGACAAAAGACTTCATGGGGCAGCACAGTGGTGCATTGGTTAGCACTGCTGCCTCACGGTGCCGAGGTCCCAGGTTTGATCCTGGCCCGGGTCACTGTCTATGAGGAGTTCGAACATTGTCCCGGTGTTTGTGTGGGTTTCACCCCCACAACACAAGGGTATAGGGGTAGGTGAATTGACCATACTAAATTGCCCCTTAATTAGAAAAATAATTTTTTTAAAGACCTGGGGCGTCATTCTCCGACCCCCCGCAGGGTCGGGGAATGGCCGTTGGCCGCCGTGAATCCCGCCCCCGCCCAAGTCTCCGGTACCGGAGATTGGGCGGGGGCGGGAATCGGGCCGCGCATGCGCCGCATTTCCGCGCCAGCTGGCGGGGCAACAAACGCCATTTCCGCCAGCTGGCGGGGCGGAAATCCCTCCGCCGCCGGCCTAGCCCCTCAATGTTGGGGCTCGGCCCCCAAAGATGCGGAGCATTCCGCACCTTTGGGCCGCCGCGATGCCCGTCTGATTGACGCCGTTTTGGGCGCCAGTCGGGGGAGAATTTCGCCCCTGATCTCACACACATGTACACACACAAACAGATATCTTTTTTTAAAAAATGAGAGTACCCAATTCATTTTTTCCAATGAAGGGGCAATTTGGCGTGGCCAATCCATCTACCCTGCACATCTTTTGGGTTGTGGGGGCGAAACGCACGCAAACACGGGGAGAATGTGCAAACTCCACAAGGACAATGACCCAGAGCCCGGATATGCACACTCACGCATGCACACAGATTTTCACATACATACAAATGCATAATAGCTGGCTTGTTGGTCTAGGGGTATGATTCTCGCTTAGGGTGCGTGAGGTCCCAAGTTCAAATCCTGGTTGAGCCCTTGTTTTTGGGCAGCACGGTAGCATTGTGGATAGCACAATTGCTTCACAGCTCCAGGGACCCAGGTTCGATTTCTGTGCGGAGTCTGCACATTCTCCCCGTGTCTGCGTGGGTTTCCTCCGGGTGCTCCAGTTTCCTCCCACAGTCCAAAGATGTGCAGGTTAGGTGGATTGGCCATGATAAATTGCCCTTAGTGTCCAAAATTGCCCTTAGTGTTGGGTGGGGTTACTGGGTTATGGGGATAGGGTGGCGGTGTTGACCTTGGGCAGGGTGCTCTTTCCAAGAGCCGGTGCAGACTCGATGGGCCGAATGGCCTCCTTCTGCACTGTAAATTCTATAATACATATATACCCGCACACACAATCACGCATAAAGATAAACAGACACACCACAGGCGCACACACACAATATAAATAAAATTCCGCATTGCAAACTGCAGAATACATCAATGATTCCACTTCACAGAGAGTGTGTGCGTAAACTATACCCTTACCCTTCCTTCACAGAGAGTGTGTGTGTAAACTATACCATTATGCTTCCTTCAGTTGGGAATGAAAACGCCCTGAACAGCTTCCTTTGCAAGTTCATCCATATTCCCACCAGGAACAATTGACATGCGGCATCTGTTCTTTGGATGACTCTGGAAAGTAAATCCCTTTTGCTCATTAGAAAAGTACAATTCAGGAAACAAATCTTGTTGCTATTATTTTGACAATGGGATTTGCTAAAACAAGGGTGCCAGAAATTACGGGTACAGCTCTGGACATGTTTAGAATGAAGTGTTATGCCATAGAATTCCTACAGTGCAGATAGAGGCCATTCGGCCCATCGAGTCTGCACTGGCCCTCTGAAGGAGAGCCTCACCCAGGCCCAATCCCCTTCTCTATCCCAGTAGCCTCATCACTGGGGCAATTTATCATGGCCATTCCACCTAACCTGCACACCTTTGGACTGTGGGAGGAAACCGGAGCATCCGGAGGAAAGCCATGTTGACACGGGGAGAAAGTGCAGACTCCACACAGACAGTCATCCGAGGTCGGAATTGAACCGGGTCTCTGGCGCTATGAGGCAGCAGTGCCAGCCACCGTGCCACCAAAAAAGAAGAATTCAATTTGTGTACTTCAGTGTTTATCAAACTTTTTTTCTGGGAATCACTTTTACCAACCAGCCAACCTTCGAGACCCACACCAGCCGACCATCAGGATCCACGTTAGCCAACCTTGGCTATCCACACCAGCCGACCTTTGTGACACAATATCTTCGCTTACCTTTAATGCGACAGGTGAGCCTGCTTGGTCCTCACAATCTCATGTGCTTCGTCATTCAATGTTACATTTCTGCTAAGGTCTTCAGCTGATGATTTTTTTTCTCTTTTATAAATTTGGAGGACCCAATTATTTTTTCTCCAATTATGGCACAATTTAGCGTGGCCAATCCACCTAACTTGCACATCTTTGGGTGGTGGGGTGAAACCCATGCAGACACGGGGAGAATGTGCAAACTCCACACGGACAGTGACCCAGAGCCGGGATTCGAACTTGGGTCCTAAGTGCTGTGAGGCAGCAGTGCTTTTTTTTTCCTTTTTAAATATATTTATTAAGAATTTTAACACAGTTTTTCACCCTTACAAACAATCCCCCCCCCAAACCCCATAACAAAAAGAAAGAAAGCGCACATAGCATGAACATGGTAAATCGATATGATACAGAACTTTGTACATTGGATTCCTCCCATACATGTCAGTTTTCCAGATCCTTCATGTATTTTCTTGCTCCAATACCCCCCAAATAAACCCCCCTTCCTCCTCCCTCCCTCCTTCCCCCCCCCCCCCTCCCCCCCGGGTTGCTGCTGCTGACCGACCTTCATCTAACGCTCCGCGAGATAGTCTAGGAACGGTTGCCACCGCCTGTAGAACCCCTGCGCAGACCCTCTCAAGGCAAACTTTATCCTCTCCAACTTGATAAACCCTGCCATATCATTTATCCAGGCCTCCACGCTGGGGGGCTTCGCCTCCTTCCACATTAGCAAGATCCTTCGCCGGGCTACTAGGGACGCAAAGGCCAGAATGCCGGCCTCTTTCGCCTCCTGCACTCCCGGCTCGTCCACTACTCCAAATAGTGCTAGCCCCCAGCTTGGCTTGACCCGGACTTTCACCACCTTAGATACTGTTCCCGCAACTCCCCTCCAGAACCCCTCCAGTGCCGGGCATGACCAAAGCATATGGACATGGTTCGCCGGACTTCCTGAGCACCTCCCACATCTGTCCTCCACCCCAAAGAACCTACTCAGCCTCGCCCCCGTCATATGCGCTCTGTGCACTACCTTAAACTGTATCAGGCTAAGCCTGGCACACGAGGAAGAGGAATTAACCCTACTTAGGGCATCAGCCCACAGCCCCTCCTCAATCTCCACCCCCAGTTCCTCTTCCCATTTACCTTTCAGCTCCTCTACCAAAGCCTCCCCCTCTTCTTTCATCTCCTGGTATATTGCCGACACCTTGCCCTCCCCGACACATACACCCGAGATCACCCTGTCTTGAATCTCCTGTGCCGGGAGCAACGGGAATTCCCTCACCTGTCGCCTCACAAATGCCCTCACCTACATGTATCTGAAAGCATTTCCCGGGGGTAGCCCAAACTTCTCCTCCAGTGCCCCTAAGCTCGCAAATGTCCCATCAATGAACAGGTCCCCCATTCTTCTAATCCCTGCTCGATGCCAGCTCTGAAACCCCCCGTCCATCCTTCCTGGGACAAACCGGTGGTTCTCCCAGATTGGGGACCACACCGAGGTTCCCATTGCAGCCCTGTGCCGTCTCCACTGGCCCCAGATCTTTAGCGTTGCCGCCACCACCGGACTCGTGGTGTACCTTGTCGGCGAGAGCGGCAGCGGTGCCGTCACCAGCGCACCCAGGCTCGTTTCTTTGCAGGATGCCATCTCCAACCTCTTCCATGCCGCCCCTTCTCCCCCATCACCCACTTACGGATCATCGCCACGTTGGCTGCCCAGTAGTAGCCACCCAGATTCGGCAACGCCAACCCTCCTCTGTCCCTACTGCGCTCCAGAAACCCCCTCCTTACCCTCGGGGTCTTATTCGCCCACACAAAACCCATAATACTCCTGCCTACCCTCTTAAAAAGGCCACGGTGATTACAATTGGAAGACACTGGAACACAAAAAGAAACCTCGGGAGGACCACCATTTTGACCGACTGCACTCTACCCGCTAGCTAGAGCGGCAACATGTCCCATCTTTTGAAGTCCTCCTCCATCTGCTCCACCAGCCTCGTCAGATTAAGTTTATGTAGGGCCCCCCAACTCCTAGCTATTTGGATCCCCAAGTACCGAAAGCTCCTTTCTGCCCTCCTCAGCGGTAGATCGCCTATCCCCCTTTCCTGGTCTCCTGACTGTACTACAAAAAGCTCACTCTTCCCTACATTAAGCTTATAGCCTGAAAAATCCCCAAACTCCCTTAGAGTCTGAATGACCTCCACCATCCCCTCCACTGGGTCCGCCACATACAGCAACAGGTCGTCTGCATAAAGCGACACTCGACGCTCCTCTCCCCCTCGGAACACCCCCCTCCATTTCCTAGACTCCCTTAATGACATGGCCAAGGGTTCAATTGCTAATGCAAACAACAGGGGGGACAGGGGGCACCCCTGCCTCGTCCCACAATACAGCCGGAAATACTCCGACCTCCGCCGGTTCGTGACCACACTCGCCACCGGGGCTCTATACAGGAGCTTAACCCAACTAATAAACCCTCCCCCGAACCCAAACCTCCTCAACACTTCCCAGAGGTACTCCCACTCTACCCGATCGAAGGCCTTCTCCGCGTCCATAGCTGCCACTATCTCCGCCTCTCCCTCCACCGATGGCTTCATTATCACGTTTAGGAGCCGCCGCACATTGGTGTTTAGCTGCCTGCCCTTTACAAATCCCGTCTGGTCCTCGTGAATCACCCCCGGGACACAGTCCTCGATCCTCGTAGCCAGCACTTTTGCCAGCAACTTGGCATCCACGTTGAGGAGCGAGATCGGCCTGTACGACCCACATTGCAGTGGGTCCTTGTCCCACTTCAGGATCAAAGAGATCGTCGCCTCAGACATTGTCGGGGGCAGGGTCCCTCCCTCCCTTGCCTCATTAAAAGTCCTCACTAGTAACGGGGCCAAGAGGTCTACGTACTTCCTATAGAACTCAACCGGGAACCCGTCCGGTCCCGGGGCCTTCCCTGCCTGCATACTCCCCAGACCTTTGATCAGTTCCTCCAACCCAATTGGTGCCCCCAAACCAGCCACCTCCTGCTCCTCCACCCTCGGGAACCTCAGTTGGTCCAAGAATCATTGCATCCCCTCTTCCCCCGCTGGGGGCTGGGATCTGTACAGCTCCTCATAGAAGCCTTGAATGCCTCATTTACTTTCATCGCACTCCGCACCGTAGCTTCCATCCTTGACTCCACCTATCTCCCTCGCTGCCATCCTCTTACGGAGCTGGTGTGCCAGCATCCGGCTCACCTTCTCCCCATACTCATTCGTCGCCCCCTGCACTTTCCTCCACTGTGCCTCTGCCTTCCCTGTGGTCAACAGGTCGAACTCCGTCTGGAGATTTCGCCTTTCACTAAGTAGTCCCTCTTCAGGGGCCTCTGCGTATCTCCTGTCCACTCTTAAAATCTCCCCCACTAACCTCTCTCTTTCCATGCCCTCTATCTTCTCCCTATGAGCCCTGATGGAGATTAGCTCTCCCCTGACCACCGCCTTCAGCACCTCCCATACCACCCCCACCTGCACCTCCCCGTTGTCGTTGGCCTCCAAGTACCTTTCAATGCACCCCCTCACCCTCCCACACACTGCCTCATCTGCCAGCAGTCCCACATCCAACCGCCTCAACGGGCGTTGGTCCCTCTCCTCTCCCAACTCCAGTTCCACCCAGTGCGGGGCGTGATCTGAAATGGCTATGGCCGAATACTCCATTCCCTCCACTTTCGGGATCAGCGCCCTGCCCAAAACAAAAAAAACCTATCCGGGAGTAGGCTTTGTGCATGTGGGAGAAAAAAGAAAATTCCCTGGCCTGCGGCCTGGCAAACCTCCACGGATCCACTCCCCCCCATCTGGTCCATAAACCCCCTAAGCACCTTGGCCGCAGCCGGCCTCTTTCCTGTCCTAGATCTGGAGTGGTCCAGTGCTGGGTCCAACACCGTGTTGAAATCCCCACCCATTATCAAGCTTCCTACCTCCAGGTCCGGAATGCGCCCCAACATACACTTCATGATTCCAGCATCATCCCAGTTCGGGGCATCTACATTTACCAATACCACCCACACCCCCTGCAACCTACCGCTCACCATCACGTATCGACCTCCATTGTCCACTACAATATTCTTGGCCTCAAACGACACCCGCTTCCCCACCAATATTGCCACCCCTCTGTTCTTCGCATCCAGCCCCGAATGGAATACCTGTCCTACCCATCCCTTTCTTAACCTGACCTGGTCTGCCATCTTCAAATGTGTCTCCTGGAGCATGACCACGTCTGCCTTCAGTCCCTTTAAGTGCGCGAACATTCGGGCCCTCTTTACCAGCCCATTCAGACCCCTCACATTCCACGTTACCAGACGAATTGGGGGGGCCTCCCCCCCCCCATACCCCCCCCTGCCGACTAGCCATCACCTTTTCTAGGCCAGTCCCGTGCCCGTGCTGCCCTCACCCTCCAGTCCCCCAGACGGGGGACACCCGCCCCGACCACCTCTTCTGTGTCCAATTCCCCCTCGGCCAGTGCAGCAGCAACCCTATTTCACCCCCCCCCCCCCCCCCCCCCCCGCGCTAGACCCATGTCTAGCTCTTTTGCTCCCCCCATAGCACTCCCGTAAGTCAGCTGACTCCTGCTGACCCCGGCTTTCCCCGCCGTCCCATTGACACCCCCCCCCCCCGTGTGGGAATCTCCCCTCCCCAACAATCAGTGTGCACTCCTCCATTCCCCCCCCCGCCCTCCGTCCTTCCCTAGCACGCGAAAAAAGCCCGCGCTTTCCTCAGCCTGCCCCGCCCCCTCTGGCACAGCTCCTGTCGCGGCCTTATCTCATTTCCCCCATCCCCGAGCCTCCCCTCCCTCCAGCACCGGCGCCCACCGTCTCGTACGGTCTTCTCACCCGGTCCCTTTCCCCATCCCCATCCATCCCCAGCCCGTGGAACATTTCCTGCGTGTGATTAACACCCTGTATACAACAAACATCGAACATCCCCCCCACCCTCACAAACCCTCAGTTTGAGTCCAACTTTTCAGTTTGAATAAAGGTCCAAGCCTCCTCAGGCGTTTCAAATTAGTGATGTTGATCCTTGAATGTGACCCACAATCGCGCTGGCTGCAGCATTCCGAATCTCACTCCTTTCCGGTGCAGCACCGCCTTGGCCCGGTTGAAACCCGTTCTCCTCTTTGCCACCTCCGTGCTCCAGTCCGGGTATATTCGGATCTCCGCATTCTCCCAGCTGCTGCTCCGCTCTTTCAAGACCCTCTCTCTGTCCGTGAAACGGTGAAACCTCACCACAATCGCCCTTGGCGGCTCGTTAGCCTTGGGCCTCCTCGCCAGCACCCGGTGTGCCCCATCCAGCTCCAGAGGCCTCGGAGGGGCCTCCGCGCCCATCAGCGACTCGAGCATCGTGCTCGCTTATGCCCCGGCATCGGCCCCCTCCACTCCTTCAGGGAGACCCAGGATCCGAAGATTCTTTCTCCTCGACCTGTTCTCCAGGTCTTCGAATCTTCCCGCCCACTTTTTGTGCAGCGCCTCGTGCGCCTCCACTCTCACCGCCAGGCCCAAGATCTCATCCTCGTTCTCATTGACTTTTTTCTGCACCTCCTGGATCTTTACCTCGTGGGCCTTCTGGGTCATCCCTAGTCCTTCAATCGCCGACAGCATAGGCGCCAGCATCTCTTTCCGCAGCTCCTCAAAACAGCGCTGAATGAACTCTTGCAGCTCCGGCCCGCATTCCACTTTATCTCCGGCTGCCGCCATTTTGTTTTTCATCCCTCGCTTCTCCCGTTGCTCCAACGCCGCTTTTTTGGCCATTTCACTTCTTGTCCATTCCATATACAGTGAAGGGGGACCTTGCTCTCACCTTCCCACACGGGACGTCTTTGAAAAATTCCCGTTGGGGCTCCTCTGGAGAGCCCGAAAGTCCGTAATCGCGGGAGATGCCGAATTGTGCGGCTTAGCTCCGCATCGCCGCAACCGGAGGTCCCTGAGGCAGCAGTGCTAACCACTGTGCCACCGTGTCGCCCCTTCAGCGGACGATTTAAGTTCTCGCTGCATCCTTTGAAAAAAAGTCAAGAGGTCTGTCCTCAAATTCGCCATGCTTAGTCTTCAAATGTCTTTGAAGTTTTGAGGGTTTTAAACTTTCTTTGCCAGCACTTCCCTGCATGTAACACACTGGGCTTCTCTATGCACTGGAGGACGATCTATTCACTGGAGGGTGGCCTATACACT
Source organism: Scyliorhinus torazame (assembly GCF_047496885.1). Taxonomy (NCBI): domain Eukaryota; kingdom Metazoa; phylum Chordata; class Chondrichthyes; order Carcharhiniformes; family Scyliorhinidae; genus Scyliorhinus; species Scyliorhinus torazame. The sequence goes on along the minus strand of NC_092721.1, from coordinate 199,263,528 downwards.
GGAGGGTGGTGTGTACACTGGAGGATGGTCTACACACGGGGCTAGTCTATACACTATGGAGTGTGGTCTATACACTGGAGGGTGGTCTATACACTGGAAGGTGGTCTATACACTGGGCTGGTCTACACAGTGGAGGGTGGTCTATACACTGGAGGGTGGTGTGTACACTGGAGGATGGTCTACACACGGGGCTAGTCTATACACTATGGAGTGTGGTCTATACACTGGAGGGTGGTCTATACACTGATGGGTGATCTATGCATTGGGCTGGTCTATACACTGGAGGGTGGTCTATGCATTGGGCTGGTCTATATGGTGGACGGTGGTCTATACACTGGGATGGTCTATACACTGTAGGGTGGTCTACACACTGAGCTGGTCTACACACTGAAGTGTGGTCTGTACACTGGAGGATGGTCTACACACGTGGCTGGTCTATACACTATGGAGTGTGGTCTATAAATTGGAGGGTGGTCTGTACACTGGAGGGCGGTCAGCACAAGGGGCTGGTCTACACACTATGGAGGGTGGTCTACACACTGGACTATACACGTGTCAATATGAAATGTTAAACGATTTGAGCTGTCATTTTGTGAAGGTTATCTGCTGTTTGGGGGCGGGACTGGGAGGTGGAAGAGGAAATTGAATAGTTCCGTCATTGCAGGCTCGCTATAGGTTCGGGTTTAATGTAGCGATTCCCCTGTTTGTGGAAACACAGCTGGCTTGCCGGAAAACTCCGTCCTCTCTGTTTGTCTAAACTATCGGCTCAGTTCGGGAGCGAGTCACCTCCCTCCCCGCTCCTCTCTCTCTCTCTCCACATTTCCTTTTTCATTCCCTCCCTCCAGCGCGCTCCATTTACCCCTCCCCCTTGCTTCTTTCTCTTTCTAAGCCGAGGCGGAGAAACGCTCCCTCAGCCGGCTCGTTGGTCTAGGGGTATGATTCTCGCTTAGGGTGCGAGAGGTCCCGGGTTCAAATCCCGGACGAGCCCTTGTTTTTCTTTTGTTTGTTGTTAAGTTAGTACATTTTAAAAATAAATAAATAATAATTTTCAATACAAACATTTATTTGGTTGAAATTAATAATTAAGAGCTCCTGTGATTTGAAGCCTGGAGCTCTTAAGTGAAGCAACAGGAGCCCAGCGAGAAAATCAGACATGAGCTGGGCAGTCACTCCATACATTGTTGCTGTGTTACATTGTTACTCTAAATATTGTTACATTGTTACTCTGGGTATTGTTACATTGTCACTCTGGGTATTGTTACATTGTTACTCTAAATATTGTTACATTGTTACTCTGGGTATTGTTACATTGTCACTCTGGGTATTGTTACATTGTAATGCTGGGTATTGTTACTGGGTATTGTTACATTGTTACTCTGGGTATTGTTACATTGTCACTCTGGGATATTGTTACATTGTCACTCTGGGTATTGTTACATTGTCACTCTAAATATTGTTACATTGTTACTGGGTATTGTTACTCTAAATATTGTTACATTGATACTCTACATATTGTTACATTGTTACTCTGGGTATTGTTACATTGTTACTGGGTATTGTTACATTGTTACTCTAAATATTGTTACATTGTCACTCTCGGCATTGTTACATTGTTACTCTAAATATTGTTACATTGTCACTCGGAGTATTGTTACATTGTCACTCTCGGCATTGTTACATTGTTACTCTAAATATTGTTACATTGTCACTCGGAGTATTGTTACATTGTCACTCTGGGTATTGTTACATTGTTACTCTAAATATTGTTGCATTGTCACTGCATATTGTTACATTGTTACACTGGGTACTGTTACATTGTTACTCTAAATATTGTTACATTGTCACTCTGGGTATTATTACATTGTCACTCTGGGTATTATTACATTGTTACTGGGTATTGTTACATTGTCACTCTGGGTCTTGTTACATTGTTACTGGGTGTTGTTACTGGGTATTGTTACTGGGTCTTGTTACATTGTTACTCTGGGTATTGTTACCTTGCCACTCTGGGTAGTATTACATTGTTACTGGGTATGACATTCTTGCTCTTTATTGTTGCTGTGTCACATTGCTACATTATTGCTGTCTATTTCTACATTGTATCCAGGTAGGGCTGTGAGTTCCCCTCCCAGCTCCTGCTCCCTGCCCAGATCTTGCTTTGAGTTACTCCAACCCTCTAGTCTCACATGGCGCTGGGGCAAGAAGCAACCCAAGAGAAATGATGTGGGTGAGGCAGGGGTTGGGGAGGTGGATCAAAGGAGGGAAGGATTAAACAAGGAATTCGCTCCCATTCATCAACAGGCAATGGCAACATGGGTGGCAAGAGCAGTATTCGTCACTCACGTCCTGATTTTAAATTTATTTGTTCGTTGGTGGGATGTGGGGCATCGCTTGGCTAGGCCAGCATTTATTGCCCATCCCTAATTGCCCCTTGAGAAGGTGGTGGCGAGCCACCTTCTGAAACCGCTGCGGCCGACGTGGTGTAGGAAAGGGAGAGGGGAAATTGCCCTTGGGGAAAGAAAGTGGCATCTTTCTTTGCTGCAAACTTTCTGTTATCCTAGAAGAATTGGGGGGGGGGGGAGGGGGGGGGAGACAGGGATGAATGAGGAATTGCAACACCAACAAATTAAATATTTATATCAACTTGTGCATCAGGAGCAGGAGAAGGCCACTCGGCCCCTCGAGCCTGCTCTGCTATTTAAGAAGATCATGGCTGATCTGATTTCAATAGAATTATAGAGATAGTTTGGCCAGAAGGTCCATGTTCAGGTCCCACTTCAGGACTTGCCAACCACAGCAGGTGACGTCATAATATGGTCAAATGGTTTAATTATCAGCCTCTAAATCCTTCCAGATACTAAGCTTCCTGGTCAGCCATTCTCCAGAAGGCCACAGCAATACTTTGCCAAGAACAATCTTGGATCAGTGGAATGGAAGTCCATGTTTGCCAATGTTTTCTCAGTGCCTGGTATGGGGGATGGGGGCTAACTATAATAGAAGCAAAATACTGCAGACGCTGGACATCTGAAACCATTTCAGGTCTTAAGGAACACAAGCTTGGATCGTTCCCTCTGATCCCGTGTCTTGTCATTTATACACTATACACTCTGACTACTTCCGAAGCACAGTCATATTCCAGAGATTTAGATGACCTCAATTTTATCCAGGTTAGAATAAGGGATACAAGTCAGGAGAGAATTGGAACAATTGCCCTTGAGAAGGTGGTGGTGAGTTGTCTTCTTGAGCCGCTGCAGTCCATGTGGCGTAGGTACACCCACTGTGCTGTTGGGGAGGGAGTTCCAGGATTTTGACCCAACGACAGTGAAGGAACGGCCGATATATTTCCGAGTCAGGATGGTGAGTGTCTTGGAGGGGAACTTGCAGGTGATGATGTCCCCATGTATCTGCTGCCCTTGTCCTTCTAGGTGGTAGAAGTCACTGGTATGGAAGGTTCTGTCGAAGGAGCCTTGGCAAGTTGCTGCAGTGCATCTTGTAGATGGTACACACGGCTGTTACTGTGCATTGGTGATGGAGAGAGTGAATGTCTTTTAAAATAAATTTAGAGTGCCCGATTCTTTTTTTTTCAAATAAGGGGCAATTTAGCGCGGCCAATCCACCTACCCTGCACATCTTTGGGTTGTGGGGCTGAAACCCACGCAGACATGGGGAGAATGTGCAAACTCCACACGGACAGTGACCCAGGGCTGGGATTCAGAATTCCCAGCTTCTGACCAGCTCTTGTAGCCACAGTATTAATATGGCCAGTCCAGTTCAATTTCTGGCCAATGGTAACCCCCAGGCTGTTGATAGTGGGCATTCAGCAATAGTAATCAACGTTACTTGCCACTTGTCAGCCCAAGTCTGAACATCATTCAGGTCTTTTACACGTGGACTGCTTCAGTATCCGAGGAGTCACAAATGGTGCTGGACATTGTGCAGTCATCCGCAAACATCCCCACCTCTGACCTTATGACAGAAAGGAGATGATTGATGAAGCAGCTGAAGATGGTTGGGCATACGACACTACCCTGAGGAACTCCTTTTTAAAAAAAATGTATTTTATTACAAACATTACAAACATATTTATTACATCAAAACAAGTTACAGCAAACAAAAGCCCCCGGGAAACATGCTTCCCTACAATCAACTATACAGTCTGTGCAGATTTTCCCTCTTTTTCACCCCCTCCCTCCCCCGCGACGAACAGCCCCTCGAACACAGTCACAAACCTTTCCTCAAACCCCCCTGCTGAGCCCCTTAACTCATACTTTATCTTCTCTAATCGCAGGAAGTCGTACAGGTCACCCAATCAAGCCACTACCCCCGGTGGCGATGCCGACCACCACTCCAGCAAAATTCGCCGCCGTGCAATCAGAGAGGCGAAGGCCATGACATCGGCCTTCCTCCTCCCCATGAGCTCCGGCTTCTCTGAAACCCCAAATATCGCCACCAAAGGGTCCGGGTCCACTCCCTCCTCCACTATCCTGGCTAAGATCGCGAACACTCCCGCCCAGAATCTTCCCAATTTTTCGCAACCCCAAAGCATATGCGTGTGATTTGCTGGCCCCCACCCACACCTCTCACACTCATCTGCTACCCCCTGAAAGAACCCACCCATTCTCGCCTGAGTCATATGCACCCTGTGCACCACCTTAAACTGCATCAGGCTCATCCTTGTACCCTGAAGAGGTCCGTCAGTGATGTCCTGGAGCTGAGATGATTGACCTCCAACCACCACAACTGCCTTCCTTTGTGCCGGGTATGACTCCATCCAGTGGAGAGTTTCCCCCCTGATCCCCATTGACTACACTTTTGCCAGAGCTCCTTGATGCCATACTCAGACAAATGCGGCTTCGATGTCGAGGGCAGTCACTCTCTCCTCACCTTTGGCATTCAGCTCTTTTGTTCATGTTTGAACCAAAGTAGATGCTGAGTGACCCTGGCAGAACCCAAACTGAGCGTCACTGAGCAGGTTATTTCTGTGCAAGTGCTGTCTGATAATGCGGTCAATGCGACCTCCCATTACTTTGCTGCAGTGAGCTGAGGGATTGTTGACAATTAAAATGTTAAAAGGCATCATCAGCATGTTTTTAAACCCACCATCTATACCATCTAGAAGGACAAGGGCAACAGGTACATGGGAACCCCACCATCTGGAAGCTCCTCTCCAAGCCTCACACCATCGTCATATAGAAATATATCGGCCGTTCCTTCACTGTCGCTGGGTCAAAATCCCGAAACTCCCTCCCTAACAGCACTGTGGGTGTACCTACACCACATGGACTGCAGGGGATCAAAAGGATGGCTCACCACCATCTTCTCGAGGGCAATTAGAGATGGACAATGAATTCTGGCCCAGCCTCGCGACGCCCACAATGAATTAAAAATAACACAAGGAAGGGCAGCGCAGTGGCGCAGTGGTTAGCACTAGGTCCCAGGTTCGATTCCGGTTCTGGGTCACTGTTTGCGCATTCTCCCCATGTCTGCGTGGGTCTCACCCCCACAACCCAAAGATGTGCAGGATAGGTGGATTGGCCGCGCTAAATTGGCCCTTATTTGGAAAAAATGAATTGGGTACTCTCAATTTATTTTAAAAAAATTAGCCAAATCGAACATCTCGGCTCGTCGATACTGTTGGGAACTAATATATCCCATCATGCAGTCCGTTTGGTGCATTAGCCACAACTAGGGTTGCCAACCGCGATTAAATGTACTCCTGGAGATTTCATCACATGACCTACCCTCATGCTTCAACCATTCCTCGGCCAACACATCCATCCTCGTGTCACACGGCCTTCATGTGCCATTCGGAAAGCAAGAAGGCTCAAATACCCAATTGGATGATGCTTGGCTGTTTAAAAATTCATTTATAATAATAATCTTTATTGCTTACATTAACACTGCAATGAAGTTACTGTGAAAAGCCCCTAGTCGCCACATTCAGATACACGGAGGGAGAATTCAGAATGTCCAATTCACCTGACAGCACGTCTTTCGGGACTTGTGGGAGGAAACCGGAGCACTCGGAGGAAACCCACACAGACACGGGGAGGACGGCGTGATGTGGGCATCGTTGGCTAGGTAAGTATTGATTGTCCATCCCTAATTGCCCTTTGCTAGGTGGTGGTGAGCTGCCTTCTTAAACCGCTGTAGTCCATGTCATGTAGGTGCATCCACAGTGCTTTTCGGGAGGGAGTTCCAGGATGTTGCCCCAGCGACAGTGAGGGAACGGCGATATATTTCCAACTCAGGGTGGTGAGTGGCCTGGGAGGGGAACCTCCAGGTAGTGGGGTTCCCAGGTATTGGCTGCTCCTATCCTTCTAGATGGTAGCAGTCATGGGTTTGGAAGGTGCTGTCTAAGGAGCCTTGGTGAGTTATTGCAGTGCATCTTGTAGATGGTACACACGGCTGCCGCTTTTCGTCAGTGGTGGAGGGATTGAATGCTTGTGGAAGGGGGAGCAATCAACTGGGCTGTTTTGTCCTGGATTATAGAATCATAGAATGACTACAGTGCAGAAGGTGGCCATTCGGTCCATCACATCTACACTAATCATTCGGCCCATCAAGTCTGTCCCATTATGTCGAGTTTCTTGAGTGTTGTTGGAGCTGCACTCATCCAGGCAAGTGGAGAGTATTCCATCACACTCCTGACTTGTGCCTTGTAGATAGTGGACAGGCTTTGGGGGGTCAGGACATAGAGCATAGAACACAGAACAGTAGAGCACAGAACAGGCCCTTCGGCCCTCGATGTTGTGCCGAGCATTGTCCGAAACCAAGATCAAGCTATCCCACTCCCTGTCATTCTGGTGTGCTCCATGTGCCTATCCAATAACCGCTTGAAAGTTCCTAAAGTGTCCGACTCCACTATCACAGCAGGCAGTCCATTCCACACCCTAACCACTCTCTGAGTAAAGAACCTGCCTTAGACATCCCTCCTGTATCTCCCACCCTGAATCTTATAGTTATGCCCCCTTGTAACAGCTACACCCACCCGAGGAAATAGTCTCTGAACGTCAACTGGCTGTTCACCCTCCCCTTCAGAATATCCTGCAAACGCTCTTAGATATCCTTGACCCTGGCAAGGAAGGCAACATAGGTGAGTTACTCGCTGTAGAATTCCTAGCCTTTGACTGCCAGTCACAAAGAATTTTCCCCTCATTTTCAATTTTTAAAATCTGGTGGAGACAAATGTTCAAAACAAATACAGGAAAACAGTCTTTATTAATGTGGCACCGATTTTACTCCAGGGTTGCACACATGCAGTGTTCTGGATAAAAGCAAATTACTGCGGATGCTGGAATCTGGAACCAAAGAGAAAATGCTGGAAAATCTCAGCAGGTCTGGCAGCATCTGTAGGGAGAGAAAAGAGCGAACGTTTCGAGTCCGATGACTCTTTGTCAAAGCTAAGAGACAGAGAAAGTGGGAAATATTTATACTGTGGAGTGAGAATGAAAGATGAGTCATAGCCAGAGAAACCGAGGGAAACCGGGTGCTAATGGCCACAGAAACCGAGGGGAAAGAGTGCGAATGGCAGTCCCCAGAGAGAAGAAAAGGTGTGAAAGGCCAAACAGCAGAGAAACTAACATCAGAGGATGAACTGTAGATGTGGGGGAGGGGAAGGGGGATGCAAAGAGGCGAAATGGTAAGGAAAGGTGGATAAGATGGTGTGGGGGGGGGGGGGGGGTTAAATATATATTAAGAAAGACAAGAAATGCTAAAAGACAGTTAAAATAAAATGGGGTAAAAACAAATGGGTCGAGGTGGGGTAGAGCTGAAGTTGTTGAATTCGATGTTGAGACCGGAGGGCTGTCGCGCGCCTAACCGGAAGATGAGATGTTGTTCCTCCAGTTTGCGTTGAGCCTCACAGGGACACTGCAGCAGGCCAAGGACAGACATGGGGGGGGGGGGGGGGGGGTGGAATTAAACCTACAATCCTCCGGTAGACTAGGCTGGACTCATCTGTCTGGCTGGAGAGAAGCACAACTCAGCAGTGACAAGCTGGATAGTAACATGATTACCCTTTAAAAGAAATGAAAAGTTTCGGCATGCAAAGTCTTTTATCAAAGTTTCTTTATGTTTATTACCATTGTCCAATCTTCGAGCATAAGAAATTGTTACAAGCTGGGACCTCCTTTATCATTTCCTGCCTATTCAGGGTGAAACACATGATAGCACTGAGAAAACCTATGTTCCGTACTAATTGTATCGTCGCTTTTATCCTCAACCTGGTTATGACGTCAATGTTTACATCACAATCCCGTTCTGAAAGTTCCAATCAGATTTCTCGGGAGTGAACGTTCGAGTTCATTGCCTCTGATTTGTCACATTGCTTATCCAACATCTGGCAGAAACTTCCTCCAACTACGTATTGGGAAGGCCGAAGCCACTGTCTCCAGCCCCTGCCTGAACTCTATCCCTGAGCCCCCCACTCCACCCCTCGCCTTGACAAGCTTGAGGCTGCACCAGCCTGTTCGCTAACCTCATACTCTGGAGAATTTGGGTATTGGATCTTGACCATTTCGAACTCCATCGCCAAAAATGCCTTCTTCCTCCGCCAAGTCACTCACTGGAACGATGGAGGTTGAGGGGCGACCTGATAGAGATCTACAAAATTATGAGGGGCATCGACAGAGTGGATAGTCAGAGGCTTTTCCCCAGGGTAGAGGGGTCAATTACTAGGGGGCATAGGTTTAAGGTGAGAGGGGCAAGGTTTAGAGTAGATGTACGAGGCAAGTTTTTTACACAGAGGGCAGTGGGTGCCTGGAACTCGCTGCCGGAGGAGGTGGTGGAAGCAGGGACGATAGTGACATTTAAGGGGCATCTTGACAAATACATGAATAGGATGGGAATAGAGGGATACGGACCCAGGAAGTGTAGAAGATTGTAGTTTAGTCGGGCAGCATGGTCGGCACGGGCTTGGAGGGCCGAAGGGCCTGTTCCTGTGCTGTACTTTTCTTTGTTCTTTGTTCTTTGTTCTGTGTCACCGCCAAGCTCTGCTCCAGCACAGCTCAACCATGGCAAACGCCTGATCTTTTCCTCTCTTGCCTGGAGACTTGTCCAGTCCGACCCATTTTGGTCAGTTTCCCGCATCTCCCCCACCCCCCAATGCAAATGTAAAATTATCCACTTTAGTTAGCCAGAAAACTAGAAAAATTAGCTTATTATCTAAATGGTGACTGCAGAACTCTGAGATGCAGAGGGATCTGGGTGTGAATCACAAAAGCTAGTATACTGGTACAGCAAGGAATTAAGAAAGCTAATAAAATATTATTGTTTATTGTGAAGGGAATTGAATACAGATGTAAAGCACATTGGGAGTATTATGTACAGTATTGGTCTTCTTATATATGGAAAAATGTACATGCGTTAGAAGCAGTTCACAGAAGGTTGATTAGACTAATACCAGGAATAGACAGGTTATCATAGAATAGAATAGAATCTACAGTGCAGAAGGAGGCTAATTGGCTCATCGAGTCTGCACCGGCCCTTGGAAAGAGCACCCTACCCAAGCCCATACCTCCACCCTATCCATGCCGCACCTAAATTATTTTTGGGCCACTAAGCGTAGCCAATCCACCTAATCTGCACAACTTTGGACTGTGGGAGGAAACTGGAGCACCCGGAGGAAACCCACGCACACACGGGGAGAATGTGCAGACTCCGCACAGTCAGTGACCCAAGCTGGGAATCATACCTGGGACCCAGGGGTTGTGAAGCAACTGTGCTAACCACCATGCTACCGTGCTGCCCTATCTTATGAGGAAAGATTGGCCAGGCTAGACTTAATCTGCTGGAGTTTAGAAGAGTAAGAGATGACTTCATTGAATCATTAATCACTTCTCGGCCTTTTGGCTAAGGTGAGCGTGAGGTCAGGTGTAATGCCTGGATCTGGTATGTCTCTCTAGTGGGGACCATCAATTGGATTCAATTTGAATTGGTTTTTGGAGCAGGCAAGGAGCTGGATTAGGGGTTTGCCCCCGTCCACACTCTGAGCTCTGGCTTTGTGACTCTGATAAAGGAATAAAAAAAGAATTTTAAAAAATTAATTGAAACATTAGACCCGAAGAGTTTGATGAGGGTTTTGTCACATGTAAAGAGATTGACCAGTTCAGGCCTATTTCAGCGTTTAGAAGACTGAGGGGAGATCTAATTGAGATATACAAGATGCTGAAAGGTGTGGATAAAGTAGACGTGGAGCAGATGCTTCCTGTTGTGGGGCATTCGAGAACGAGAGGTCATAATCTTAGGATAAGAGGCAGCAAATTTAATACAGAGTTGAGGAGAAACAACTTCTCCCAAAGGGTTGTGAATCTGTAGAATTCGCTATCCCAGAGTGCGGGGAATTCTGGGTCAGTGAGTAAATTTAAGGAGGAGTTAGACAGATTTTTAATTGGTAATGGGTTGAAGGGTTATGGAGAACGGGCAGGACGGTGGAGTTCAGGCCAGGGTGAGATCAGCCGTGATAGAATGGCGGAGAAGACTCCATGGGCCGAATGGCCTAATTCTGCTCCTACATCTTCTGAACTTATGGACTATAGGTCTTTTTTTTTTAATATAGATTACCCAATTATTTTTTCCAATTAAGGGGCAATTTAGTGTGGCCAATCCACCTACTCTGCACATCTTTGGGTTGTGGGGGCAAAACCCACACAGACACGGGGAGAATGTGCAAACTCCACATGGACAGTGACCCAGAGCTGGGATCGAACCTGGGACCTCAGCGCCGTGAGGCAACTGTGCTAACCACTAGGCCACCGCGCTACCCCTGAACTATGAGTCTTGACCAGGGTGAATGTGGAGAGGATCTTCCCTCTTGTCGGAGAACTTAAAACCAGGGGATCACTGTTTAAACACATGAGGTCGGCCATGTAAGGAGAAATGTTTTCTCTCAGGGTTGTGGGTCTTAATAATAATAATCTTTACTAGTGTCACAAATAGGCTTACATTAACACTGCAATGAAGTTACTGTGAAAAGCCCCTAGTCGCCACATTCTGGCGCCTGTTCGGGTACACTGAGGGAGAATTCAGAATGTCTAATTCACCTAACCAGCACGTATTTCGGGGCTTGTGGGAGGAAACCGGAGCACCCGGAGGAAACCCACGCACACACGGGGAGAACGTGCAGATTCCGCACAGACAGTGACCCAAGCTGGGAATCGAACCTGGGACCCTGGTGCTGTGAAGCAACAGTGCTAACCACTGTGCTACCGTGCCGCCCACTTTGAAACTCTCTTCCTCAAAAGATGGTGGAAGCAGATTCTTTGAATATTTTCAAGGCAAAGCTTCTTGATTAACAAGGGGGTGAGAGGTTACCGAGAGTAGGCGACAGGTTATGGTCAGATCAGCCATGATCTTTTTTGAATGGTGGAGCAAGTTCAAAGGGCCGAGTGGCCTACTCCTGCCCTTATTTTGAATGTTCAAATGTTCATCTCTCAATATAAGGTGATCCAAAACTCTACTGCCTTGAATTTAATATGTCAGAATTTGAGTATTGCTGAAAGAGACATGCTGTTGAAGCTTTCCATCGTGCACTCAGGACAGCTACACAAGAATACTAAATTTCAAAGTGAGTAGCAATTCATATTGCATGAGTCAAGGGTGCTGATTTCCTGGCAGGTCAACTTTGGTCAAGGTGTTGCCATGGGGTGTGCACCAGAGAACTATTGCCACCCAAGGTTTTGTTTAATTTTAAAAAGGCGCAATGCTGGGACATGTTCCTTTTGCCTGCAGAGGACAGTTCCTATGTATGAATATATGTAACATTTAGCTAGCATAAGTGGGCCACATTATGAGCTGACTGATAATCTTAAATTGGTTTTTGGTGTAATTCTTGACACACTCGGGATTGTTCAGCAAGTGCTGCCCAATCACAGAATCACACCTATTTTAGACATTATGGGCGAGATCTTTTGGCTGTTCATGCCGGTGGGATCTTCTGGTCCTGCTGGCGGCACACCACTGCCGCGGGTTTCCCAGCGCCATGGGGTGATTTCAATGGGAAATCCCATTGACAGCAGTGGGACCAGAAGATTACGCTGCTGGCCAACGGCAGGCCACGTCCCACCGCGGAAAAACATGCCATGCACAGACCAGAGAATCTCACCCTATGTCCTGAGATTTGCAAGCATGGGATGGTTGAATATGGTCCGTACTTTGCCTGCTGCAACCAGCCAAAGGGATATGATCCATCAGTCAATGTGATGTGCAGCATACATACCTGGCACTGAGATTCATACACCACACTATTCATTTGTGTGGTAGGCAGAACACCTTATTTGATTTGACAGCATTTCACAACCTACAGCCGACAAGTGCATCCATGAAGTCGCGGATGCCATGTATGCCTGGGCATCAGACTATATAAACTTCGAACTGGACCATGCCCTTCAAGATGCCCGGGCAGCAGGATTCTCTGCCAACGATGGGATGCCCCAGGTCCAGAGAGACTCTTGGTCAGCCACGCTCACTGTGGAGTGCCCCCACCTTCCCCCCCCCCCCCCCCCCACACCAACCCCCGTCAAGCTACAAGCCCCTGGCAACAGACTAACCCCCTGTTCCAGCAATTACTAGCAATGGAAATGGACAAAAAGACGAGGTGTTGGGTGTCTTAAAAAATATTAAGGTAGATAAGTCCCCAGGGCCTGATGGGATCTACCCCAGAATACTGAAGGAGGCTGGAGAGGAAATTGCTGAGGCCTTGACAGAAATCTTTGGATCCTCGCTGTCTTCAGGGGATGTCCCGGAGGACTGGAGAATAGCCAATGTTGTTCCTCTGTTTAAGAAGGGTAGCAAGGATAATCCCGGGAACTACAGGCCGGTGAGCCTTACTTCAGTGGTAGGGAAATTACTGGAGAGAATTCTTCGAGACAGGATCTACTCCCATTTGGAAGCAAATGGACGTATTAGTGAGAGGCAGCATGGTTTTGTGAAGGGGAGGTCGTGTCTCACTAACTTGATAGAGTTTTTCGAGGAGGTCACTAAGATGATTGATGCAGGTAGGGCAGTAGATGTTGTCTATATGGACTTCAGTAAGGCCTTTGACAAGGTCCCTCATGGTAGACTAGTACAAAAGGTGAAGTCACACGGGATCAGGGGTGAGCTGGCAAGGTGGATACAGAACTGGCTAGGCCATAGAAGGCAGAGAGTAGCAATGGAGGGATGCTTTTCTAATTGGAGGGCTGTGACCAGTCGTGTTCCACAGGGATCAGTGCTGGGACCTTTGCTCTTTGTAGTATATATAAATGATTTGGAGGAAAATGTAACTGGTCTGATTAGTAAGTTTGCAGACGACACAAAGGTTGGTGGAATTGCGGATAGCGATGAGGACTGTCGGAGGATACAGCAGGATTTAGATTGTCTGGAGACTTGGGCGGAGAGATGGCAGATGGAGTTTAATCCGGACAAATGTGAGGTAATGCATTTTGGAAGGTCTAATGCAGGTAGGGAATATACAGTGAATGGTAGAACCCTCAAGAGTATTGAAAGTCAAAGAGATCTAGGAGTACAGGTCCACAGGTCATTGAAAGGGGCAACACAGGTGGAGAAGGTAGTCAAGAAGGCATACAGCATGCTTGCCTTCATTGGCCGGGGCATTGAGAATAAGAATTGGCAAGTCATGTTGCAGCTGTATAGAACCTTAGTTAGGCCACACTTGGAGTATAGTGTTCAATTCTGGTCGCCACACTACCAGAAGGATGTGGAGGCTTTAGAAAGGGTGCAGAAGAGATTTACCAGAATGTTGCCTGGTATGGAGGGCATTAGCTATGAGGAGCGATTGAATAAACTCGGTTTGTTCTCACTGGAACGAAGGAGGTTGAGGGGAGACCTGATAGAGGTATACAAAATTATGAGGGGCATAGACAGAGTGGATAGTCAGAGGCTTTTCCCCAGGGTAGAGGGGTCAATTACTAGGGGGCACAGGTTTAAGGTGAGAGGGGCAAGGTTTAGAGTAGATGTACGAGGCAAGTTTTTTACGCAGAGGGTAGTGGGTGCCTGGAACTCGCTACCGGAGGAGGTAGTGGAAGCAGGGACGATAGGGACATTTAAGGGGCATCTTGACAAATATATGAATAGGATGGGAATAGAAGGATACGGACCCAGGAAGTGTAGAAGATTGTAGTTTAGTCGGGCAGCATGGTCGGCACGGGCTTGGAGGGCCGAAGGGCCTGTTCCTGTGCTGTACATTTCTTTGTTATTTGTTCTATGTTTGCCTTTGTGCCCCAGTAGGTGCAGGGAGAGAATTGGAATTGCCGTATCTGTAGGTGAATAGAAATGTGAGCACTTGCAGTGTGGGTGGGAGGTGGAGGAATAAGCAATGACTGGAGAACACATTTGAAAATAGCGAGAGAACGTAGCCCGGGGTTTCGACAAGGGATGTGCAAAGTTTAGAAGCCCAACATTCTCAAAGCCACCAAAAGCATCGATTGGGCTGTTATGACGAGGCTAAAGGCAGCGGTCTCTCAGCTTTGCAGACTAATCTCTTGGTGTGTGATTACGTCAGTGTCATGTTCCCTCATAATTGTTTATTCATTATTTGCTTTTTGAAGTAGTTATTACATTACAAAGAGCGGGATTTCTACCTCGAAGCGACCGTTGAAGTGACAACCAATCTTGTTTACAGGTTTGCACAGTGCTGAATTTGGTGCATTTGAGTGCTATAGTGAGAGTTTGGTGACTGAGGGAGTTAGGTGAGGAGGGAGTAAGGTGCTCCTTTCATTTTGTTTCCTACGTTTCCGCAAAGAGCGAGAAGGAAGCCAGGTGTTTACAGAGAGTGCAGCTGACTGGGAGCAGAGTCGGAGGGCGGAGGTCCAGTTGGTCCACAGGGCAGCTATATTCTGTAAGGTGAGAGGGGATGGAGGCTAGGCCAGTTGCATGCTCCTCCTGTAGGATGTGGATGGTGAGGGATACCACCGGTGTCCCCGCTGACTATACCTGCGGGAAGTGCACCCAACTCCAGCTCCTCAAAGACCGTGTTGGGAACTGGAGCTGAAGCTGGATGAACTCCGGATCATCCGGGAGGCAGAGGGGGTGATAGAGAAGAGTTACAGGGAGGTAACCACACCCAAGGTACAGGACAAGAGTAGCTGGGTTACAGTCAGGGGAAAGAAAACAAACAGGCAGACAGTGCAGGGATCCCTCGTGGCCGTTCCCCTTCAAAACAAGTATACCGTTTTGGATGCTGTTGGGGGGGATGACCTACCGGGGGAAGGCCCTAGCGGCCAGGTCTCTGGCACTGAGTCTGGCTCTGGGGCTCAGAAGGGAAGGGGGGAGAATAGAAAAGCAATAGTTGTAGGAGATTCAATGGTTAGGGGAATAGGTAGGAGATTCTGTGGTCGCGAGCGAGACTCCCGGAAGGTATGTTGCCTCCCGGGTGCCAGGGCCAGGGATGTCTCGGATCGTATCTTCAGGATCCTTAAGGGGGAGGGGGAGCAGCCAGAAGTCGTGGTGCACATTGGTACCAATGACGTAGGTAGGAAAAGGGGTTTGAAGGTAATAAACGAGTTTAGGGAGTTAGGCTGGAAGTTAAAAGCCAGGACAGACAGAGTTGTCATCTCTGGTTTGTTGCCAGTGCCACGTGATAGGCTAGGAATAGGGAGAGAATGCAGCTGAACACGTGGCTGCAGGAATGGTGTAGGAGGGAGGGCTTCAGGTATTTGGATAATTGGAGCGCAGTCTGGGGAAGGTGGGACATGTACAAGCAGGACGGGTTGCATCTGAACCAGAGGGGCACCAATATCCTGGGAGGGAGGTTTTCTAGTACTCTTCGGGAGGGTTTAAACTAATTTGGCAGGGGAATGGGAACCTGATTTGTAGTCCAGCAACTAAGCTAGCCGATATTCAGGACGCCAAAGCGTGTAGTGAGGCAGTGGGGAAGGGAACACTGACAAAGGAGAGTACTTGCAGGCACGGACATGGGTTGAAGTGTGTATACTTCAACGCAAGAGGCATCAGGAATAAGGTGGGTGAACTTAAGGCATGGATCGGTACTTAGGACTACGATGTGGTGGCCATCACGGAAACTTGGATAGAAGAGGGGCAGAAATGGTTGTTGGAGGTCCCTGGTTATAGATGTTTCAATAAGATTAGGGAGGGTGGTAATAACAGTTGCAGAAAGGCAGTTCGAGGAGTATCTGCCTACTGAGGTAGTATGGGTTGTAATCAGAAATAGGAAAGGAGCAGTCACCTTGTTAGGAGTTTTCTATAGGCCCCCCAATAGTAGCAGAGATGTGGAGGTACAGATTGGGAAACAGATTTTGGAAAGGTGCAGAAGTCACAGGGTAGTAGTCATGGGTGACTTTAACTTCCCAAACATTGAGTGGAAACTCTTTAGATCAAATAGTTTGGATGGGGTGATGTTTGTGCAGTGTGTCCAGGAAGCTTTTCTAACACAGTATGTAGATTGTCCGACCAGAGGGGAGGCAATATTGGATTTGGTACTTGGTAATGAACCAGGGCAAGTGATAGATTTGTTAGTGGGGGAGCATTTTGGAGATAGTGACCACAATTCTGTGACTTTCACTTTAGTAATGGAGAGGGATAGGTGCGTGCAACAGGGCAAGGTTTACAATTGGGGGAAGGGTAAATACCATGTTGTCAGACAAGAATTGAAGTGCATAAGTTGGGAACATAGGCTGTCAGAGAAGGACACAAGTGAAATGTGGAACTTGTTCAAGGAACAGGTATTATGTGTCCTTGATATGTATGTCCCTGTCAGGCAGGGAAGAGATGGTCGAGTGAGGGAACCATGGTTGACAAGAGAGGTTGAATGTCTTGTTAAGAGGAAGGAGACTTATGTAAGGCTGAGGAAACAAGGTTCAGACAGGGCGCTGGAGGGATACAAGCGAGCCAGGAGGGAACTGAAGAAAGGGATTAGGAGAGCTAAGAGAGGGCATGAACAATCTTTGGCGGGTTGGATCAAAGGAAACCCCAAGGCCTTTTACACATATGTGAGAAATATGAGAATGACTAGAGCGAGGGTAGGTCCGATCAAGGACAGTAGCGGGAGATTGTGTATTGAGTCTGAAGAGATAGGAGAGGTCTTGAATGAGTACTTTTCTTCTGTCTTTACAAATGAGAGGGGCGATATTGTTGGAGAGGACAGTGTGAAACAGACTGGTAAGCTCGAGGAAATACTTGTTAGGAAGGAAGATGTGTTGGGCATTTTGAAAACTTGAGGATAGACAAATCCCCCGGGCCTGACGGGATATATCCAAGGATTCTATGGGAAGCAAGAGATGAAATTGCAGAGCTGTTGGTAATGATCTTTTCGTCCTCACTGTCAACAGGCGTGGTACCAGGGGATTGGAGAGTGGCGAATGTCGTGCCCCTGTTCAAAAAAGAGACTAGGGATAACCCTGGGAACTACAGGCCAGTTAGTCTTACTTCGGTGGTAGGCAAAGTAATGGAAAGGGTACGGAAGGATAGGATTTCTGAGCATCTGGAAAGACACTGCTTGATTAGGAATAGTCAGCACGGATTTGTGAGGGGTAGGTCTTGCCTTACGAGTCTTATTGAATTCTTTGAGGAGGTGACCAAGCATGTGGATGAGGGTAAAGCAGTGGATGTAGTGTACATGGATTTTAGTAAGGCATTTGATAAGATTCCCCATGGTAGGTTTATGCAGAAAGTAAGGAGGCATGGGATAGTGGGAAATTTGGCCAGTTAGATAACGAACTGGCTAACCGATAGAAGTCAGGGAGTGGTGGTGGATGGCAAATATTCAGCCTGGATCCCAGTTACCAGTGGCGTACCGCAGGGATCAGTTCTGGGTCCTCTGCTGTTTGTGATTTTCATTAATGACTTGGATGAGGGAGTTGAAGGGTGGGTTAGTAAATTTGCAGATGATACGAAGATTGGTGGAGTTGTGGATAGTGAGGAGGGCTGTTGTCGGCTGCAAAGAGACATAGATAGGATGCAGAGCTGGGCTGAGAAGTGGCAGATGGAGTTTAACCCTGAAAAATGTGAGGTTGTCCATTTTGGAAGGACAAATATGAATGCGGAATACAGGATTAACGGTAGAGTTCTTGGCAATGTGGAGGAGCAGAGAGATCTTGGTGTCTATGTTCATACATCTTTGAAAGTTGCCACTCAAGTGGATAGAGCTGTGAAGAAGGCCTATGGTGTGCTAGCGTTCATTATCAGAGGGATTGAATTTAAGAGCCGTGAGGTGATGATGCAGCTATACAAAACTTTGGTAAGGCCACATTTGGAGTACTGTGTACAGTTCTGGTCGCCTCATTTTAGGAAGGATGTGGAAGCTTTGGAAAAGGTGCAAAGGAGATTTACCAGGATGTTGCCTTGAATGGAGAGTAGGTCTTATGAGGAAATGTTGAGGCCTTTTCTCATTAGAACGGAGAAGGATGAGGGGCGACTTGATTGAGGTTTATAAGATGATCAGGGGGATAGATAGAGTAGACAGTCAGAGACTTTTTCCCCGGGGGGTGGAACAAACCATTACAAGGGGACATAAATTTAAGGTGAATGGTGGAAGATATAGGGGGGATGTCAGAGGTAGGTTCTTTACCCAGAGAGTAGTGGGGGCATGGAATGCACTGCCTGTGGAAGTAGTTGAGTCGGAAACATTAGGGACCTTCAAGCAGCTATTGGATAGGTACATGGATTACGGTAGAATGATATAGTGTAGATTTATTTGTTCTTAAGGGCAGCACGGTAGCATTGTGGATAGCACAATTGCTTCACATCTCCAGGGTCCCAGGTTCGATTCCGGCTTGGGTCACTGTCTGTGCGAAGTCTGCACATCCTCCCTGTGTGTGCGTGGGTTTCCTCCGGGTGCTCCGGTTTCCTCCCACAGTCCAAAGATGTGCAGGTCAGGTGGATTGGCCATGATAAATTGCCCTTAGTGTCCAAAATTGCCCTTAGTGTTGGGTGGAGGTGTTGACCTTGGGTAGGGTGCTCTTTCCAAGAGCCGGTGCAGACTCAATGGGCCGAATGGCCTCCTTCTGCACTGTAAATTCTATGATAATCTATGATTAATCTAGAACAAAGGTTCGGCACAACATCGTGGGCAGAAGGGCCTGTTCTGTGCCGTATTTTTCTATGTTCTATTTGTTCAGGCAGTGATCAAAGAGTTAAATGATCAAAACCTCGAGTAACTCCAGGAGACAGAATTTTTTTAGAAAAAGAAAAGTTGATTAATTAACCCTTTACTACAACCAGAGAGCGAGAGTGAATTCAAAGCATCTTCCAGACTGGAAGGGCGGAATTTGGCCCGACACATCCATGCGGGCTCTTTGCAAGATCTGTCACTGAATCACCTGCATCAACCCTCTTCGTTTCTTCACCAAAACACTGCCACTGATCCAGTGGTTCGATAATATGGAAAAGGGGTGACTCAAAGGTCATCACGTCAGCAGAAAGATGGATAGGTTTGATTTGATTTTGATTTGATTTCATTTATTGCCACATGTACCGAAGTACAGTGAAAAGTATTTTTCTGCGGCCGAGGGAACGCACACAGTACGTACATAGTAGACAAAAAGAATAATCGGCAGAGAACATTGACAAACGGTACATCGACAAACAGTGATTGGTTACAGTGCGGAACAGGGGGCCAAACAAAGCAAATACATGAGCAAGAGCAGCATAGGGCGTCGTGAATAGTGTTCTTACAGGGAACAGATCAGTCCGAGGGGGAGTCGTTGAGGAGTCTTGTAGCTGTGGGGAAGAAGCTGTTCCTATGTCTGGATGTGAGGAAGATGTTGGCAGATTTTGGCACAGGCAAAAAGATAGATTTTTAGTTAAACAGGGAAATATGAACAGGAGATCACCTGGGCACCTCAAGTCTCTTCACATTCAATCTGATCATGGTTAATATACATCTACTTCAATATCCTTTAGATCATATTCCTTGATTCCATGAGCATCCAAAATTCTATCAATCGCTGTCTTGCACATACTCAATGATCCACTGGGGTAGAATATTCCAAAGACTCACAGCTCTCTAAACAAAGACATTTCTCATTTTTTTAGTGGGAAGGAGAGAGGCTGAGAGAAAGGGCAGCGGCATCATGGATGTAGTAATGATGGGACTAATCCCTGAAGCTTGACACCATACACCAAAGCAGCTGGCCTGCTTGGCACCCCATCCGCCACCTTCAACATTCACTCCCTCCGCCACCAACACACAGTGACAGCCGTGTGTACCATCTACAAGGTGGCAACTTGACAAGGTGCGTCTGGCAGCACGCTCCAAACCTGCACCCTCTACCACCGAGAAGGACAAGGGCAGCAGATACTAGTCACTGGATTAGTAATCCAAAGACCCACAGTAATGCTCTGGAGACCTGGTTTTGAATCCCACAGCAGATGGTGAAAGTTGAATTCAATACAAATCTGGAATTAAAAGTCTAATGATGACCATAAAACCATTGTTAATTGTTGTAAAAACCCAGCTGGTTCGCTAATGTCCTTCAGGGAAGGAAATCTGCCGTCCTTATCGGGTCTGGCCTACATGTGACTCCAGACCCACAGCAATATGGTTGACTCTTAAAATGCCACTTGGTTCGAGAGCAACGTCCCCGCCAAGTCACTCACTTTCCTGACCTGGAAATATATCGCCGCTCCTTCACTGTCGCCGCTGGGTCAAAATCCTCGAACTCCCTCCCTGACAGCACAGTGGGTGTGCAGTGGAGGGGCAACGTGGTGGCGCAGTGGTTAGCACTGCTGCCTCACGGATTCGATCCCGGCCCTGGGTCACTGTCCGTGTGGAGTTTGCACATTCTCCCCATGTCTGCGTGGGTCTCACCCCCATAACCCAAAGATGTGCAGGCTAGATGGATTGGCCGCGCTAAATTGCCCCTTAATTGGAAAAAAATAATTGGGTCCTCTAAATTTCCAAAACTGCAGTGGTTACAGAAAGCAGCTGTCCACCACCGTCTCAAGGGCAATTAGGTATGAACAGTAAATGCTGGTCTAGCCAGCGACACCCACATATTGTGAAAGAACTTTAAAAATCCAGAAAAAGGGACAAGGGATGGGACATCAGGTTGATAAATATTTCCCTCCTCCAAGCAGGCAGCAGAAGGCTGGGCAGGGGTTTGTAAACAAGAGTGGCCAATTCAAAATCAGGTTGTCAAACACAGGGGTCAGAATCGTTTGGTGAGGGCAGAGGGAACGGACCTTTACAACCAATAAAGTACATTGTGAAGAGGAATCCTTGTTGTAAGGTAGGAAATGCAGCAGCCAATTTGCTCACAGCAAGCTCCCGCCCACAGCAATGTGAGAATGACCATGTCATTCCTTTTAATGACGGTGATAGGGAGATAAACATTGGGCAGGAGACTGGAGTTTTTCACCCACCACTTCACTTTCAAAATCGGAAACTTCTCCTCTCATTTGCCAGTACTTCTCTGCATATTGCACAAATGGGGTTTGCATCCTTATTTGCATTGGCACAATTGACAAAACCATACCTCAAGAAATCATCTTTATCCTGCTTTGTTCCTGATTGAAGTTTCTTCTTTGTAAGTTGTTCACCAGAGGCCCTGGAGCTCTGTACAGAGCTAACACTGGCACTGCTCTGTCCTGCCCTGGACTCTCCTGAGCAGCTCACTCCAGCAGGTTTAGTTGTGAAATCCTCACCTGGCGTTCCTCTGCCTCCTTATGTCTCAGGCCATCTCTTACCTGTGAGAAAACAATTCATCTTCCAGTCCTTGCTTGCCAGCAGCTAGAAAATGGAAGAAGCTCTCCTCCGTGATTTGGCAGCAAAAGCACGGTCATACATGACACTTGACGTCAAGTTAATATGCAGGGTGTGTGACCCGCTCACTGCTGCTGCCTCTGGCCGGAGGACCGCACACAGCCTCATTTCTTTCTCATTTAAGTGGCGGCAATGGTGCCATTCTCAATACAAATGCTGGTAGCGGCCGGTGGGCGCGACTCCCATGATGGGGACCACTGCGGAACGGCGTGACTGATCCCATGACCCTCCTGACAACCCACCGGCGGCCCGCCCCTTGACAAAGCCTGTTGTATCGGGAGGTTGGCTCCGCTGACAGTGCAGCACTCCCACCGAGTCTTCTTTGTGCTTTCAGCCTTGCAGACGTGGAGGCCGGCTGGAGGGTTTGGACGTTGTTGCTGGGATATGAGGTGGTGAACAGAATGGACTGCTTTGCAATTGGGTGGCTTCCGGCTGGGGAGGTGAGAATGATTGGCGCCACAGTGTGTTGGCGGGATTTTCCAAGCGGGATGGGAGGTTAGTTTAAATCCTGACAGAGCTCTCCTGAAATTGGATGAAACTGAGTACTCACCCCACCTCCCCACCTCCCCCAGCCCCAACAACAGGCCCCCTGACCACTCAGTGCATGTCTCCAGTGAGTAACTGAGGTGGGAGGTGAATAGAGCACATTGGTCTCAGGGGGGATAGAAATTGGCCAAGGTTTCGGCAGCTCAGAAAATCAGACTATCTTCCACCACAGCCACTCGGGCCATCATGCCTGTGGCACTTTTAGAATCCCTACAGTACAAAAGGACACCATTCGACCCATCGGATCTGCGCTAACCCTTCAAATGAGCACTCTACCCATGTGCACTCCCACGCCCACCCTGCCCCAGCCCTGTAACCCAACCTGCACATCCCTGGACACAAGATGGCAATTTTGCATGGCCAATCCAGCGAACCTGCACACCTCTGGACCCGGAGCACCCGGAGGAAACCCACGCAGACACGGGGAGAACGTACAAACTCCACACAGTCACCTGAGGACAGAATTGAACTCGGACCTCCGGTGGCTACGAAGGAGTAAGTCGCACATTTGGTGGCTCCCGCTCGGGTTGAACTTTTGGACCTTTTCCCCCGATTTTCTAACCGACTTGAACTGTAAAACTGATGACAGAGGCAATTGTGTACAGAATTCCCACATCGGTGCATGGAGAGGAGGACTAGAAGTGCTCGTAAAGGCAGAAACAGAAAGACAGAGAAGGCTTGGGCTGAAGCTGCAGCAGGAGACAGCATGGCGGAGGACCGGACCTTTGGTTTGTCGACCCAGCGGTCAACGGAGCAGCTGATGCAAGTTAGTCAGGAGGGCTTTGCTAAGCAGAAACGAGAGTTGTTGGGCTCCAGGAGGGGTACGAAGGAGCAGACGCTGGGGCATACATCGCAAATATGTTTGAGGAGCTGCTGGGGGATGGGGCATTCTCCCGACCCTTGGAGGTGGACAGGGCTCACAGAGCACTTACGAGGAAGTCGCGAACGGGAGATCGCCCCGAGGGCAATGGTGGTGAAATTCCACAGGTGCTTGGATAAGGAGCGCATTCTACAGTGGGCCAAGCAGACACGGAGCTGTAAGTGGGACAACAGTATCTTGCGGGTTTACCAAGACCTGAGTGTGGAGGATGCCAGGAGAAGAGCAGGCTTCAACCAGATTAGGTTGATCCTTTTTAAGAAAAAGGCGAAGTTCAGACTGTTGTATCTGGCCCGTCTCTGGGGCACGTACGAGGAACAGCACTTTTATTTCAAGTCGCCTGAGGATGCGCTGGACTTCGTGAAAAGGAAAGGACTGGTGGTGGACTGAGAACTTTTGAACTTTGCTGCAGCATTCATGTTTTTTTTTACTTTTTGTTTCTCTGTTCTTTAAAAAAAAAGTTTCTCGTTTTTTGTTTTGTGGAAGCTGTTTGTAATGCCTTCTGTATTGATTTGGGACCAGTGGCAGAGCTGAGTGAGTTAAGGTTTTCAATTGCACTGTTGGGGGATGGAGGTGTGCTTGTTTAGATTTTGGTGCTTTCTGTTGGGCAATTGTGTGGGGATTGTTTGATGTTGGAGTATGTTTGCATGAGCGGGGGGGGAGGGTGGAGAGGAAACAATAGGTGGGAGACTATCCGGCGCTAGGGATGGGGGCCACCAAGCTAGCTGGGCGGGCTAGCTCATGGAAGCGCAGTGGGTGGGTTGCATATGTCCAGTTTATCAAAGGGGTTGGGTTACAGAATTGTTGTTACTAGGGGGGAAGGGGGGGGAAATGTTCTGCTGACAGGGGAGGGACTTGGGCCAAGGGACAAAGAGGAGGTTGGGGGCGGAGGCTGCCTGGGGGCGGGCCGGTGGAGCGTGAGCATGGGCTGGAGGCAGGCCCAAAAAAGGGGATGGATGATCGGCAAAGGGGGGGGGGGCAATGAGCCCCCCAACTAAGCTGATCACCTGGAATGTTCGAGGGTTAAATGGGCTGATCAAGAGGACGCATGTGTTTGCGCATCTTAAGGGACTGAAGGCGGACGTGGTATTGTTGCAGGAGATGCACCTTAGAGTAACTGACCAGATTAGATTGAGGAAAGGCTGGGTCAGTCAGGTCTTTCACTCGGGACTGGATTCAAAGACTAGAGTGGTCGCGATCCTGAACAATAAGCGGGTTGGTGTTTGAGGCGGGTAGAATAGTCTCAGGTGTGGGAGTTCGGTACATTATGGTCAGTGGGAAACTGGAGGGGGTGCAGGTGGTATTAGTAAATGTGTATGCGCCAAATTGGGATGATGTGGAGTTTATAAAGAGGATGCTGGGGAAGATACCGGACTTGGACTCGCACAGGTTGGTCATGGGAGGGGACTTCAACACAGTTATTGACCCTGGCTTGGACCGGTCAAGCTCGAAAATCGGCAGGGTGCCAGCAATGGCAAAGGAACTATCGAGCAGATGGGTGGGGTGGATCTATGGAGATTTGGGCAGCCGAGGGTGAAGGAGTTCTCCTTCTACTCACACGTGCATAAAGTGTACTCACGGATCGATTTCTTCATTTTGAGCAGGGCCTTACTGGCAGGGGTGGTGGACACGGGGTACTCGGCGATCACAATCTCAGACCATGCTCGCCACTGGGTTGACCTGCAGGTTAGTAAAGACAGTAACCAGCGCCCGCACTGGAGGTTAGATGTGGGACTTTTGGCTGACGAAGGGGTGAGCGAGCGGCTGAGGAAACGTATTCAGAACTACCTGCAGGTCAACGACACGGGGGAAATTTCAGGAGCAGTGGTTTGGGAAGCACTGAAGGCGGTGGTCAGCGGGGAGCTGATCTCGATACCGGCCCATAGGGAGAAGGTGGACAGGGCAGAGATGGACCGACTAGTAAAGGAGATACTACAGATCGATAGGAGGTATATGGAGATCCCAGAGGCAGGGCTTTTAAGGGAACGGCGGAGGCTACAGGCAGAGTTCGGCTTGTTAACCACAGGGAGGACGGTGGAGCAGCTGAGAAAGGCGAGGGGGGCGATCTATGAGCATTGAGAGAAGGCCAGCAGAATGCTTGCACAGCAGCTTAGAAAGAGGGAGGCAGCCAGGGAGATAGGGAAAGTAAATGACGGAGTTGGGAACC
The DNA here is from genome assembly GCF_047496885.1 of Scyliorhinus torazame. NCBI lineage: Eukaryota > Metazoa > Chordata > Chondrichthyes > Carcharhiniformes > Scyliorhinidae > Scyliorhinus > Scyliorhinus torazame. Next base: position 199,238,220 of record NC_092721.1, on the reverse strand, counting down.
TGGTTGGAGATTCAGCAGGGGTGAATATGTCGGAACCCCCTACGGGGCCGGATGGGATGAGGCACTTCTTGGGGGGCTGAATCTCCCAAAGATGGATGGGGAGCTGGTAGAAGGGCTGGGGGCCCCGATCGGGTTGGAAGAGATAGTGGAGGGTCTGAAGGCCATGCAGGCGGGTAAAGCCCCGGGGCCGGACGGGTACCCAGTGGAGATTTATTAAAAGTTCTCTGGGATATTGGGGCCGGTGTTGATGAGGATGTTCAATGAGGCAAGGGAAAGAGGGGTGCTTCCCCCGACGATGTCATAGGCCACAATTTCGTTGATTCTGAAGCGGGACAAGAACCCGGAGCTGTGTGGGTCCTACAGGCCGATATCCTTGTTGAATGTGGACGCCAAACTGCTGGCCAAAATGTTGTCCTCCGGGATTGAGGATTGTGTTCCGGACGTTATTGGGGAGGACCAGACGGGGTTTGTTAAGGGTAGGCAGTTGGTGGCCAATGTAAGAAGGCTGTTAAATATGAAGGTAGGGAGATGGAGGTAGTGATCGCAATGGATGCAGAAAAGGCTTTTGATGGGGTAGAATGGGATTATCTGTGGGGGGTACTGGGATGGTTCGGATTTGGGCGGGGCTTTATTGACTGGGTCAGGTTGCTGTATCAGGCTCCTGTGGCAAGTGTACGGATGAATAGGACAACATCGGACTATTTTAAACTCACCGGGGGTCGAGACAGGGATGCCCCCTCTCCCCACTGTTGTTTGCGCTAGCCTCAAGAGGCTGGAAGGGGCTGGTCAGGGGGTGGGGGGGGGGGGGGGGGGGAGCACAGAGTCTCACTGTATGCAGACGACCAGCTTCTGTATGTCTTGGACCCATTAGAGGGGATGGAAGAAATCATGAGGATTCTCGGGGAATTTGGCCGGTTTTCGGGGTATAAGCTAAATATGGGGAAAAGTGAGATGTTTGTGGTCCAGGCGAGGGGACAGGAGAGGCGATTGGGGGAGCTGCTGTTTAGATTAATAGGGGGAAGCTTTAGGTACCTAGGTATTCAAGTGGCGCAGGAATGGGACCGGCTGCATAAATTAAATCTGGCCCGGCTAGTAGACCAAATAAAGGACGATTTTCGGTGATGGGCCGCGCTCCTGTTGTCATTAGCTGGGAGGGTGCAAACGGTGAAGATGACGGTCCTCCCGAGATTCCTATTCGTGATTAAATGTCTCCCCATCTTTATTCCACGGTCCTTTTTGAAACAGCTTTGCTTGGGCGGGCAAGACCCTGCGGGTAAGGAAGGTAATGCTTGAGCAGAGTTGGGGAGAGGGTGGGCTGGCGCTGCCAAATGTTATTAATTATTACTTTGCGGCGAATATAGCCATGATCAGGAAGTGGGTGGTGGCGGAGGGGTCAGCATGGGAGCGAATGGAGGCGGCTTCATGCAAGGGCACCAGTATGGGGACGTTGGTAACTGCGCCTCTGCCGTTCCCGCCAGCACGGTACCCCACTAGCCTCGTGGTGGTGGCAGCCCTGAGAGTCTGGGGGCAATGGAGGAGACATGTGGGAGCAGAGGGAGCTTCAGTCTGGTCCACAATCTGTGATAATCACCGGTTTGCCCCGAAAAGTATGGATGGGGGATTCCGGATATGGTGGAGAGCAGGGATTGAGCGGATGGGGGGATATGTTTATAGAGGGGAGCTTTCCGAGTATGAGGGCGCTGGAGGAGAAGTTTGGGTTGGCGAGGGGAAACAAATTCCGGTATCTGCAGGTGCGGGACTTCCTACGTAAACAGGTGTCAACCTTCCCACTCCTACCGCTAAGGGGGATTCTGGACAGGGTAGTTTCCAGAGGGTGGGTATGGGAGGGGAGCGTCTCTGACATTTACAAGGAACTTATGGGGTCAGAGGAGACGCAGACCGAGGAGCTGAAGCGCAAGTGGGAGGAGGAGCTGGGAGGAGAGATAGAGGATGGTCTATGGGCAGACGCGTTGAGTAGAGTCAACGCGTCCGCAGCATGTGCCAGGCTCAGCCTGATTCAATTCAAGGTCGTTCATCGGGCTCACATGACAGTGGCCCGGATGAGCAGATTCTTTGGGGTGGAGGACAGGTGTGCAAAATGTCGCGAGGGCCGGCGAACCATGTTCACATGTTTTGGACATGTCCGAAGCTTAGGGGATTCTGGGAGGGGTTTGCAGATGTCATGTCCACGGTGTTAAAAACAAGGGTGGCGCTGAGTCCAGAGGTAGCGATTTTCGGGGAGTCCCGGAGGAGAAAGAGGCAGACCTTCTGGCCTTTGCTTCGCCGGTAGCCCGGAGACGGATACTATTAGCTTGGAGGGACTCAAAGCCCCCGAAGTCGGAGACCTGGCTATCGGACATGGCTAGCTTTCTCTGTTTGGAGAAAATCAAGTTCGCTTTGAGAGGGTCACTGTTAGAGTTCGCCCGGAGGTGGCAACCGTTCGTCAACTTCTTTGCATGAAATTAATCGTCAGCAGAAGGGGGGGGGGGGGGTGGATGTTAGTTTAGCTTAGAGTAGGGGGTTAATAAAGGTGGTACGTCATGCACGCCGCACGGCGTGACGGCTCATAAGACGCGCTGCTCCCCCACCCGACCAGAATACCCGACCGGATGGCCGTCGTGAGCCAGCGCGGATAGCGTCACGTCGCTGCTAGCCTATTCTGGGCCGGAGGCTTTGCGACGTTTGGGGTGGCGCGAAGCAGGTGGGATTTGCGCCGTTTTGGGCGCCGGTCGGGGGGGTGAGGGAGAGTGGGCAGGTGGGGGGGGGGTGAGGGAGAGTGTGCAGGTGGGAGGGGGGAGAGGGAGAGTGTGCAGGTGGGAGGGGGGAGAGGGAGAGTGTGCAGGTGGGAGGGGGGGTGAGGGAGAGTGTGCAGGTGGGGGGGGTGAGGGAGAGTGTGCAGGTGGGAGGGGGGGTGAGGGAGAGTGTGCAGGTGGGAGGGGGGTGAGGAAGAGTGTGCAGGTGGGAGGGGGGGTGGAAGAGTGTGCAGGTGGGAGGGGGAGAGGGAGAGTGTGCAGGTGGGAGGGGGGTGAGGAAGAGTGTGCAGGTGGGAGGGGGGGTGGGAGAGTGTGTAGGTGGGAGGGGGGTGAGGGAGAGTGTGCTGGTGGGAGGGGGGTGAGGGAGAGTGTGCAGGTGGGAGGGGGGTGAGGGAGAGTGTGCAGGTGGGAGGGGGGTGAGGGAGAGTGTGCAGGTGGGAGGGGGGTGAGGGAGAGTGTGCAGGTGGGAGGGGGGGTGAGGGAGAGTGTGCAGGTGGGAGGGGGTGAGGAAGAGTGTGCAGGTGGGAGGGGGGATGAGGGAGAGTGTGCAGGTGGGAGGGGGAGAGGGAGAGTGTGCAGGTGGGAGGGGGGTGAGGGAGAGTGTGAAGGTGGGAGGGGGGTGAGGGAGAGTGTGCAGGTGGGAGGGGTGAGGGAGAGTGTGCAGGTGGGAGGGGTGAGGGAGAGTGTGCAGGTGGGAGGGGGGATGAGGGAGAGTGCAGGTGGGAGGGGGGGTGAGGGAGAGTGTGCAGGTGGGAGGGGGGATGAGGGAGAGTGCAGGTGGGAGGGGGGTGAGGGAGAGTGTGCAGGTGGGAGGGGGGTGAGGGAGAGTGTGCTGGTGGGAGGGGGGTGAGGGAGAGTGTGCAGGTGGGAGGGGGGTGAGGGAGAGTGTGCAGGTGGGAGGGGGGTGAGGGAGAGTGTGCAGGTGGGAGGGGGGTGAGGGAGAGTGTGCAGGTGGGGGGGGGGGGTGAGGGAGAGTGTGCAGGTGGGAGGGGATGAGGAAGAGTGTGCAGGTGGGAGGGGGGATGAGGGAGAGTGTGCAGGTGGGAGGGGGAGAGGGAGAGTGTGCAGGTGGGAGGGGGGTGAGGGAGAGTGTGAAGGTGGGAGGGGGGTGAGGGAGAGTGTGCAGGTGGGAGGGGTGAGGGAGAGTGTGCAGGTGGGAGGGGTGAGGGAGAGTGTGCAGGTGGGAGGGGGGATGAGGGAGAGTGCAGGTGGGAGGGGGGGTGAGGGAGAGTGTGCAGGTGGGAGGGGGGATGAGGGAGAGTGCAGGTGGGAGGGGGGTGAGGGAGAGTGTGCAGGTGGGAGGGGGGTGAGGGAGTGTGTGCAGGTGGGAGGGGGGTGAGGGAGAGTGTGCAGGTGGGAGGGGGGATGAGGGAGAGTGCAGGTGGGAGGGGGGTGAGGGAGAGTGTGCAGGTTGGAGGGGGGAGAGGGAGAGTGTGCAGGTGGGAGGGGGGATGAGGGAGAGTGTGCAGGTGGGGGGGGAGGGAGAGTGTGCAGGTGGGGGGGGAGGGAGAGTGTGCAGGTGGGAGGGGTGAGGGAGAGTGTGCAGGTGGGAGGGGTGAGGGAGAGTGTGCAGGTGGGAGGGGGGATGAGGGAGAGTGCAGGTGGGAGGGGGAGGTGAGGGAGTGTGTGCAGGTGGGAGGGGGGTGAGGGAGAGTGTGCAGGTGGGAGGGGGGATGAGGGAGAGTGCAGGTGGGAGGGGGGTGAGGGAGAGTGTGCAGGTTGGAGGGGGGAGAGGGAGAGTGTGCAGGTGGGAGGGGGGATGAGGGAGAGTGTGCAGGTGGGGGGGAGGGAGAGTGTGCAGGTGGGGGGGGAGGGAGGGTGTGCAGGTGGGCGGGGGGAGAGGGAGAGTGTGCAGGTGAGAGGGGGGATGAGGGAGAGTGTGCAGGAGGGGGGATGAGGGAGAGTGCGCAGGTGGGAGGGGGTGAGGAAGAGTGTGCAGGTGGGAGGGGGTGAGGAAGAGTGTGGATGGTATCATCGATCCGCGGATGCCACATGTCAGCCGACCTGATATGGCAGGACGGTGACGAGGACACGTCCGCAGGGTGCGTGTGGCTGATGGGCACAGGCGAGTGGCACACTGGTGAGGAGTACGGTGTGAAGTGACCGTTGGGCACAGACAGTGACCAGGTGTTAGGCTGGCTGCGTATCTGCAGTGCGACCAGGCCACCGGGGCACACAGGGGTCCCATGCAGCCCGGCTGGCGAGGTGTGGAAGAACCTCCGTGTAACATGTCGTTTCTCTGCCCCCCACCACCCTCCTGCAGGTCACCATGTATGCCAACCAGACAGCGATGTTCACTGCCGTGGTTGGAGCAGCAGCTCTGGAGTTTGCCATCCGGCAGCGTAGAGTCGGACGGCCCACAGTGGCTGCAGAATCAGCGGTCGCCGGTGCAGCAGAGGGGATGGCCGCGGAGTGGCCCGTCGTCGCCGCGCAGGCCGCAGGCGCTCAGGACCCGAATGTTCAGGGGGATGCCGAGGGGAACATTGACCGCCAGACGGCGAGGAATGCAGAGGAAGTGCTTGGGGGGGAGCAGGAGGAGGAGGAGGAGGAGGAGGTGGAGGAGCCACTGATGGTGGTGCCAGGGCGCCACAGGCGTCCAGCAAGGCCGAGGGTGTACCGTGACAGAATGTCGTTCGAGGCCCTACCGGACATCACATGCAGGAGGAGACTACGGTTCAGCAGGGAGACGGTCGCACATATATGCCACCTCGTGGCGCACCTCGCACCACGTGGAATGGGTGGAGGACACGCGATACCAGTCTCCGTCAAGGTGATGGTGGCCCTAAACTTTTAAGCGACCGGTTCCTTCCAGGCGCCGAGCGGGGACCTCTCCGGGATCTCACAGGCATCGGTCCACAGGTGCATCAGGGCCATCACCGACGCCTTGTACGCCATCGCGGATAGGTACATAAAATTCCCAGAGGACCGAGCACAGCAGGAAGCACGGGCACGTGGATTCGCCAAGGTGGCCGGGAAACCGATGGTCCAGGGTGTCATCGATGGTGTGCACGTCCCCATGCGCCCGCCTGCAGACAACAGGGACGTGTTCATGAACAGAAAGGGCACATACATCACACATGCAGCACAGTGCAGGGGGTGCAGCACAGGAGAACCCCCTCATACGCTCACGCTGGTTGTGAGCTGTCTTGTCCTGGGGCGGGGGGGGGGGGGGGGGGCGAAGCATCACAATTAGGCGGGTATCATCAGGGCATGCAGATATAAACTACATTTTTGCTGGTTCAGGAGACAGCACCGCATGGCATCGCTCCGGGTGGGGTCCCGGGGCTCATGTGGGTCGAGTAAATCGTTGGGCACCCTGGCCCCCCCCAAAACCACCCCTGATGCCCCAATGCCCCCCTGACCCCCCAAACCTGATGCCCCAATGCCCCCCTGACCCCCCAAAACCCCCCTGATGCCTCAACGTCCCCCTGATCCCCCAAACCACCCCTGATGCCCCAACGCCCCCCTGACCCCCCTGATGCCCCAATGCCCCCTGACCCCCCAACCCCCCCTGATGCCCCAATGCCCCCCTGACTCCCCAAAACACCCGATGCCCCAACGCCCCCCTGACCCCCCAAACCCCCCCTGATGCCCCAACGCCCCCCTGAACTCCCAAACCACCCCTGATGCACCACGCCCCCTCACCCCCAAAATCCCCCTGATGCCCCAATGCCCCCCTGACTCCCCAAACCACCCCTGATGCCTCAACGCACCCCTGACCCCCCAAACCACCCCTGATGCCCCAACGCCCCCCTGACCCCCCAAACCACCCCTGATGCCCCAACGCCCCCCTGACCCCCCAAACCCCTACCTGATGCCCCAACGCCCCTCTGACCCCCCAAACCCCCCCGGTGCCCCAACGCCCCCCTGAACTCCCAAACCACTCCTGATGCACCACGCCCCCTGACCCCCCAAAACCCCCCTGATGCCCCAACGCCCCCCTGACTCCCCAAACCATCCCTGATGCCCCAACGCACCCCTGACCCCCCAAACCACCCCTGATGCCCCAATGCCCCCCTGACTCCCCAAACCACCCGATGCCCCAATGCCCCCCTGACCCCCCAAACCCCTACCTGATGCCCCAACGCACCCCTGACCCCCCAAACCACCCCTGATGCCCCAACACCCCCCTGAACCCCCAAACCCCTACCTGATGCCCCAACGCCCCCCTGACCCCCCAAACCCCCCCGGTGCCCCAACGCCCCCCTGAACTCCCAAACCACCCCTGATGCACCACGCCCCCTGACCCCCCAAAACCCCCCTGATGCCCCAACGCCCCCCTGACTCCCCAAACCATCCCTGATGCCCCAATGCACCCCTGACCCCCCAAACCACCCCTGATGCCCCAATGCCCCCCTGACTCCCCAAACCACCCGATGCCCCAACGCCCCCTGACCCCCCAAACCCCTACCTGATGCCCCAACGCACCCCTGACCCCCCAAACCACCCCTGATGCCCAACGCCCCCCTGACCCCCCAAACCACCCGATGCCCCAACGCCCCCCGACCCCCCAAACCCCTACCTGATGCCCCAATGCCCCCCTCACCCCCCAACCCCCCCTGACTCCCCACCACCCCATTTCCCCCCCTCGTGCCGGGGGCTGGGGGCACCCTCATGGCACTTACCCTCGCAGCCCGAGTGAGGTCGTGCAGCTTCTTACGACACTGCTCCCCGTCCGGGGGGTCTGCCCCACAGCACTGACAGCGGTGCCAACCTCACGCCAACCGCGCCTCACCGCGCTGGATGGCTCACGATGCCCACGTCTTGGGCAGCGGGTGTCCCTTCTCTGCTCGACCTCATCCAGCAGGGTATCCAGGTCCGTGTCCCGGAACCTCGGTGCGGCTCGTTGGGGCTCAGCCATCTCTTTCCCTCTCTCCTCCTCCGGGTCCTCGGTGCGCGGATCGCGCCATTTATGACGCACCGCCGCGTCATTTGGGCATCACGCGGTGACGCGCGGCCTTCGCGACACCCCCCCCCCCCGAGGTTCTCGCGGCCCCGATCCTAGCCCATTTTCGGGCCCTGAATCGGTCGGGACCGGGGCCGTTTCGCGCCGTCGTGAACCTCGACGCCGTTCACGACGGCGTGGGCACTTCGGCGCGGGAGCGGAGAATCCCGCCCATGATTTGGTCATGGCTATTTGTAGGAGCTGGCTGTTTTCAAACATCACAACAGTGACTAAACTTCAAAAGTACTTTATTTTCCATAAAAAACTTTGGCCTCTGATGTGGACATTTAAAACAAATTCATTCAGGGGATGTGGATGTAGCTGGCTGGGCCAACATGTATTACCCATCCCTAATTCCCCTTGAGAAGGTGGCGGTGAGCTGCCTTCTTGAGCCACTGCAGTCCCTGTGGTGTAGGTACACCCACAGTGCTGTTAGGGAGGAAATGCCAGGATTTTGACTCAGCGACAGTGAAGGAGAGGCCGATATATTTCCAATTTAGCAAGGTGATTGACTTGGAGGGGACCCTCCAGGTGGCAGGGCTCCCAGGTATCTGCTGCTCTTGTCCTTCCAGATAGGCTGTGGGTTTGGAAGGTGCTGTCTAAGGTGTCATGTGAGAGTACCTTTAAGAAATGGGGGTTTACTACTGCAGTGATGTCAGAAAGTGGGTGGAGCTGGGCTGTCTGTCAGCTTTTTTACTTTCGTTTTCGGCTGTTTGCTGCAGGATGTGTTTTAGTTTAGTTTTCAGTGTTGGAGCTGAAGCCAGACCAAGCAGCTGTACTGCTGTTCTCTCTGCCATCAAACGACTATCTCTTGATCATTTGGTGAATTCAGAATTATAAATGTTCTCAGTAGTGAATGGAAACCTAATGTGCTTCTGTTGAAAGGTGTTTTAAGTCTTATGGGTGTGAAAAGGAAAGCTTAAAGGATTACTTAGTGTTGTATTCTTTGGGGGTTGTATTTGAATTAATAATGGTTGCTAAGATGTTCACTGTATGGGGGGGAAGGGAAAGTCAGGGAACCAAGAGGTGAAGTAATCAGTGGGGAGCGTAGCTGCTTAGGAATACAAAAAAACACGAACAGACAAAACTCAAGAGTGGTTACGATTGTCCCCATCCCACAAAATATGACACAGTGTATGGAAAGGCTCAGTAAACCAAGGTCCACCACACTAAGAAAACAAAAAGGGATGGTCAATAGAGAATTAAAGGTGCTATATTTAAATGCGCGCAGTGTACGGAACAAGGTAGATGAGCTTGTGGCCCAGATTGTGACTGGCAGGTATGATGTGGTAGGTATCACAGAGACATGGTTGCAGGGGGTTCAGGACTGGCATTTAAACATCCAGGGATTCACAACCTATCGAAAAGACAGAGAGGTGGGCAAAGGGGGCGGGGTTGCCTTGTTAATTAGGAATTAAATTAAATCAATAGCACTAAACGACATAGGGTCTGATGATGTGGAGTCTGTATGGGTAGAGTTGAGGAACCACAAAGGCAAAAAAAAATAATGGGAGTTATGTACAGGCCTCCTAACAGGACCGGGGGCACAAAATGCACCACAAAATAGAAAGTGCATGTCAGAAAGGCAAGGTCGCAGTGATCATGGGGGACTTCAATATGCAGGTAGACTGGGTAAATAATGCTGCCAGTGGACCCAAGCAAAGGGAATTCATTGAATGTTTACAGGAGGGCTTTTTGGAACAGCTTGTGATGGAGCCCACGAGGGAACAGGCCATTCTGGACTTAGTGTTATGTAATGAGCCAGACTTGATTAAAGATCTTAAAGTAAGGGAGCACTTAGGAGGCAGTGATCATAATATGGTCGAATTCAATCTCCAATTTGAAAGAAAGAAGGTAGAATCAGATGTAAAGGTGTTACAGTTAAATAAAGGTAACTACAGGGGCATGAGGGAGGAACTGACGAAAAGCGACTGGGAGCAAAGCCTAGTGGGAAAGACAGTAGAACAGCAATGGCAGGAGTTTCTGGGAGTAATTGAGGACACAGTACAGAGGTTCATCCCAAAGAAAAGAAAGGTTATCAGAGGGGGGATTAGGCAGCCATGGCTGAAAAAGGAAGTTAGGGAATGCATCAAAGCAAAAGAGAAAGCCTATAATGTGGCAAAGAGTAGTGGGAAGTCAGAAGATTGGGAAGGCTACAAAAACAAACAGAGGATAACAAAGAGAGAAATAAGGAAAGAGAGGATCAAATATGAAGGTAGGCTAGCCAGTAACATTAGGAATGATAGTAAACGTTTCTTTGAATACATTAAAACAAACAAAAGTTGACATTGGGCCGCTCCAAAATGACGCTGGTAATTTTGTGACGGGAGACAAGGAACTAAATAAGTACTTTGTGTCAGTCTTCACAGTAGAAGACATGAGTAATATCCCAACAATTCCGAAGAGTCAGGGGGCAGAGTTGAATATGGTAGCCATCACAAAGGAGAAAGTGCTAGAGAAACTAAAAGGTCTAAAAATTGATAAATCTCCGGGCCCAGATGGGCTACATCCTAGAGTTCTAAAGGAGATAGCTGAAGAAATAGTGGAGGCGTTAGTTATGATCTTTCAAAAGTCATTGGAGTCAGGGAAAGTCCCAGAGGATTGGAAAATCACTGTTGTAACCCCCCTGTTCAAGAAGGGAACAAGGAAAAAGATGGAAAATTATAGGCCAATTAGCCTAACCTCGGTTGTTGGCAAGATTCTAGAATCCATTGTTAAGGATGAGATTTCTAAATTCTTGGAAGTGCAGGGTCGGATTAGGACAAGTCAGCATGGATTTAGTAAGGGGAGGTCGTGCCTGACAAACCTGTTAGAGTTCTTTGAAGAGATAACAAATAGGTTAGACCAAGGAGAGCCAATGGATGTTATCTATCGTGACTTCCAAAAGGACTTTGATAAGGTGCCTCACGGGAGACTGCTGAGTAAAATAAGGGCCCATGGTATTCGAGGCAAGGTACTAACATGGATTGACGATTGGCTGTCAGGCAGAAGGCAGAGAGTTGGGATAAAAGGTTCTTTTTCGGAATGGCAACCGGTGACGAGTGGTGTCCCGCAGGGTTCAGTGTTGGGGCCACAGCTGTTCTCCTTATATATTAACGATCTAGATGACGGGACTGGGGCATTCTGGCTAAGTTTGCCGATGATACAAAGATAGGTGGAGGGGCAGGTAGTATGGAGGAGGTGGGGAGGCTGCAGAAAGATTTAGACAGTTTAGGAGAGTGGTCCAAGAAATGGCTGATGAAATTCAACGTGGGCAAGTGCGAGGTCTTGCACTTTGGAAAAAAGAAGAGGCGTGGACTATTTTCTAAACGGTGACAAAATTCATAATGCTGAAGTGCAAAGGGACTTGGGAGTCCTAGTCCAGGATTCGCTAAAGGTAAACTTGCAGGTTGAGTCCGTAATTAAGAAAGCAAATGCAATGTGGTCATTTATCTCAAGAGGCTTGGAATATAAAAGCAGGGATGTACTTCTGAAGCTTTATAAAGCATTAGTTAGGCCCCATTTAGAATACTGTGAGCAATTTTGGGCCCCACACCTCAGGAAGGACATATTGGCACTGGAGTGGGTCCAGCGGAGATTCACACGGATGATCCCAGGAATGGTAGGCCTAACATACGATGAACGTCTGATGATCCTGGGATTATATTCATTGGAGTTTAGGAGGTTGAGGGGAGATCTAATAGAAACTTACAAGATAATGAATGGCTTAGATAGGGTGGATGTAGGGAAGTTGTTTCCATTAGCAGGGGAGGCTAGGACCCGGGGGCACAGCCTTAGAATAAAAGGGAGTCACTTTAGAACAGAGATGAGGAGAAATTTCTTCAGCCAGAGAGTGGTGGGTCTGTGGAATTCATTGCCACAGAGGGCGGTGGAGGCCGGGACGTTGAGTGTCTTATAAGACAGAAGTTGATAAATTCTTGATTTCTCGAGGAATTAAGGGCTATGGAGAGAGAGCGGGTAAATGGAGTTGAAATCAGCCATGATTGAATGGCGGAGTGGACTCGATGGGCCGAATGGCCTTACTTCCGCTCCTATGTCTTATGGTCTTATGGTATGTTTTAAAAAGGTTAACTTGAGTTCATAGAATATGTTTTGCTTTTAAAAAATACTTTTCCATTTCTGCTGTACCACACCTGTAGAGTGGGCCGTGTGCTCCCCATACCACAATCTATTAAAAGTTGTGGGTCAGGTGAACTCCATGTTACACTTTGGGGTTTTCTAAACCCTGGACCATAACAAAGGAGCCTTGGCGAGTTCCTGCAGTGCATTTTTGGATGGTGCACACGGCTGCCACTGTGCGTCAGTGGTGGTGGGATTGAATGTTTGTGGATGGGGTGCCAATCTAGCAGGCTGCTTTTTTCTGGATGGTGTGGAGCTCCTTTTCATAGAATCGTAGAATTTACAGTGCAGAAGGAGGCCATTCGGCTCATCAAGTCTGTACTGGTCCTTGGAAAAAGCACCCTAAGTAAGCCCATGCCTCCACCGTATCCCCATAACCCCCACCTAACCTTTTTTGGACACTAAGGGGCAATTTAGCATAGCCAATCCACCTAACCTGCACAACTTTGGAATGTGGGAGGAAACCGGAGCATCCGGAGGGAACCCACGTAGACACGGGGAGAACGTGCAAACTCCACACTGACAGTCACCTGAGACCGGAATTGAACCCAGGTCTCTGGAGCTGCGAGGTGCCAGTGTTAACCACTGCGCTACTGTGCCACCCTTTATTAAAAAAAAAATCTCCAATTAAGGGGCAATTTAGCTTGACCACTCCACCTACCGTGCACATCTTTGGGTTGTGGGGGTGAGACCCACACAGACACGGGGAGAATGTGCAAACTCAAAATGGACAGAGACCCGGGGCCGGGATTGAACTTGGGTCCTCGGAGCTGTGAGGCAGCAGTGCTAACCACTGTGCTGCCCCGGTGTCGAGCCTCTTGAGTGTTGTTGGAGCTGCAGTCATCCAGGCAAGTGGGGAGTATTCCATCGCACTCCTGACTTATACCTTGTAGATGGTGTATAGACTTTGAGGAGTCAGGAGGTGAGTTACACACTGCACGATTCCCAGCCTCTGACCTACTCTTGTAACCACAATGTTTATATGGTTAATCCAGTTCAGTTTCTGATCAATGGCAACCCCCAGGATATTTACAGGCACTATGTAAATGCTTTATGTTGACAATGATCTAAGTTCTTATTTAATGCATTGATTTGTAATGGTTCTGGTGTCCCAATGTTGGAAATTCATTTGCAAACCACCAACAATAGTGTAGAGATGCTCACTGTACATTCCGGTGTCCCATTTATTGAGATGTGTAAAATTGAGTTCGGCGGGGACTCTTTGAACGTTCTCCATTAACTGTGCTAAGCCCTGGGAGTAAGCCCAGTGGGACTTAGGCCTCTGAGGGATTTTAGACGTTGGAGCTTCGGCACTGGTTCCACATTCTAATCAAGAGTGAAAAAGAGAATTATTCAATGTGGATGGCGAGAGGGGGAAACTGGGTCAGAGTGAGCACAGGAAATGCTTATTTTGTGAAAAATCTCAAGCTCCGTCTCCAAGACGTTGAAATGTCAACAACCTGAGTCGGCAACTTCGAGGAGAGGAAGTGAGGAATGGGGGGAGGAGGGGAAAGGAGGGAGGTTAATGAGGTGTATACACCAGGGCAGTATTGAACAAAACCTGGTGTCAAGGAACCGGATTGCCACGACACTGCAAGGGCATCAATCAAACAGGTACACAAGGGATTTGGGAGCTTGGTGTCAGCAGTCATTTACATTACAGCTGAAAACTGTTCAACACAGACTGCTGCCCTTTGGATGGTTGCCATGGGGAGGAACTGTCATACACCCTGTGAAATGCCGGTTGCAAAGTAAGTGTGTAGGAAAATGAATTGGCTGTGATTGAGGAATGGCTCTGACAGCTCTGAGGCGCTCAGCTTCCCAGGGACATGTTCTGAGCCACACGTTGACTATTGCTATAATATGGCCCAAGATGCTCCGCTCCCAATTTGCCAGTTCTCCTAACAGACACTGACCAGCACCGGTCCATGTTCTGGGATTACGGCTGTAGGGGATGCAATGAAGCTCAGTCCAGCTCCTCCAAGGGGAACATGGGGCGGGATTCTCCGACCCCCCCGCTGGGTCGGAGAATCCCCGGAGGGCCGGACGGTGGCTGCCGAATTCTCCGGCAGTTTTTCAGGCGGCGGCGGGATTCCCGCCACGCCGGTCAGGGGCCATTGACAGCGCCCCCCCCCCCACCCCGGCGATTCTCCGGGCCCAGATGGGCCGAGTGGCCATCCAGTTTTGGCCAGTCCCGCCGGCGTGAATCACTCACCTCACGCACCGGCAGGTCCTGGCAAGTGAGTATGTGGGGGCGGTCCTCGGGGGGGGGGGGGGGGCCTGGCCCGCGATCAGTGCCCACCGATCTGCAGGCGGGCTTGTTCCGTGGGGCACTTCTTTCTTCCGCGCCGGGCCCCTGTAGGGATCCGCCATATTACCCGGGGACCGGCGCAGAGAAGAGAACCCCCCGCGCCTACACAAAAATACACCGGCCGGTTTGCGCATGCACAAACTCGCGCGGCCCTTCGCCGCCGGCTAGAGCAGCGCCGTCCACCTAGCCCCTGAAAATGCGGAGAATTCTGCACTTTCGGAGGCTGTTGACGCTGGCGTGGTTGCCGCCGGTTTTGCCGCCGGCGTGGGGACTTAGTTCCCAGAAGGAAGAAACCCAGCCATGGAGTCTGTCAGCTTCCTACATTCATGCAAAAGCTAATAGTATCCTCGCACTGGTGCCTCACGGCGCCGAGGTCCCAGGTTCGATCCCGGCTCTGGGTCACTGTCCGTGTGGAGTTTGCACATTCTCCCCGTGTCTGCGTGCGTTTCGCCCCCACCACCCAAAGATGTGCAGGGGAGGTGGATTGGCCACGCTAAATTGCCCCTTAATTGGAAACAATGAATTGGGTACTCTACATTTTCTAAGAAGCTATTATTGTCCATGGTGCATCTTTCTGTTGGAAACAACCAGCAAAAAGAGGGTTGGTCCCATTGCACCAAACGTGTGCAGAGCAATAAAACAAAATGTTTTTGTGTGGTTTTAAAATCCCGTTCTCTCCATTTAATTCTCACTGAAATATCTGCATTTGAAACCTTCCGCTGTCAGCTTGTCATATTTTCTCGTCCATGTGTTTGAGACGTGGCTCAGTGAGTAATACTCAGCCTCTGAGTCCGAACGTTGCAGGTTCAAGTCCCCCCTTGAGTCAATAGTCTAGGCTGCTGCTTCACAGTCTTAGCACCACTGAGAGTGTGCTGCAATCTCAGAGGGACCATCTTTCAAATTAGGCATTAAACCGAGGCATGTTGACCCTCTCATGTGACTACGAGTAATTCCATCGCACAATCTAGAGGAAAAGTGCTGGAGATTTGGGCTAGTATTCGTCCTTCAGGCAGCGTTGCACAGTCATTATCTCATTGCATTTCCGGGATCTTGTAGAGCGATACCAAGGGCTGGATTCTCCGATTTTGCGGCTATGCCCGCAGGATTCGTCTGGTCTTACGACCAAAAAGTCAGCGTCGTGACCGCACCGATGCTCCGCCCGGTGGGGGGCTAGCAGCCACGCCATGTAAAGCGGCCAGCTTTACCTGCCAATACGGACGCAGAATGGCCGGATCCGTGGCCGCGCATACGCATGGTGGGGACCTGCAGCGGCCGGCCGTGCCGTACAATATGGCGCCGGCCATGCGTGAACCCGGTCTGCCAAAAAATGCCCCCTGTAACCTGCCTCGCCACCCGCGCACCACCTCCCATCAGTCCCCCCAGCCCCCGCCAAAGCCCGACCTGCCAGTGGAACGGCTCCTCCCCACGACTGTGGTGGCGCTGGACACAGTCCGCAGCCGCCATGCGAAGTCCCCGAAAAGTGAGAGGACACGCGCCCCACGCCGTCGGGAAGTCGGCCCATCGGGGGCAAAGCATTGGGGGAGGGCCTCAGGTGATGTCCTTGACTACGCAGTATTGGAGCATTGGGAAAATGGTGCTGCTCCCGATTCCGGCGTAGAATTGGATTCTCCGGATCATCCTCCCATGTTTCTATGTTCCTAAAGCAATTCTGAACAGGTTTGAAGCTGTTTATTTGAATATACAAATGAAATGTGTTCTTCTGGCAGATTGCATCAGTCTGGGGGCCACAATTGAAACAGGAGGAGGTGAACCAGGATCCTAATGTGTGCCTGCCTAATGAGGAAGAATTCATGGCCCAGTTTGTCCTTTCGACTGCCCTGAGGGATGGGTGACGGCCAACCTGATGCCAGTGTGGATGCTGAATTGGGAAGGGTCAGGTCTGAGACACTTGCCTCGTTACGGAGCCGTCACGACATCAAAGAGTAGAACTATTTCCATCTCATCAAGCCTTTGGATTGGGGACCAAGAGATTGCAGAGATGAAAGGACTATGTTCCGATGTGAAGTGCACCATGTGGTCTCTCTCTCTCTCTCTCACACTCTCTCTCACTGGGTCCAGATTGGCAGAGTCGCCATGGCGACGAGGCATGCACCGAACCTCATGCAAGACTGTCTGGCCTTGATATTATCTCTTTCCACCTGCGCTCCAGCCAGCATTACGTACGACTCGAAAGCATCCTGTCTGCGAGGCTGGACCATGACGGATTTGAGCGTTCGCCTCAATGCTGGGGTGGAACGAGTTGGTGGGAGGTGGGAGGTGTACTGTCTTTACCGTTGCCAAGTCTCATATATCAAAAACCCGGGCCACTTTTAGAACCTGTGCTCTGAGCCAAAATCTGCCGCGAAGATCAAAGGCAACCTGGGACAGGGTTGGCAGCTGTCCCACCAGGCTTCACATTTCAGCTGGAAAATAAACCATCTCTCTGGCTACTAATACCACAGGTCTTTCAGGATGGGGGGATGGGGGCATCAAGGCTTGACAAGGGGGTTTCTGCACATGTCCATCCTCACCGCTTTCACTGAAAGAGAACTATTACAAACTTCGACTGGAATAGGCTGCTTATTTTTGAAGACATATTCAAAGTCCTCACTTTATTGGAAAATTGTTGCCTCGATTTTCAGTCCACACTTCAAAACTACTTCATTATCTGTAGAGCATTTTGAGACACCTAGTGGTCATGAAATATGCTATATAGATGCAAGTCTGTCTTTGCTTCTTGGGTACTTTCTTTTTTCCCTTTCTAAACCCGGGAAATTCCATCTGTGACCCTCGAGCTGCACCCATACGTGGCTGGGATCCTCGGCATGGGGAGGCTGCCTGCAGTCCCAGCAACGGCCACTGCCCGCAGCTGGCGCGTCCGGGACGCCAGGTCTGCCAGCCCTCTGATTGGCCGGCAGCACTGGGCGGCAGGACTTCTCACTGGGAAAGGGCTGGCAGCCTCGCCTTAAAGCAATTAAACCCGCAGCCACCGTTAATGTGCGGGTGGGGTAACCATCAGGATCGTGGGCAGGGTCGCCCCTCTGCTTTTTAGCTGGGGAGAAAGTTGGAGAATGTGGTGCCCCGTAAAAATCCCAGCCCATGGCTTCCTCGCTCATTGACAATTGTGCAGGTTCAAGCCCCGCTCCAGGAATTGAACGGGAAATTGAGGTTGACACTCCGCCCTGATGGAGTGCTGCACTGTTGGAGGTGTCAGCCTTCAGTTGAGGCTTTAAACCAAGACCCCCACCTTCTCCCTCCGATGTGGCATGGTGGCACAGTGGTTAGCACTGCTGGCTCACAGCGCCAGTGACACCATCCAGGACAATACAGCCCACTTGATTGACACCCCATCCACCATCTCAAACATTCACTCCCTCCACCACCAATGCACAGTGACAGCCGTGTGTACCATCTACAAAAGATGCACTGCAGCAACTCACCAAGTGTCTTAGGCAGCATATGGGTTATGGCGATAGGGTCGGGGTGTTGGCCTAGGTAGGGTGCTCTTTCCAAGGGTCAGTGCAGACTCAGTGGGCCAAATGGCCTCCTTCTGCACTGTCGGGATCCTATGATTCTATGAACCCATGGCACCATTTCGAAGAAGTGTAAGATGAGATCTCCCAGGTGTTATGGGCCAATGTTTAGCTCTCGATCAACCTCGTAAATAAAGGTAATAATAATCTTTATTGTCACAAGTAGGCTTACATTAACACAGCAATGAAGTTACTGTGAAAAGCCCCTAGTCGCCACACTCCGGCACCTGTTGATTACATTGCTGTTTGTGAGAGCTTGTTGTGCACAAACTGACTGCCTCATTTTCTGTGTTACAACAGTGGCTACACTTAAAAAGTATTTCATTAGTTGTAAACTGTTTTGGAATATCGAGTGGATGTGAAAGTTGCTATATAAATGCAAGTCCTTATTTGCTTTTTTTCGTTTTAGTCTACCTCTCTCCAACTTTCTGTCTTTCTGATCATCAGTCTGTCTCTGTCCCTGTCTCGCTATTAGTCTCTCCCTCTCTCTCTCTATGTCCGCCCCTTTGCCATCCTTCATCCTGTCTCTCTCAGTCTTTTACACTGCCTCTCGAAACACTTCCTGTCTCTCAATTTGTGTGTTTATTAATCTATCCGTCTTTGCTTTTCTCTCTGTCCATCTCTCGCTTTTTCTCAGTGACATCCTTGTCTCAATAGGGCAGCACCGTAGCACAGTGGTTAGCAAAGTTACTTCACAGCTCCAGGGTCCCAGGTTCGATTCCCAGCTTGGGTCACTGTCTGTGCGGAGTCTGCGCGTTCTCCACGTGTCTGTGTGGGTTTCCAATGGGTGCTCTAGTTTCCTCCCACAGTCCAAAGATGTGCTGATAGATAACTTGAACATTCTGAATTCTCCCTCCGTGTACCCGAACAGGGGCCAGAGTGTGGCGACTAGGGGCTTTTCACAGTAACTTCATTGCAGTGTTAATGTAAGCCTACTTGTGACAATAAAGATTAAGAATATTATTATATTATCATAGAGCTCTCACCTCCGAAATAAAATGTTGGGGTTTCAGCCCCACTCCAGAGACCTGACTTGAGTGAATAATTCTGGCTGACCCCCCCCCAGTGCAGTACGGGGGAGTGCTGCACTGTCAGCAACACTGTCTTTGGAGGAGACATTCACCCGAGGAACGATCTGCCTTCTCAGGCGTACGTTTGCTAATTGATGAGCAAAGAAGTTCTCCCGAACGCCCTGAACAATGCATACCCTTCAATTAACCTCGGCACAAGCGGTCTTATCGAAACATTGAAGATCCTGAGGTGGTTTGATAGGGTATACACCAGGAGGATGTTTTCACTTGTGGGAGAGGCTGGAACCAAGGGACACATTTTAGGAATAAGAGGTCTCCCGTTTAACATGGAGATAAGCAGAAATTTTTCCTCTCAGAGGGAGGGCCGTTAGTCTGTGGAATTCTCCGCCCCAGAGAGCAGTTGAGGCTATGGGTCATAGAATATGTTCAAGACCGAGTTAGGCAGGTTTTTGATCAACAAGGGAGTCAAGGGTTATGTCAGGTGGGCAGACGGCCAAGTAGATCATCAAATCAGCCATGATTTTATCCAATGGTGGAGCAGGCCCAAAGCCTAATGGCCTACTACTGCTCCTAACTCCTATGTTCCTATCTTAGAATCAAAGAGGTTCCGTTGAAGTTGACATTAGGGATCCCAAACTTTTATTGCTAGTCTTTTTTCCAATTAAGGGGCAATTTAGCGTGGCCAATCCACCGACCCTGCACATCTATGGGGGTGAAACCCACGCAGACACGGGGAGATTGTGCAAACTCCACACGGACAGGGCCGGGATCGAACCTGGGACCTCGGCACCGTGAGGCAACAATGCTAACCACTGCGCCACCCTGCTGCCCCCAGCCATTGGCCTCTGGCGGCTCAGCTCAGCCCGTGGGTTTCCTGCGGCGTGGGGTGGCTTCACTGGGGAATCCCATTGGTGAGCAGCGGAGGGAGATAATTCTGCCACCAGCCAATGGCACGTCGCTGAGAATCACACGGCTGGGGTCCAGAGAATCCCGCCACTTATTTATTTATTTAGCCAATGCCAAGTACCTAAACTGAGCAGTTTCCAATCCTGCTGGGTCTGTGAATTGGACATTCTTCTATGATGTGATGCATAGTTTGTTCCCTCTCGCAGGCATATAAGGGGCTGGCACTAATGCCCCATCTGTGGGGGTTAGCCAAGCAGGAGCTGCAGCCGGACCTGGACCTGTTAAGGGTGGACCACTCTTTCCTTGGAAGGCTGAAATCAGACAGCTGTTGGGTTTGAGACCAAGAGCTGGATTCTCTGCTGCACGCCGCTGGTATCGGTGTCCCCAATGCAGCAGAGAATCAGGCGTCCGGGTAAAATCAGGATTGTTGCCCGATCACGATGCTCCAGCCTCTTGCTGGCAGCGGGATTGGGGTTCAAGGCCACGGGCCAGCGGGAGAATGCTAATGGATGTAAATGGTACCTCATGATACCTTTGCATCCACTAGGCGGGCCCGGACCAGAGTCTCCATGCCCTCGTGATTCTCCGGTCGTCTGGGCTGTGGGCCCCCTACCTAAAGGAACCTCCCACAGGGACCAAACGTGATCCTGACATGTGGGTCAGTAGAGATTCAATGGGTCGAATGGCCTCCTTCTGCATTGTAGTGATTCTGTGATAAATCATCAGTCACTTTCCAGATCCTTTTCCCTCCAGGAACATCTCATTTTTTGCTGGCCTCCTTATTAGAGTCATGTGTGAAGAATTCAAACTCCAAGTGATGAGCTCGGCTGGGTGATCAGTGTATGGTTCTGTCCTGAGTGCGGTTCAGTTCAGGTCTCAGCTGCATAAATATATTATTGCTGGCCAAAATGAGAGGTGACTAGAAAATTACCCCTTCGTCACACCGAGGATCTCAGGGGTTATAAAATGTGGTCCTGAACTCCTATCTTCAGGTATGTCATGTTGACCTGGTGCCAGAAAGAAGTAGGCCATTCAACCTATCCATGCTGCTCTGCAGAAGGACCTGGGTGTCCTAGTGAATGAGTTGCAAAAAGTTGGACTTCAGGTGCAACAGGGAATTAAGAAGGCGAATGGAGTCTTGTCCTTCATTGCAAGATAGATGGAGTTTAAGACTAGGGTGTTTATGCTGCAAATGAATAAGGTGTTAGTGAGGCCACACCTGGAGTATTGTGTTCAGTTTTGGTCTCCTTACCTGAGAAAGGACATACTGGTGCTGGAGGGTGTGCAGAGGAGATTCACTAGGTTAATCCCAGAGTTGAGGAGGTTGGTTTACGAGGAGAGGTTGAGTAGACTGGGACTGTACTTGTTGGAATTTAGAAGGATGCGGGGGGATCTTATAGAAACATATAAATTTATGAAGGGAATAGATAGGATAGATGTGGGAGGTTGTTTCCACTGGCGGGTGAAAGCCAGAACTAGGGGGCATAGCCTCAAAATAAGGGGAAGTAGATTTTGGACTGAACTTAGGAGGAACTTTTTCACCCAAAGGGTTGTGAATCTATGGAATTCCTTGCCCGGTGAAACAGTTGAGGCTCCTTCATTAATGTTTTCAAGATAAAGGTAGATAGTTTTTTGAAGAATAAAGGGATTAAGGGTTATGGTGTTCGGGCGGGAAAGTGGAGCTGAGTCCACAAAAGATCAGCCATGATCTCATTAAATGGCGGAGCAGGCTCGAGGGGCCGGATGGCCTACTCCTGCTCCTAGTTCTTATGTTCATTCAGTTATGTACTTGAGAATCCCTGAGATCCTAGGTGTGACTGGAGGAGCACCTTTCCAATCATCTTCAATTTGGCCAACAATAGTATATTTACGGGGCTGAGACCTGAAGTAGACCTTGCTCAGGACAGAACCGTAGACTGGTCACCCAGCCTGACTCATGCCCCCTAGAGTAGAACTGAGAAGGTTAGGCAGGGGTTACAAAACCAAGGCCAGTAGATGGAGTTGGGATGCATAGAAAAATAGAAATTAGGAGTAAGAGTAGGCCATTTGGTCCTTCGAGCCTGCGCCACCATTCAATATGATCATGGCTGATCATCCAACTCGGGAATAGGTTATTGAGTTGGATGATCAGCTATCGGTACCATCATTCAGATGAAACATTGAACGGAAGCCCCACCTGCCCTCTCAGGTAGATGCCAATGACCCCAAGACATTAGTTTGAAGAGCAGGAGAGAACCCCTGCTGTTCTGACCAATGTCTATTCCTCAATCAACATCATTAAAAACAGATTATCTGTTGGTTGTACGTTGCTGAGTGTGGGATCTTGCTGTGTGTGAATTGACTGTTGCATTTCCTACATTATAACAGTGACTGCACACCAGAAGTACCTGCAAAGAACTTCTGGGTGTCCTGAGGTTGTGAATTGGTGCAATAAAAATGCAAGTCCCTCTTTTTCCTTCATCCATTCCACTTTGAAATGAATCTAATGGTGAGAAATTCTCTCGACATGTTCTCTTTTGTCTGCATATAATCCTACTTAAATGTTCAGTTTGTTCAAAGCTGAAATTTTTCCTCCATTAGTTTCTATGGAAACATGTCCTGGGTAATACATACACACAATGCATTGTCGTTTAATGGCCCAGTTTGTGCCTTTGCATAACATGATCTGTTAATGGTTTATCTAAATGAGTGATTCAACATTGCAGATTACTCAAATGAAATGCCTTTCAAGTCTATCTCAGGCCTATCCCTACTTTCTCAATTCCCACAGCTAATGGTTCTCTCAGTAATAGGCTCAATGTTTGCTATGCTCAGAACCTTGAACCTGTACTGTTCGCCTTTTCATTTCTTTTGAAGTATGCTCCCTCCCGCCCTCCACACACCCACAGCCCAGTTCTCCCAAAGACATGGACGTGGGAAGAGTGCTGGCTCTATGCCGGTTCTTGGTCCAGCAACAAACGTAAATCTCTCTTCCTCATGTTCAAATACCTCCACCCCCATCTTTGTAACCTCCTCCAGTGCTACAACCCTCTGAGAACTCTTGCTTTCTTCCAATTCTGGCCTCTTGTGAATCTTGGCTCTTATTTGTTACACCAGTGATGGCCATGCCTTCAGCTGCCTGGGCCCTCAGGTCCGTAATTCCCTCCCGAAACCTCTCTCTCCTCTCGTTTTAAGACACTCCTTAAAAATCCATACCTTTGGCCATGCTCTTGGTCACCAATGCTAATATGGACGGCACAGTAGCACAGTGGTTAGCTTGGGTCACTGTCTGTGCGGAGTCTGCACGTTCTCCTCGTGACTGCGTGGGTTTCCTCCGGATGCTCCAGTTTCCTCCCACAAGTCACGAAAGAAGTGCTGTTAATAATAATAATCGCTTATTGTCACAAGTAGGCTTCAATGAAGTTACTGTGAAAAGCCCCTAGTCGCCACATTCCGGCGCCTGTTCGGGGAGGCCGGTACAGGAATTGAACCCATGCTGCTGGCCTTGTTCTGCCTTACGAGCCAGCTGTTTAGCCCACTGTGCTAAACCAGCCCCATAGGTAAATTGTTAGGTGAATTGGACATTCTGAATTCTCCCTCAGTGTACCTGAACAGGCGCCAGAGTGCGGCGACTAGGGGGTTTTCACAGTAACTTCATTGCAGTGTTAATGTAAGTCTACTTGTGATAATAATAAAGATTATTATTATTGATTATTATTACCACATGTTGTTCGATGTCAAATTTTGTTTGATAATCACTCCTGTGACATGCTCGGGGACATTATGTTGTGTTAAAGTTGCTATACAAATGCAGACTGCTGTCGAATGACTTGTGTCAAGTTGGCGGAATGTCTCTGTGAAGGGATAACAGAATCTTGTCCATAAGATGGTCTTAATTATTGGGGTGGGGAGTTAGATGTCAGCAAGTGACTGTGTTGTTGATGGAAATGTGGTGGTAGGATGTATTCAATAGTAAAGTTAGAGAGTAGCTGAAACCACGGCAAGCTGGCCAAGGCTATAAGAAAGAGACACCATCAGCTTCTTCAGAATCCTGTTGCAAAGCTCACATTCTGCGAAGAATCAAACCTTTGCACATCAAACTTCGTTCCTGCACACCCAGTTTGTACGGCTCCCTATCAGGTGCTTTATAAGCATTTTATAAACACCAGGACATCCCGAAGCAGGTTACAGGTACTGAAGCGCTTTTTGAAGTGTAGTCGCTGTCACGTTATCAGGAACCTAGCAGCTAATTTACACTCAGCAAATTCCCACAAAGACCAGTGATCAAACAATCTCTTTACGAGATGACTATTGGCCTGGCCAGTAGATGGAACTCCTGTGTTTCGTCTTTGGTTTGGGGGTCTAGATGGGGTTTCTTAAGGGGTTGCCTAGGGAGCGCTACCATCGACCATTATTTGTGGAAACCATTACAGCTCTTTGTACATCTCAGTAACTCGACACAAGTTGCACTTCTGCTTTCCACAATACAGACAGGATTTGATTTTTTTTTTAAATTTAGAGTCCCCAATTCTTTTCTTTTCCAATTAAGGGGCAATTTAGCGCGGCCAATTGACCTACCCTGCACACCTTTTTGGGTTGTGGGGGTGAGACCCATGCAAACATGGGGAGAATGTTCAAATGACAGAATTTTATTTTATTTATTTATTTATTGTCACAGTGAAAATTATTGTTCTGCTTACAGTCCAGGCAGTTCGCTCCATACATGAAAACATAGAACATACTATAATTTAAAAAAAAATTAATTTAGAGTACCCAATTCCTTTTTTTCCCCAATTAAGGGGACCAACAGACCACAATCAGTAAGAATGAACAACAACACCTCCTCCACAATAGTCCTCAACACCAGCGCCCCGCAAGGCTGCGTACTAAGCCCCCTACTCTACTCCCTGTACACACACGACAGCGTGGCAAAACTTGGTTCCAACTCCATCTACAAGTTTGCTGACGATACGACCATAGTGGGCCGAATATCAAATAACGATGAGTCCGAATACAGGAGGGAGATAGAGAACCTAGTGGAATGCTGTAGCGACAACAATCTCTCCCTCAATGCCAGCAAAACCAAAGAGCTGGTCATTGACTTCAGGAAGCAAAGTACTGTACACACCCCTGTCAGCATCAACGGGGCCGAGGTGGAGATGGTTAGCAGTTTCAAATTCCTAGGGGTGCACATCTCCAAAAATCTGTCCTGGTCTACCCACATCGACACTACCACCAAGAAAGCACAACTGCGCCTATACTTCCTAAGGAAACTAAGGAAATTCGGCATGTCCACATTAACCCTTACCAACTTTTACAGATGCACCATAGAAAGCATCCTATCGGGCTGCATCACAGCCTGGTATAGCAACTGCTCGGCCCAGGACCGCAAGAAACTTCAGAGAGTCGTGAACACCGCCCAGTCCATCACACGAACCTGCCTCCCATCCATTGACTCCATCTACACCTCCCGCTGCCTGGGGAAAGCGGGCAGCATAATCAAAGATCCCTCCCACCCGGCTTACTCACTCTTCCAACTTCTTCCATCGGGCAGGAGATACAGAAGTCTGAGAACACGCACGAACAGACTCAAAAACAGCTTCTTCTCCACTGTCACCAGACTCCTAAATGACCCTCTTATGGACTGACCTCATTAACACTACACCCTGTATGCTTCATCTGATGCCAGTGCTTATGTAATTACATTGTATATATTGTGTTGCCCTATTATGTATTTTCTTTTATTCCCTTTTCTTCTCATGTACTTCATGATCTGTTGAGCTGCTCGCAGAAAAATACTTTTCACTGTACCTCGGTACATGTGACAATAAACAAATCCAATCCAATCCAATCCAATATAGCGTGGCCAATCCATCTACTCCGCACATCTTTGGGTTGTGGGGGCGAAACCCACGCAAACACGGGGAGAATGTGCAAACTCCACACAGACAGTGACCCAGAGCCGGGATCGAACCTGGGACCTCGGCGCCGTGAGGCAGCAGTGCTAACCACTGTGGCACCCTGATTGGATTTTTGTTTTAGAAATTTATAGTACCCAATTCATTTTTTCCACTTAAGGGGCAATTTAGTGTGGCCAATCTACCTAGCCTGCACATCTTTGGGTTGTGGGGCGAGACCCACGCAAATACTGGGAGAATGTGCAAACTCCACAAGAGCCGGGATCGAACCGGGGACCTCGGCGCCGTGAAGCATCAGGGCTAACCCACTGCGCCACCGTGCTGCCTCCTGATTGGATTTTAACCTCAACGTCATATTCCTGCTTCCCACCAGATCTCATACTCTTGGTCATGTGACATTGCATCAGAATTACATCATAGTTACATCAGTATCAGGTACCCCAATGGTAAAACCCTTTATTCTACATCTCCCTTCCTTCCTCCTCCACCCCAAGTCTTTACCCCAACTATATTTACCCCAACTATACCCCAACAAGGGGGCAGCACGGCCGCACAGTGGTTAGCACAGTTGCTTCACAGCTCCAGGGTCCCGGGTTCAATTCCCGGCTTGGGTCACTGTCTGTGCGGAGTCTGCACGTTCTCCCCGTGTGTGCGTGGGTTTCCTCCCGCAGTCCAAAGATGTGCAGGTTAGGTGAATTGGCCATGAAAAATTGCCCTTAGTGTCCAAAAAGGTTTGGTGGGGTTACTGGGTTACAGGGAAAAGGTGGAGGCGTGTGCTGACATAGCGTGCTCGTCCCAAGAGCCGGTGCAGACTCAATGGGCCGAATAGCCTCCTTCTGCACTGTAAATTCTATGATTCTATGATATCCATAATCCTACAACCTGCTCGCCTTCAAATACTGCCCATGGAATCTCTTACATCAGCTTAACATCTTGCCTGAAAGATAGCACCTCTGATAGAGCAGTACTCCCTTAGTACTGGCACTGGGAGTGTCAGTCTTCGACTAGTGTGTTAGTTATCTTGCATCTAACACACTCCAGCCTCATATGTATTGTCAAAAGTCGTGTGAGATCATCGGCCTAGGCACAGGTGATTAAAACAAAAGAAAGAACAATGAGAATAGACAATAAAATTACAAGCAGAAATTATGTGAGGGATTCCGTGGGATCAGAAGAAGCCAGGAAAGAGATTGAGTTCCACCTGGAATTCTGCCTCCAGCTGAAAACTATTAAAGAGTTTTTCACACATGTCAATTATTACTTTTCCATTCTGACTGTGCGATTGATCAATCATCTAACTGTCGTACACCTGACAGTGTTCAAACATTATTCTGGCTTCAAAGTTTTTGAGATTCCAAATCGATTTTTTGCTTCTGCCCTCTGAGAACCTAAACCAACAACTTCACTCCCAGGACTGAGAGCCTCCCTTGCAAAGAGGTGAAATGTCAACAGGTAGACAGCATTTTTGGTATAGCTATCACACAACACATTCCGAGGTACAACACTGGCCCCTTTAGGTGTGCATTTAAAGATATTCTTCTCCTCGTTTCTTCTCTTGCTCTTCCGGAGCCTCCATCTCGGTAATCATTTCCAGCTCTACAATCCTCCTCAGTGCCTCTCCAATTCCCGTCTTTTGCCAATTTTAATTGCTCCACTGTTGATGTCTGTTCTTTCAGCTGCCTAGGCCCGAGGCCTGAAATTCTCTCCCTAAACCTCCTCATTAAGACACTCCTTAAAACCTACCTCTTTACCCAGGTTTTTGGTCACCCATCCTAATAGCTCCCCGTGAAGCTCAACACCATCCAGTCTGCTTGATTGGCACCCCATCCACAAACCTTCACTCCCTCCACCACCAACACATTCAGCAACTCACCAACACTTGTTATGGGCCAGGGTTTAGAGAACCCCAGAGTGTATCATGGAGTTCACCTGACCCACAACGTTTGATAGAGTGTGGTATGGGGAGCACACGGCCCACTCTACAGGTGTGGTACAGCAGAAATGGAAAAGCATTTTTTAAAGCAAAACAATGTTTATTCTATGAACTCAAGTTAACCTTTTTAAAACATACAGTGAACATCTTAGCAACCATTAATTCAAAAGAACCCCCAAAGACTACAACACTAAGTAATCCTTTAAGCTTTCCTTTTAACATCCATACGACTTAAAAACAAAACCTTTAACGGAAACACATCAGGTTAAAGTCACTACTGAAAACATTTATAATTCTGAATTCATCAAATGATCAAGAGATAGTCTTTTGATGGCAGAGAAATCAACAGTACACCTGCTTGGTCTGGCTTCAGCTCCCACACTGAAAACTAAACTAAAACACATCCTGCAGCAAACAGCCTAAAACGAAAGTAAAAAGCCGACAGACAGCCAGCTCCACCCACACTCTGACATCACTGATAAACACCCATGTCTTAAAGGTACATTTCGTACCCATTTCTGAAAGGTACTCTCACATGACACACTCCTTTGACAGCACCTTGGAAAATCTGTGGCCTCTACCGCCTTGAAGCACAGGTGCAGCTGACTCTTGGGAACAGCATTACCTAACATGTCCCCCTCCAAGCCGCACACCATCCTGACTTAGAGTCACAGAGTCTTAAAGTGCAGAAAAGGCCCTTCATCCCATTGAGTCTGCACCAACAGTAACTACTCCTAATCCCACCGACCAGCACTTGTCCCAGATCCCTGAATGTGATGGTGTTTCAAGAGCTCATCCAAGTCCTTTTTAAAGGCTGTGATGTTTCCGGCCTCCGCTACCTTCCCAGGCAGTGCAGTCCAGATTCTCACCACCCTCTGAGTGAATTTATTTTTCTCAAATCCTCTTGTAATCTCCTGCCCCTCACCCTAAAACTCTACACCCTCGTGATTGACCACTCAACCAAAGGAAACAGCTGCTTTCTATTTACCCTGTCCAAACCCCTCAAAACCTTATACACCCCAATCATATCCTCCTCAGCCGTCTCTGCTGTGAAGAAAACAATCCAAGCCTATCCAGTCTCTCCTTGTAGCTCAGATGCTCCATCCCAGGCAACATCCTGGTGAATCGCCTCTGTACCCCCTCCAGTATAATCCCTTCTTTCCTATAGTGAGGTGACCAGAACTGCGCACAGTACTCCAGCTGCGACCTAACCAATGTTCTGTATAGCTCCAACATAACCTCCTTGCTCCTTATGTTCTATGCCACGACTGATAACTGCAAGTGTGCCATAGGCATTCGTAACTAGCCTATTCACCTGCTCTGGCACTTTCAGGGATCTGGGAATGAGTACTCCTCGATCAATCTGTTCCTCTGAGGTTCTTAGTGTCACAGCGCCAGGGTCTCAGGTCCGGTTCACTGTCTGTGCGGAGTCTGTACGTTCTCCCTGTGTCTGCGTGGGTTTCCTCCGGGTGCTCCGGTTTCCTCCCACAAGTCCCGAAAGTCGTGCTGCTAGGTAATTTGGACATTCTGTATTCTCCCTCTGTGTACCAGAACAGGCGCCGGAATGTGGCGACTAGGGACTTTTCATTCCAACTTTATTGCAGTGTTAATGTAAACCTACTTGTGACAATAAAGATTATTATTAGTGTCCTATTCATTACATACCCTCGTGTCCTGTTCCTTCTTCCAAAGTGCATTACCTCTCACTTATCGGGGTTAAATACTGTCTGCCATTACTCTGCCCATCTGACCAACCCATCTATATCTTCCTATAACCTATGATTCTCTTCTTTACTGTTAACCACCCGACCAATCTTGGTGTCACCTGCAAGCTTACCTATCATTCCCCCCACATTATCATCAATATCATTTATATATATAGCAAACAATAACGGATCCAGCACTGATCCCTGTGGTGTGCCGTTGGACACCGGCCTCCAGTTACTCAAACAGCCTTCTATCACCACCCTCTGTGTCCTATTACTGAGCCAGTTTCAGATCCATCGCAACAAGTTTCCTTGAATTCTCTATGCTTCAACCTTTTCAATCAGTCTCCCATGTGGAAACCTGTCAAAGGCTTTGCTAAAATCCACATAAACTACATCATCCACACACCTCAGTCACTTTATCCAAACATTCTTTTTTTTCAATAAATTTAGAGTACCCAATTCATTTTTCCAATTAAGGGGCAATTTAGCGTGGCCAATCCAGCTACCCTGCACATCTCTGGGTTGTGGGGGCGAAACCCACACAAACACGGGGAGAATGTGCAAACTCCACACGGACAGTGACCCAGAGCCGGGATCGAACTAGTTGTTGTTGACCTTGTTGCTGATACTGTGGCACCCTATTGCTGTTGTGTCTGAGATCAGCTGACCTATACACAACAAATTGCAGAGGTTTAGAAATCTGGGTGCTGGGGGTTAACTGGGGGTTTTCAGGGGCAGCAGGGTGGCACAGTGGTTAGCACTGGGACTACGGCGCTGAGGACCCGAGTTCGAATCCCAGCCCTGGGTCACTGTCCATGTGGGGTTTGCACATTCTCCCCGTGTCTGCTTTGGTTTTACCCCCACAACCCAAAGATGTGCAGGTTAGGTGGATTGGCCATGCTAAATTGCCCCTTCATTGGAAAAACAAATTATTGGGTACTCTAAATTTAAAAAAAACTGGGAGTTTTCAAGTCTTCACCTTTATTGGGGGGAAAGGCGAATGAATGGGGTGAAGACATTGATCAGCTTTCTTCTAACAGAAACATACTGAGCTCTCTCCCAGGTAGACTTAGAACAAAGAACAAAGAAAGGTACAGCACAGGAACAGGCCCTTCGGCCCTCCAAGCCTGCGCCGACCATGCTGCCCGTCTAAACTAAAATCTTCTACACTTCCAGGGACCGTATCCCGCTATTCCCATCCTATTCATGTATTTGTCAAGATGCCCCTTAAACGTCACTATCGTCCCTGCTTCCACCACCTCCTCCGGTAGCGAGTTCCAGGCATCTACTACCCTCTGTGTAAAAAACGTGCCTCGTACATCTCCTCTAAACCTTGCCCCTTGCACCTTAAACCTATGCCCTCTAGTAATTGACCCCTCCACCCTAGGAAAAAGTCTCTGACCAACCACTCTGTCTATGCCCCTCAAAATTTTGTAGACCTCTATCAGGTCGCCCCTCAACCTCTTTCGTTCCAGTGAGAACAAACCGAGTTTATTCAACCGCTCCTCATAGCTAATGCCCTCCTTACCAGGCAACATCCTGGTAAATCTCTACTGCACCCCCTCTAAACCCTCCACATCCTTCTGGTAGTGTGGCGACCAGAATTGAACACTATACTCCAAGTGTGGCCTAACTAAGGTTCTATACAGCTGCAACATGGCTTGCCAATTCTTATACTCAATGCCCCAGCCAATGAAGGCAAGCATGCCGTATGCCTTCTTGACTACCTTCTCCACCTGTGTTGCCCCTTTCAGTGACCTGTGGACCTGTACACCTAGATCTCTCTGACTGTCAATACTCTTTTAAAAAATGTTTTAAAAAGTTTTAAAATAAATTTAGATTACCCAATTATTTTTTCCAATTAAAGGGCAATTTAGTGTAGCCAATCTACCTACTCTGCACATTTTTGGGTTGTGGGGACGAAACCCACGCAGACACGGGGAGAATGTGCAAACTCCACACGGACAGTGACCCAGAGCCAGATCGAACCTGGGAACTCAGCGCCGTGAGGCAGCTGTACTAACCACCAGGCCACCGTGCTGCCCTGACTGTCAATACTCTTGAGGGTTCTACCATTCACTGTATATTCCCTACCTGTATTAGACCTTCCAAAATGCATTAGCTCACATTTGGCCAGATTAAACTCCATCTGCCATCTCTCTGCCCAAGTCTCCAAATGATCTAAATCCTGCTGTATCCTCTGACAGTCCTCATCGCTATCCGCAATTCCACCAACCTTTGTGTCGTCCGCAAACTTACTTGTTACCTGACCAGTTACA
Source organism: Scyliorhinus torazame (assembly GCF_047496885.1). Lineage (NCBI taxonomy): Eukaryota > Metazoa > Chordata > Chondrichthyes > Carcharhiniformes > Scyliorhinidae > Scyliorhinus > Scyliorhinus torazame. Next base: position 199,206,804 of record NC_092721.1, on the reverse strand, counting down.
TTTTCCTCCAAATCATTTATATACACTATGAACAGCAAAGGTTCCAGCACTGATCTCTGCGGAACACCACTAGTCACAGCCCTCCAATCAGAAAAGCACCCTTCCATTGTTACTCTCTGCCTTCTATGACCTAGCCAGTTCTGTATCCACCTTGCCAGCTCACCTCTGATACCATGTGACTTCATCTTTTGTACCAGTCTGCCATGAGGGACCTTGTGAAAGGCCTTTCTGAAGTCCATATAGACAACATCCACTGCCCTACCTGCATCAACCATCTTTGTGACCTCCTCGAAAAACTCTGTCAAGTTAGTGAGACACGATCTCCCCTTCATTAAACCTTGCTGCCTCTCGCTAATATGTCCACTTGCTTCCAAATGGGAGTAGATCCTGTCTCGAAGAATTCTCTCCAGTAATTTCCCGACCACTGATGTAAGGCTCACCGGCCTGTAGTTCCCTGGATTATCCTTGCTACCCTTCTTAAACAAAGGAACAACATTGGCTATTCTCCAGTCCTCCAGGACATCACCTGAAGACAGTGAGGATCCAAAGATTTCTGTTAAGGCCTCAGCAATTTCTTCTCTTGCCTCCTTCAGTATTCTGGGGTAGATCCCATCAGGCCCTGGGGACTTATCTACCTTAATATTTTTTAAGACACCCAACACCTCGTCTTTTTGGATCTCAATGTGACCCAGGCTATCTACACACCCTTCTCCAGACTCAACATCTACCAATTCCTTCTCTTTGGTGAATACTGATGCAGGCCAAATTATGAACTTGCATTTAGTGAGGAGGTTGAAGCATAGAGCTGGGAGGTTTATGGCATAGCATCATAGATTGGCTACAGCAGAGAAGGAGGCCATTTGGCCCATTGTGTCTGTGCCAGCTCTCTGCAAGCGTGAGTTCCACTCGCTCTGTCCTTTCTCCGTTTTTTTTTTTCAGATGCTGGTCCAATTGCCTTTGAAAGCTCTGATTGAATCTGCCTCCACCACCACAAGCATCCCTACCCCCACCACACCCTCAGACAGCACATTCCAGACCGTAACCACTCGCTGCACAAACGGGTTTCCTCATGTCATCGTGGGTTCTCCTCCAGCACCTTAAATCAGGGTCCTCTGGTTCATGGCCTTTCCACCAGTGAGGACAATTTAGCCCAATCTGCTCTGTCTAGATACCTCATGATGGTGAACACTTCGATTGCTGCAAACATGAAGCTTGTAAGATTGTTATGTTTCAGGACTGTCTCCTTCATTTAGGATAAAATGGAGGAATGCAAGGACGTCAGGTGACCTGTTCTGAATTCTGTTCGAAAACAAGCTTTGGTGGCTTGGCTGTTAAAGGTTAGGGAGGGGCTGAGGTTGTTTCATTGGGAAGAAGTTGCAAGATGTTCACGTCTGTAGACAACAGCATGGGTATCTCTGATGACAGTGAATAGAATGTTCTCCAAGTCATAAGGGGAGGTGTTAGGTTTTATAAACAGTTATTCTTTAAACTGTCTATTTAATTCCAAGATAGAATGGAGTTGGGGTTTAAAAAATAGTTCAACAGCTTTTTTGGCCCAATTTGAATAACCTCACACTTGCTTACATTGAATTCCATCTGCCACGATTTTGCCCATTGAGGGGCTGCACGGTGGCGCAGTGGTTCGCACTGCAGTCTCACGGCGCAGATGTCTCAGGTTCGATCTCGGCTCTGGGTCACTGTCCGTGTGGAGTTTGCACATTCTCCCCGTGTTTGCGTGGGTTTCGCCCCCACAACCCAAAGATGTGCAAGGTAGGCGGATTGAACACGCTAAATTGCCCCTTAATTGGAAAAAATTAATTGGGTACTCTAAATTTATAAACAAAAACAAAAAAATTTGCCAATTGATCTAATCTGTCAGTATCTCCTTGCAATGTTATGCTATCATCTAGACAATGTCGCCTAACTTTGTATCATCAGCAAATTTGGATAAATGACTTTCTATGCCATCATCCTAGTCGTGAATAATGTGAATATTGTGAATAATTGAAGCTCCAACATAGATCCCCGTGGTACATCACGAGTCACATCCTGCCAATTGGAGTAATTACCCATTATCCCCACTCTGTGCCGCCTGCCATTCAACCAATTTCCTAACCGTGTCAATAATTTGTCCTCAACTCCATGGGCTTTCACCTTCGTTAATAAAGCCAATCTCGCCCTTTTGGCTAAGATGAGCGTGAGGTCAGGTGTAATGCCTGGATCTGGTATGTCTCTCTTGTGGGGACCATCAATTGGATTCAATTTGAATTGGTTTTTGGAGCAGGCAAGGAGCTCTGGATTTGTAACTCTGATAAAGTAATTAAATAAATAAATAAAGCTAATCTCTGTGGCAACTTGAATCATATGGGCCTTGTATACAGGTAGAAAGTTATGGGTCGCTACAGGCATTCTATCACCATCTCCTCCACACCTGCCATTCTCCAAGGCAGTTATGGGCATGTTCATCTCAATGGGCCACAAGATTCAAATCGGGATGGTTCGTTAACCCTGGCCACATGAATAAGATCAAGTACATTTAATACACAGTGATAATTTCATAACAAGTTATGGAAAATGCTTAATCATTTATATATTAATAGAACTGTCATCAACGGTAAAAACAATATAAATATTTACACTTTGGATGCAGAGGGAGTGCACGGCTCTCACAGTCAATATTGTGAACAATCAGCTCTCACCTCACTTCATTCGCCCTCGTTTTACCTGCGTTTCACTTCAGTCACACTGGGAGGAAGAAAACTACACGGATGGAATGTAGCGGAATGTGGTTGACCTGCGCGTGGGCAACGGTCAACAAAATGTCTCCTGGGCCACACTCTGAACCCAGATGGGCAGCACGTGGCGACCATGCTGCTTTCGGAGAACAATCCCAGATTCTCCAATCTATCCATGTAACCGAAGACCCCGATCACAGAAGCCATTCTCATAATCAATTTCCGTCATCTCTCAAAAGCCCTCAGGGAAACTTTTACCCTCAACAACAACTTTCATTCATTTAGTGGCTTTAACATAATGAAACATCCCAAAGTGCTTCACTGGAGCGTCATGAAACAAAGAATGACACCTGGCCACATAAGGCTATTAGGTCAGAGGCCCACAATGTTGGGTCAAAGAAGCATCACAAAGGAGGAAAATTAGATTATTTTTTATTCGTTCTTGGGGATGTGGGCTGGGCCAGCATTTGTTGCCCATCTCTAATTGCCCTGATTGGCTTGCTAGACGATTTCAGTGGGGGGTAGTTAAGAGTCAGCCGCATCTAGTCACATGTAGGCCAGACCGGGTAAGGACGGCAGATTTCCTTCCCTGAAGGACATTAGTGAACCAGCTGAGTTTTTACGACAATTGGCAATGGTTTCATGTTATCATTTGACTTTTAATTCCAAATTTGTATTGAATTCAAATTTCACCATCTGCCCTGGCGGGATTCAAACTCAGGACCCCGGAGCATTACGCTGGGTCACTGGATGACTAGTCCAGTGACAATGCCACAATGCCACCACCTCCCCTAGAGAGGCAGAGAGGAGTAGCGAGGGAACTCCAGAGGTAAGTTGAAGTAGCAGAAGACATGTCTACAAAGGTTGGAGCAGTCATAATTCGTCCTGAATCAGAGGAACGCAGAGATCTCAGAGGGTCTGGGGATTGGAGGACATTACAGAGATAGGGAGGGCCGAGGCCATAGAGCAATTTGACAACAAGGATGAGAATGTTAAAAATGCCTGACCGGGAGTCAATGTTGGTCAGTGAGCACGGTGTTGATAGGGGAACGGAATGTGCCGTGAGTTAAGGCACAGGCAGCAGAGTTTTGATGGCCTCAGGTTTACAGTCTAAAGATGTGCGGGTTAGGTGGATTGGCCATGCTAAATTGTCCCTTATTGTCCAAAAGGTTGGGTGAGGTAACTGGGTTAAGGGGATAGGGTGGGGGCACGGGCCTAGGTAGCGGGCTCTTTCATGGGATTGGTGCAGACATGATGGGCCTTCTGCACTGTAGGGATTCTACGATACAGAGCAGGGCGTATGGCAGATCAGCCAAGAGTGCGTTGGAACAGTCAAATGTACAGATAACAAATTTCACCTGAGGAAGGAGCAGTGCTCTGAAAGCTAGTGACATCGAAACAAACCTGTTGGACTTTAACCTGGTGTTGTAAGACTTCGTACAGGTAACAAAAGGCATAGATGAGGGCTTCAGTAGAGCTGAGACAGGGACAGAGCCAGGCAATGCTGGAGAGGTAGAAATAGACTGTCTTGGTGAAGGCTGTTAGGCTTTTTTAGTGCTGAAGTGTAATCTGTGTTAAATACAGCAGCACAGATGCAGCGGTTACAGAGTGGGGATGTAACGTGGGGAGGGAACAAGTGAACAAAAGGATTTAATTAGAGTAACAGTAGGAGGAATGGCAAACCTCGGACAGCTGTTTCTCGCTGATTAATCACCTTGTGACAGGTTTTGTGATGGAGATTTTCACTGAAGGCCCCCATTTAACAGAGAGCTAAATAAGCACTCTGCTGATGAGCTGGTGTGTCGTCCCGGTTGGAAGTGTGCTGACCAAGTGTTTGAGTGCGATATCGCACTCCTGCTGGCACTTTACAATCCACATTGTCTGACTTTCTCATACAGAGAAACTTCCTCCCTTCAACAATACGTTGCAGAGAGGTTGACCTTTGAGTTCATTTTCCAGTTTTCCCACCCATTCTCTTTGTCTGTCGCTGATGCCATTCTCCCTCGTTATCCAGTCTCACACTGTCCACCACAAGTCGCTGGATAATGCCCAAGAAGAAAGGCTTGCATTTCTCGACCATCTCTCAAGACCCCTGGCTATTTCAAAGCACCTTACAGCCAATAAAGTACTTATGGTTGCAATATAGTTGATTAATTTCTGAATCACAGAATTGTTACAGCATAGGAGGCCATTCAGCCCATCTATAACTGCCTGTTATAGGCCACTCTCTGAATGAGCAACTCATCGAGTAACCTTCTCCCTGTAACCCTGCACATTCTTCCTTTTCAGATCACTGTAATTCTCTTTTCAGTGTATCAGTTGAACCTGCCTCCGCCACACTCAGTCAGCGCATTCCAGCCCCCAACCCACTCGCTGCGGGGAAAAAGGATTTCCTCTTGTCCCCAATGCTTCTTTTGCCAATTACGTTAAATCTGTGCCCTCGCTTTCTTGACCTTTCTCCAGTGAGAATGGTTTCTCCTGGTCTACCGTGTTCTGCCCGAGCATAATTTCAAAAAAATAAATTTAAAGTGCCCAATTTATTTTTTCCAATTTAGGGGCAATTTAGCGTGACCAATCCAGCTAGCCTGCACATCTTTGGGTTGCGCGGGCGAGCCTCACGCAAACACGGGGAGAATGTGAAAACTCCACACGGACAGTGACCCAGAGCCGGATTGAACCTGGGACCTCGGTGCCGTGAGGTAGCAGTGCTAACCACTGTGCCGCCGTGCTACCGATCAGAATGTTGAACACCTCAAACAAATTCTGCCTCAACCTCCTGTTCTCCGAGGAAAACCGCCCCAACTACTTGAATCTATCTTCATAGCTGGAGTTCCTTGTGCAACATGGCACCAGAGAATGATACATTGGGCGAAGTTCTCCGGTATCGGCGCGATGTCCGCCGACCGGCGCCAAAAACGGCGCTAATCAGCCCGGCATCGCGCCGCCCCAAAGGTGCGGAATGCTCCGCATCTTGGGGGGCCGAGCCCTAACCTTGAGGGGCTAGGCCCGCGCCGGACTGATTTCCGCCCCACCAGCTGGCGGAAAAGGCCTTTGTTGCCCCGCCAGCTGGCGCGGAAATGACATCTCTGGGCGGCGCATACGCGGGAGCGTTAGCGGCCGCTGACGGCATTCCCGCGCATGCGCAGTGGAGGGAGTCTCTTCCGCCTCCGCCATGGTGGAGACCGTGGCGAAGGCGGAAGGAAAAGAGTGCCCCCACAGCACAGACCCGCCCGTGGATCGGTGGGTCCCGATCACGGGCCAGGCCAGCGTGGGGGCACCCCACGGGGCCAGATCGCCCCGCGCCCCCCCAGGACCCCGAAGCCCGCCCGCGCCACCTTGACCCGCCGGTAAGAGAGGTGGTTTAATCCACGCCGGCGGGACAGGCATTCTAGCAGCGGGACTTCGGCCCAACCGGGCCGGAGAATCGCGCGGGGGGGGGGAGCCCGCCAACCGGCGCGGCGCGATTCCCGCCCCCCGCCGAATCTCCGGTGCGGGAGAATTCGGCAACCGGCGAGGGCGGGATTCACGCCAGCCCCCGGCGATTCTCCGACCCGGCGGGGGGGTCGGAGAATCTCGCCCATTATTACAAACCAAACTGGTTCACTAACCATTTTCAGACAATCTTGTCGGCCTGCATGTCACTCCTTTTTCACGTTATGTGGTTGACACTTCATTTCCCCAACAGTTCTTGGGGTGGGCAAATGATATTACCTTGTCAGTGTTTCCCACGTGTAATAATAATAATCTTTATAATTGTCACAAGCAGGCTTACATTGACACTGCAAGGAAGTTACTGTGAAAATCCCCTAGTCGCCACAATCCGGCACCTGTTCGAGTCCACAAAGGAAGAATTCAGAATGTCCAATTCACCTAACAGCACATATTTCGGGGATTGAGGGAAGAAACGGGAGCACCCGGAGGAAACCCACGCAGACACGGGGAGGACGTGCAGACAGTGACCCAAGATGGGAATTGAACCTGGGACCCTGGAGCTGTGAAGCAACAGTGCTACCATGCTGCGCATTATCTCTCAGTTGAACATAAAATATCCTATTTTGAATAAGATCCGGAGAGTTATAGCCATTGTCCGTGTCAATATTTATTCCTCAACCAGTATCATTAAATCACATTATCTGATCATTGCCACATTGCTGATTGTGGGATCTTGCTGTGTGCAGATTGGCAGCCAGCTTTCCTGCATTACAACAGCGACTGCACTTCAAAAACGTACTTCATTAGTTGTGGAGTGCTTTGGGACGTCCTGAGGTTGTGAAAGGTCCCTTGTTTCCTTCTTCCATTGCCGTCTGGCCCACTACATACCTTCCTTATTCCCTAACGACCAGCTCCACCTATCTCCCTGGGACCTATCCAAGGTTATCCATCTTGGTGTCTTATTCGACACAGAACAAAGAACAAAGAAATGTACAGCACAGGAACAGGCCCTTCGGCCCTCCAAGCCCCTGCCGACCATGCTGCCCGACTAAACTACAATCTTCTACACTTCCTGGGTCCGTATCCCTCTATTCCCATCCTATTCATGTATTTGTCAAGATGCCCCTTAAATGTCACTATCGTCCCTGCTTCCACCACCTCCTCCGGTAGCGAGTTCCAGGCACCCACTACCCACTGGTTAAAAAACTTGCCTCGTACATCTACTCTAAACCTTGCCCCTCTCACCTTAAACCTATGCCCCCTAGTAATTGACCCCTCTACCCTGGGGAAAAGCCTCTGACTATCCACTCTGTCTATGCCCCTCATAATTTTGTATACCTCTATCAGGTCTCCCCTCATCCTCCTTCGTTCCAGTGAGAACAAACCAAGTTTATTCAACCGCTCCTCATAGCTAATGCCCTCCATACCAGGCAACATTCTGGTAAATCTCTTCTGCACCCTCTCTAAAGCCTCCACATCCTTCTGGTAGTGTGGCGACCAGAATTGAACACTATACTCCAAGTGTGGCCTAACTAAGGTTCTATACAGCTGCAACATGACTTGCCAATTCTTATACTCAATGCCCCGGCCAATGAAGGCAAGCATGCCGTATGCCTTCTTGACTACCTTCTCCACCTGTGTTGCCCCTTTCAATGACCTGTGGACCTGTACTCCTAGATCTCTTTGACTTTCAATAGTCTTGAGCCTCCCTGCACATGTCCGCACCGTGGCTAAAACTGCCCATTGCTCACTCCATTCTTCCCCCTCCTCCGTTCATCTGCTGCTGAAACCCTTGTCTCTGCTTCCATCACCTCCAGACTCAGCTGCTCCAATGCTCTCCCACCTTCTCTTCTCTGGAAACCTGAGGTCATCCTAAACTGTGGTGCCTGCAGTCCAACTCGGATCAAAACCCCAACACCCACCATCCTCGTGCTGAGTGTCATGCATTGGCTCACTGTTAAGCAACACTTTAGATTTTAAACCTCTGACTCCTATTTTCGAATCTCACCACAGGCTCATCCCCTCCCTATTTGAAAGACCTACTCCAGCAACCGCCCCCCCCCCCTCCCCCACTGCTCAGTGCTCCTTTCGGTCGAGTCTCTTAAGCATCTCTGATTTTAATCGTTCTGTCATCGGTGTGTATTTCATTCCCTCCCTAAACCCCTCAATCTATTTACCTCTCTAGTCACCTTTAAGATGTTCCTTGAAGCTACTCTTTGACCAAGCTTCTGCTCACCTGTCCCAGATATCCCCGTATGTGGCTCAGTGTTATACACTGTTGGCAGTGAAAGTTCATGGAGATGGGTGTGAGTGGGTGGGGGGGGGGATGTGAATGGGTGGGGAGTGGGGGGGGAGGGGTTGTGGTTGGGGCAGGCTGACTGAACTGTTATGATCATAGAATCTCTGCAATGCAGAAGGAGGCCATTCAGCCCATCGAGTCTGCACTGGTCCTTGGAAAGAGCACCCTACTGAAGCCCACACATCCAGTCTATCCCCATAACCCTACCTAACCTTCTGGACGCTAAGGGGCAATTTATCATGGAGAATCCACCACACCCGCACATCTTTGGATTGTGGGAGGAAACCGGAGCGCCCGGAGGAAACCCACGCACACACGGGGAGAACGTGCAGACTCCGCACAGTCACCTGGGGCGGGATTTCCCCCTACCCGGCGGGGAATCCTCCGCACCCTCAGGGGCTCGGCCCGCCCCCGAGTGGTTGGTGCCCTGCCGGCCGGCGGGAAAGGGCCTCCGCCGGCCAGCGCGAGTCGGCACATGCGCGGGAGCGCCAGCGCATGCTGGCGTCATCGCCGCGCACGCGCAGAGGGATTCACTTCCGCACCGGGAATGGCGGCGACCACAGCCTCTGGTGCGGAACAATAGAGTGCCCCCACGGCACAGGCCCGCCCGCGGATCAGTGGGCCCCGACCGCCGGCCAGGCCACCGTGGGGGCACCTCCCGGGGCCAGATCCCCCACGACCCCCCCATGAACCCGAGAGCCCGCCCCCGCCACAAGGTCCCACCGGTAAGGGACCTACTCTAATTTACGCCGGCAGGACTGGCAAAGAACGGGCGGGACTTCGGGCCATCGCGGGCCGGAGAATTCGGTCAGCCCCGGGGCCCATTGAGTCGCGCCGGACCCCGCCATTCTCCGAGGCAGGCGGCGCGACACACGGCGGGTCAATTTTTGGGGGGCGGGAGTATTAGGCGGGGGGCGGGGGCGGGATTCACGCCGACCCCCGGCAATTCTCCCACTCGGCGCGGGGGGGGGGGGGTCGGAGAATCCTGCCCCTGAGGTCGGAATTGAACCCGGATCCCTGGCGCTGTGAGGCAGCGGTGCTAACCACTGTGCTATGCACCCCCCCCCCATTTGCTTGACGGCCCATTGGATAGGAAATGGGGCGGCGAGTCAAGGGAGAACGAGTGTGAAGCACGTTGGGCACAATTTCTTCTACAATTAACCGAGTTTGTGAGACCCAATCCACGTTCCGCAGCATGGCAACAGCACACGGAGCTCAACACGGAGGCACTGTAATCCCACCCATAAGTAATGTGGGATACTGCTGTGTATTCGGGCTCCTTGTCAAGAGATATCTTTGACCAAAATCAACAAGGAAATGGAATATTGGTCATTCGCACGTCATCAAACTGTAACAATTGTTGAATCTTGTTTGGATATCTTTCTTTCCCCAGCCTTCCTTTTCCTGAGGGGTGAGTAAACATTGAGTATAGGTGAGAAACTGCAACTGGAATCTTATTTAAAAAGCGATCAGAGTGGAACCCCTTTGTTTGATTAACAGGTTTCCCTTCATCCAGGTTCCTGTCTGTGCAAGCTCGTGTCGACGGAGACTGAAATTTCACTGCATTGCCAAGGGAGCACTGCACACTGCCACAGGTCCCATCTTTGGATGGGATTTTAACCTGAGCACCATCTACCCATTCACAAGCATACGCAGGAGGAGGCCACTCGGCCCCTCGAGCCTGCTCCATTCAATAAGATCGTGGCCACGATTGTAACCTCAACCCCACCCCACATTCCTGCCCCCCCCCCCCCCCGCCCGATAACCTTTCGCTCCCTGGTTAGACAAGAATCGACCTCGTTCAGCCATAAAAATATTCAAAGACTCTGCTTCCATCGTCTTTTGAGGAAGAAAGATCCAGAGAATCATGACCCTCTGAGAGCATATGTTTCTCATCACCTCTGTCTTAAATGAGCAGCCGCTTATTTTTAAACGGTGACCCCCCCCCCCCCCCTCGTTCTAAATTCTCCGACAAGAGGAAACATCCTCTCCACATCCACCCTCTCAATGCCCCTCAGTTGGACTGAAAAGATCATGGGTGAGATTCCCTGGCCTCCCCGTGAGGTGTTTCTCAGCGGGCGGGAGGTGGCCTATTGGCTGGCAGCAGGATCTCCTGATCCCACCGCTGCCAATGGGATTTCCTGTTGAATCCACCCAATGCCGCAGGGAAACCCGCTGAGGGGGTGCGCCGCCGGGCGGACTGGGAGATCCCGTTGGGGTGCACAGCCCGAAGATCTCGCCCCATAAGTTTGAGAGAGAGTAGAGGAGTTCCCCCCCCCCAGTGTACTGGTCAATAGTCATCCCTCAACCAACACCTAGAAAACGGATGATGTGGGAAGATGCTGCGGCGATTCTCCCGGATGGAGCCCAAGTGTTCGCGGCGTCATGAACGCCGGCAGCGACCAGGGGTGAATGGCGCCGGCGGGACTCTGTTGTATCCGAGCCCCGCCGATTCCAGCGGCCCACGGCCGGCGCCGCGTCAGACGCGCCGGCGCAAATGGCGCCGATTCTCCGCACCTCGGAGAATCGCGCGCCGGAGTCGGGGCGCGGTTGCGGCGATTCTCCGGCCTGGTCGGGGGCTCCCGCTGTGTTACCCCGTGCTCGGCCACGGTGAGGGGCCGCAGGTCCCCCTCCTGCCTTCTCCCGCTCCCGGCAAGTGTGCACGGCCTTCTCCTGGGGGGGGGGAGGGGGGAAACACAGAAGGTGACAGTGTTAGACAGTCCAACTCCTGCAGCACAGGGGGTGGGGGTGGCCTCAGTGGCCAGGGCGCCCAGCCATGGCGGCCGGTATGGGTTCCGGCATGTGGAGCAGGGTGGTGGTCCAGCCACCCACCGGGTTTGGGGGAGGGGGGAGGAGGGGGAGGGTTATGGGTGTGTGGGATGGGGGTTGGTTCCAGGGGCACAGTGTCCTGGCCGCCCTGAGGAGGTCGTGCAGCTTCTTCCGACACTACTGGCCGGTCCAGACTACGTTGTCCACGGTGCTGACCGCCTCTGCCACAGGCGCCCAGGCATGACGAGCGGCGGCGGCTGGCAGCCTCCTTCCCGGGCCGGGTTACAGGGTCACCCTCCTCTCACTCCACGGCGCCCAGGAAGGTCTCCAGTTCTGTGTCGGTGAAACAGGGTGTCACTCGCATTGCTGCCATATGGGTGTGTGGGGAGCGCAGTGTGTATATGTGGCTGCAACTTGTCAGCCTCCTGAGTGTCAATCACGGACCCGGCGAATCCGGCACCGTTTCTCATTAGAATCGAATGTGTTCCACGTGGAGCCCATGCGAGCCCCTCAACAGTCCATATGTTTCTGCTACAGAGCGAAAGAGAGGGAAAAATATGTTGGATTAAAAACTGTATAAGAGGGGCTTGAACAGCTGGAACAGAGTAGAGCGTCAGAGATTGGTGGGAGCTAGGAGAGATTGCAACAAACATGACAGATAGGCGATTCTCCAGTCCGCGATGGGCCGTGGGGCCGCCCGTTTTTTGCCAGTCCTGCCGGAGTAAATTGGAGTAGGCCCTTACCGGCGGGACCTGGCGGTGCGGGCGTCCACCGAGGTTCTCGGGGGGGGGGGGGGGATCTGGCCCCGGGAGGTTCCCCCAGGGTGGCCTGGCCCGCGATTGGGGCCCACCGATCCGCAGGCGGGCCTGTGCCGTGGGGACACTCTATTCTTCCGCACCGCCGGCTGTAGCGATCCGCTTGCCGCGCGGAAACTATGCCCTCTGCGCATGTGCGGGATTGGCGCCAGCACACGCTGGCGCTCCCGTGCATGCGCCAACTTGTGCTGGCCGGCGCAGGCCCTTTGGCGCCGGTTGGCGTGGCGCCAAGCTCCTTCCCCGGTGGTGGGGGGCAAACCATTCCGGGGCGGGCCTAGCCCCTGAAGGTGCAGAAGATTCCACACCTTTGGGCGGCCCGACGACAGAGTGGCTCACGCCACTCCGTCCCGCTGGGACGCCCCGCCCCGCCGGGTAGGGAAGAATCCCGCCCAAAGTGTTTGCAATATACAAAAAAGGTCTCAAGTTGTTGAACTCAATGTTTGAGTCCACATTTGACATTCCTCTGCTAAAGCAACAGAAGATTAACATCTTAATGCCTGCATTTAAAAAGCAGATGAGGAATGTCATTGGAAAGCATCGTTGAATATTGGCATTAATAATTTCTGGAATAAAGACTGTTATTTTAATGAACCTTATCACATCATAGTCAGATGCCACATCAATGGTCGCCTTGTGTGATTGGTGTTGAATGAGGGAAGACATCATCTTCGAATAATGTCTTTAACTTCCGCCTGAATCTTTTAGATCTCAGTTTAAAATCTCTGTTGAGTTACAGCACCCACGGCTCATAGGAAGGCTAGGAACAGGAATATAAATCAGCAATGATGGGAACGGCCAGCAAAAATGGGCAATGGTTTGGCAGGTGGAGTATAATGTGGGGAAATTTGAGATTGGCCACTTTGGCTCGAAGAATAGCAAAGTAGAATATAATTTGAATGGTGAGAGACTACAGAATGCTGAGGGACAGAGGGATTTGGATGCCGTTGTGCTGATTGTTATTATGGGGGGGGCGGGGGCAGTGTTGGAGTTTAAAGGTAGGGAAGTCTTGCTACAATTGGATGGGACATTGGTGAGACCACACCTAGATAGCTGTGTACAGTTTTGGTCTCCTCACTTTTAAAAAAAAAGTTTTCACAAAATATCAACAAAATGAAAAAGGAACCCAATAGAATTAAATACAAAACAAAATAAAACAACCCCCGTGCCCCCCTCCCCCCTATACATAAATAATAAATTAACACCCCAAATTAACACATAGCAAACAGAGCAAATATATACACCCCCTCCGATCCCCCAGTGAAGACAAACAAAAATAAAATAGAACCCCCCCCCCTGAGTTGCTGCTGCCATTGACCAATGTCTACCGTTCTGCCAGGAAGTCTAAGAACGGTTGCCACTGCCTGAAAAACCCTTGCACCGATCCCCTTAAGGCAAATTTCACCCTCTCCAATTTAATAAACCCCGCCATATCACTGATCCAGGATTCCACGCTTGGGGGCCTCGCATCCTTCCATTGAAGAAGAATCCTCCGCCGGGCTACCAGGGACGCAAAGGCCAGAATACCGGCCTCTTTCGCCTCCTGCACTCCCGGCTCCTCTGCCACCCCAAATATTGCGAGCCCCCAGCCCGGTTTGACCCTGGAACCTACCACCCTCGACACCGTCCTCGCTACGCCCTTCCAAAATTCCTCCAGCACTGGGCATGCCCAGAACATATGGGTGTGATTTGCTGGGCTCCCTGAGCACCTAACACACCTGTCCTCACCCCCAACAAACCGGCTCATCCTTGTTCTGGTCATGTGTGCCCTGTGCAGCACCTTAAACTGTATGAGGCTGCGCCTCGCGCACGAAGAGGAAGAGTGCACCCTCCCAAGGGCATCTGCCCACGTCCCCTCCTCGATCTCCTCCCCCAGCTCCGCCTCCCACTTACCTTTCAACTCCACCACCGAGGCCTCCTCCTCCTCCTGCATCACCTGGTAAGTTGCCGAGATCTTCCCCTCTCCAACCCCCCCCCCCCCCGAGAGCACCCTGTCCTGTACCATGCGTGGCAGCAGCAGCGGGAATTCCACCACTTGCCGCCTGGCAAACCCCCTTACCTGTAGATACCTAAAGGTGTTCCCGGGGGGAGCCCATACTTCTCCTCCAGCTCACCCAGGCTCACGAACTCCCCATCCACAAACAGGTCCCCCAACCTTCTTATCCCTGCCCTGTGCCACCCCGAAAATCCTCCATCCATTCTCCCTGGGACAAACCGATAGTTCCCCCCCCGAGGCCCCCACTTCCCCCCTGTGCCGCCTCCACTGCCCCCAGATTTTGAGGGTCGCCACTACCACCGGGCTCGTGGTATACCTCATTGGAGTATCAGCAGCGGCGCCGTTGCCAGCGCCTCCAGAGTCATACCCTCACACGACGCTGTCTCCAGCCTCTTCCATGCAGCCCCTTCCCCCTCCATCACCCACTTGCGCACCATCGCCACATTGGCGGCCCAGTAGTACCCACAGAGGCTGGGCAGTGCCAGCCCCCCCCCCATCCCTACTCCGCTCCAGGAACGCGCTTCTCACCTTCGGAGTCCCTCACGTCCACACAAACCCCGTTATGCTCCTGTTGGCCCGCCTAAAGAAGGCCTTCGGGATAAGAATGGGGAGGCACTGGAACAGGAACAAAAACCTTGGAAGCACCGTCATCTTAACTGACAGCACCCTACCCGCCAGGGACAGCGGCAACGTGTCCCACCTCTTAAACTCCTCCTTCATTTGCTCCACTAGCAGATGAGGAGGTGAGTGAGCGGGTCCGAGGAAGCATAGTGAGATACCTGGAGGCCAACGATAACGGGGAGGTCCGAGTGGGGTCCCACCCTGGCCACCTGGATCCCCAAACACCTGAAGCTCCTCTCCGCCCTTCTTAGTGGGAGCTCGCCAATCCCCCTCTCCTGGTCCCCTGGGTGAACCACGAACAACTCGCTCTTCCCCATGTTGAGCTTGTACCCTGAGAAATCCCCGAACTCCCTGAGGATCCTCATTACCTCCGGCATTCCCCCCACCGGGTCCGCCACATATGGCAGCAAGTCGTCTGCATAGAGCGACACCCTATGCTCCTCCCCACCCCGCACCAACCCCGTCCAGTTCCTCGACTCCCTCAGTGCCATAGCCAGGGGTTCAATCGCCAGTGCGAAGAGCAGGGGGGACAGGGGACACCCCTGTCTCGTCCCTCGGTGCAACCGAAAGTACTCAGACCTCCTCTTGTTCGTGGCCACACTCACCATCGGGACCTCGTACAACAGCCTAACCCACCTGACGAACCCCTCCCCAAACCCAAACCTCTTCAGCACCTCCCACAAGTACCCCCACTCTACCCTATCGAAGGCCTTCTCAACGTCCATCGCCACCACTATCTCCGCCTCCCCCTCCCTCGCCAGCATCATAATAAAGTTCAGGAGCCTCCGCACATTCGCGATCAACTGCCTTCCCTTCACGAACCCCGCCTGGTCTTCGTGGATCACCTGCGGCACCCAGTCCTCAATTCTCGTGGCTAAGACCTTCGCCAGCACCTTGGCATCTACGTTTAACAAAGAAATCGGCCTGTAAGACCCACACTGCAGGGGATCCTTGTCCCGCTTCAGGATCAAGGAGATCAGTCCCCGGGACATCGTCGGGGGCAAAGCCCCCCCCACCCTCCCTTGCCTCATTGAAGGTCCGAGCTAGCAACGGGCCCAACAGGTCCAAATATATTTTGTAGAATTCGACCGGGAAACCGTCCGGCCCTGGTGCCGTCCCCGCCTGCATGCTCCTATCCCTTTGGCCAGCTCCTCCAGCCCAATCAGGGCCCCAAATCCCGCCACCAGTTCCTCCTCCGCCTTCGGGAACCTCAATTGGTCCAGAAAGCGGCCCATCTCTCCCTCCTCCAGTGGGGGCTCGGACCGATACAGTTCCTCATAAAATTCCCTGAAGACCCCATTGATGCCAACCCCACTCCACACTACACTCCCTCCCCTATCCTTAACTCCCCCGATCTCCCTAGTTGCGTCCCGCTTCCGAAGCTGATGCGCCAGCATCCGACTTGCCTTTTCCCCATACTCATAAATCGCCCCCTGGGCCTTCCTCCAGTGCGCCTCCGCCTTCCTGGTGGTCAACAGGTCGAATTTGGCCTGGAGACTACACCTCGCCCTCAACAGTCCCTCCTCAGGCACCTCCGCATACCCCCTGTCTACCTCACCATCTCCCCCAGCCTCTCCCTCTCCCTCTGCTCTCTCCCCTCCTTGTGAGCCCTAATGGAGATCAGCTCTCCCCTAACCACTGCCTTCAGCGCCTCCCAGACCATCCCCACTCGGACCTCCCCGTTATCGTTGGCCTCCAGGTATTTCACTATGCTTCCTCGGACCTGCTCACTCACCTCCTCATCTGCCAACAGCCCCACCTCCAAGCGCCACAACGGGCGCTGGTCCCTCTCCACCCCCAGTTCTAGGTCCACCCAATGAGGGGCGTGATCGCCGAGTACTCGGTATCCTCTACTCTCCCTATCAGCGCCCTGCTCATAATAAAAAAGTCGACCCGGGAATAGGCCTTATGAACATGCAAGAAGAATCAAAATAGCCCCCGGCCGTGCAAATCTGCAAGGGTCCACCCCTCCCATCTGGTCCATAAACCCCCTCAGCACTTTCGCCGCCGCCGGCTTCCTACCCGTCCTAGATCTGGAGCGGCCCAGTGCCGGATCCAACACCGTGTTAAAGTCCCCGTCCCCCCCCCATTATCAGACCCCCCCACTTCCAAGTCCGGGATCCGACCCAACATGCGCCGCATAAAACCCGCATCGTCCCAGTTCGGGGCGCACACGTTGACCAGCACCACCCTCTCCCCTTGCAGCTTACCACTTACCATTACGTACCTGCCGCCATTGTCTGTCACAATGCTCGACGCCTCGAATGACGCCCTCTTTCCCACCATGATCGCCACCCCCTGATTTTTGGCATCCAGCCCCGAATGAAACACCTGACCTACCCACCCCTTCCTCAATCTTACCTGGTCTGCCACCTTCAGGTGTGTCTCCTGGAGCATGACCACATCCGCCTTCAGCCCCTTCAGGTGCGCGAACACCCGGGCTCGCTTGACCGGCCCGTTCAGTCCCTTTACATTCTAGGTTATCAGCCAGATCGGGGGCTACCCGCCCCCCTCCCCCGCCGACTAGCCATAACCCCTCCTCGGCCAGCCATGCGTCTGCACCCCACCCGGCCCGTTCCCCACGGCGGCAGACCCCCGTCCCAACCCCCTCTACTCGCTCCAGCTCCCCCATGACCATACCAGCAGCAACCCGGTTCCCCCCACCAACCCCCCCCTCCCCAGCTAGGACCCCTCCTAGCTGCTTTGCTCCCCCATTGCACTCCCGCAAGTCAGCTGACTCCTGCTGACCCCGGCCACTCCCTCCTCTCCTTCGACTCCTCCCATTGTGGGACAGCCCCTCCTCCTCCATTACCCATCAGCAGGCTCTCCGCCTCCCCCTTCCACCCCAAGCGCGGGAAACAACCCTCGCTTCCCCGCCCTGGCCCTGCCCCCTCCAGCCTTCAGCGCTGGAAAAAGCCCGTGCTTTCCACCTGCCCGGCCCCGCCACCTCTGACGCAGCTCCTTTTACAGACCTAGTCCCCTCACCCCCGACTCGGGCCTCCCCCTCCCCCGCGGAGCCCCATCCCCCCTACCAGCCATCCACCCCTACTCCATTTACTTGCCCCCCTCCAAGAGCCCACCCGACAGACCCAACCAAAACAGTGCCCAACCCACCCTAACCACCCACACCGAACCAAAAAGAAACAAGAGCAAAGAGCCCCCCCTCAAAATGTAACACACCAACAGCAATCCCCGACCCTCAGTTTGTGTCCAGCTTCTCGGCCTGAACAAAGGCCCACGCCTCCTCCGGGGACTCAAAATAATGGTGCCGGTCCTTGTAGGTGACCCACAGTCGCGCCGGCTGCAACATGCCAAACTTCACTACCTTTCTGTGCAGCACCGCCTTCGCCCGGTTGTACCCGGCCCTCCCCTTCGCCACCTCCGCACTCCAGTCCTGATATATTCGAACCTCCGCGTTCTCCCACCTGCTGCTCCTCGCCTTCTTGGCCCACCTGAGCACACACTCCCGATCAGCAAACCAATGGAACCGCACCAGCACCGCCCGCGGAGGCTCGTTAGCCTTGGGCCTCCTCGCCAACACTCTATGGGCCCCTTCCAGCTCCAGGGGCCCCTGGAAGGACCCCACTCCCATCAGCGAGTTTAACATGGTGACCACATAGTCCCCCACGACCGACCCCTCCTGCCCCTCCGGGAGGCCCAGGATCCGCAGATTCTTCCGCCTCGACCGATTCTCCATCTCCTCGAACCGTTCCTGCCATTTCTTGTGGAGCGCCTCGTGCGCCTCCACCTTTACCGCCAGGCCTAAGATCTCATCCTCGTTGTCGGGCCTCGCGGATCGCCACCCCCCTGGTCCGTCTGTGTCTCCAGCAGCTTATCGATAGAAGCCTTCATCGGCTCCAGTAGGTCCGCTTTGAGCTCCCTGAAGCAGCGCTGGATAACCTCCTGCTGCTCCTGCACCCACTGCATCTACGCTGCCTGGTCCCCGCCCGCTGCCATTTTGCTCTTCTTCCCTCGCACTTTCTTTGGGTTCACCACCACTTTTTTAGTTGCCCTGCTCCTGGTCCAAGCCATACACTGTCAGGGGAATGTTGCAGTCTTCTTCCCACATCGGGAAATGTTGAAAGAATGCAGTTGGGGGCCCTGAAAAGAGCCCAAAAGTCCGTTCCAAACGGGAGCTGCCGAATGGGCGACTTAGCTCTGCATAGCCGCAACCGGAAGTCCCGGTCTCCTCACTTAAGGAAGGATATACCTACATTGGAAGCAGTTCAAAGAAGGTTCACCAGGTTGATCCTTGGGATGAAGGGGTTGTCTTATGAGGAAAGGTTGACGAGGTTGGACTGGGGCAGCATGGTAGCACAGTGGTTAGCACTGTTGCTTCACAGCGGCAGGATCTCGGGTTCGATTCCCGGCTTGGGTCACTGTCTGTGCGGAGTCTGCACATTTTCCCTGTCTGCGTGGGTTTCTTCCGGGTGCTCCGGTTTCCTCCCACAAGTCCCAAAAGACATGCTGTTAGGTGAATTGGACATTCTGACTTCTCCCTCAGTGTCCCCGAACAGACACCAGAATGTGGCGACTAGGGGATTTTCACAGTAACTTCATTGCAGTGTTAATGTAACCCTACTTGTGACAATAATAATTTTTTTTTTCTCAAGTTACATATTCTGCCACCACATAAAACAGCACACAAGTTTTATATTCCAGCCTAAGCAATAGTCTTGTGTAAACAGAAACCTGTGATAATTAAGTCTTTAGGAGCAAAACTGCAGGAAATTGAATTTTTACCTTCCACTATCACATTGCAGCCTAACAGGGTTGGTTACTTGTGACAATAATAAAGATTATAATATAATATTCATATTCAAGGGATTACAAGCCTCGCCTACTGTGGTGATTGTCCCTTTAAGGGCAGCACAGCAGAGTAAGGGTCACATGACCTGGGTGAATAATCGGGACTCAGAGAGGTGAGAAAGGCTTCTCGGCAGAGACATTTTGGGAGCGAGCAACAGTCAGATGCGGCTGTACGATTCTTATTCATAAGTATCTTTTGTTTTCACTAATGGAGTCTGTGGAAGTGCATGTTTACATCTGCACAATCTCTCTCGTAGTTTAACCCTTTTAGCTCTAGTACCATTCTGCTGAACATGTGCTGCATCCCCTTCAAGACCAATATATCCTTCCGTGGGTGCCCACGACCAAAGCCCGTCACTCCAGATGGAGTCTAATCAGAGCTTCATAAAAGATCACCATTCTAATTAATTCTATTTTTGTAGCTATCTTTTACTGATTTATGTACAATCTCTCTGATCCTTCATTATGGCTTAAGTCCCAAAGTGATTTCCAAAACCACAGCCTCCTGACTCAAGAAACAAGAATGCAACTAACCGAGCCAAGCTCACTCTCAAGCAGCGGTTTAAAAAAAAAACCCCGGCACTCATTAAACGCGTGTAAACATGGAACAGTTTCTTCCTAAAGACTGATCTTGTCGAGCCTCTTGTGTGCGTGTGTGTGTGTGTGAACTGGCAGGTCCTGAAAGTATTTAGCCTGTCATTAAAGTATTATTTTTTTCACTAAAGGCTCCACATCCACACTATCAGAAACAATAAAACTATCAACAGCTCTTTGAAATTAGATGAGAAAGAGAGGGTGAGATGCTATTCAACACCTTGTGCAGCACAGCTTCCTATTTCTCTGCTATACATGGGAACCGCATTTGGTGGAAAACACACTTTCATCTCAGTGAGCTGTGAAGGATTGCTTCTAATAACATGGAAACTCGAAACCAGTGCTATGGGGCTAATTAATAAAATAAATTGGGCAGCTTAGCGCCGGGTCTGGGAAAGAGCAATATACAATATGTGCCAGCGTTGCCAAGTGGAGCCATTTGATAGGGAACTCTCCTTGCAGAGAAAGGTGACAGGTCTGTGATAGTCAGGGGATATCCACGAGGGCACAGGGAAGATGTAGGTGTCAGAAAATTTGCCCTCTGGTGATGGAATGATACATGAATATAGCTCAGCTGGCCTCTTCCACTTCCCTTTTCAGAATAAATTATTGGACAGTGCGCAAGTATCAATTTCTTTATTTTTTTCATGGGATGGTAGGTGTCGCAGGGAAGGCCCCATCCCCAATTTCCCCGGAACTGAGTGGCTTGCTCGGCTCATTTCGGTGAGGCAGTTAAGAACCAATCACATTGCTGTGGGTCTGGAGTCACATGTAGGCCAGACCGGGAAAGGATGGCAGATTTCCTTCCCTCGAGGGCTTTTACGAACAAATAAGTGATAATTTCGTGAGACTAGCTTTATATTACAGATTCATGAAACAGAATTTAAATTCCACCGTGTCCCCAGAGCGCTAGCCTGGGCCTCTGGATTACTGGCCCAGTGTAATTACTGCCACACCACACCACTGTCTCCTCAGTCTATTTGTGATTTTAAAATAACATATTAATATGGCTTTATTTTTATTTATTTTTAAAATAAATTTAGAGTACTCAATTCATTTTTTCCAATTAAGGGGTAATTTAGCATGTTCAATCCACCTACCCTGCACATCTTTGGGTTGTGGAGGTGAAACCCACGCAAACACGGGGAGAATGTGCAAACTCCACACAGACAGTGATCCAGAGCTGCGATCGAACCTGGGACCTCGGCGCCGTGAGACTGCAGTGCTAAACACTGGGCCACCGTGCTGCTCTTAATGTGACTTTGTGGCATATAATGAAAGCTTCGTTCTGTCACTCAGTGCCTCTATTCTAGCATCTGATCCCAAATTGGCATCTGTTTTGGGCGGCATGGTGATGCAGTAGTTGGCACTGCTGCCTCACATCACTGAGGACCCGAGTCCGATCCCAGCCCCGGGTCACTGTCTGTGTGGAGTTTGCACATTCTCCCTGTGTCTGCGTGGGTTTCACCCCCACAACCCAAAGATGTGCAGAGTAGGATTGGCCACGCTAAATTGCCCCTTCATTGGAAAAAAAAGAGTTGGGTACTCTAAATTGATATTTTAAAAAAGTTGGTGTCTGTTTTGAGGTGTACCTGCTCTAACTCACTCCCAGCTGTGTTACCGAAAACTTTCTTTCCTCTCTCCTTCTCCCTTCTTCAAGGGGCTCAGAAACCTGTGGAGCAGAGCTTTGGGGATCAGTGAGAGGGGCTGGCTGCTTGGGAGGATCTGAGTGTGCGGGGGAATGAGGGTGCAGGTGGAGTTGAGTATGCTGGGCTGTTAGCTCCACCACTGACACTGGAAAGACGGTGGTGCAATGTCCCTGGACTGATAATCGAGAGATCCAGGATGATGTCCTGAGTAGATAGGTTCAAATCCCACTGTGTAAACTGGTGGAATCTTAATTCAGCTAATTAATTTGGAATGAGTTCAGTAATGGAGCCATGAAACCATCGTCAATCATTGTAAAATCCCATCTGCTTCACTAATGTCCTTTAGGGAAGGAAATCTGCCGTCCTTACCCGGTCTGGCCCCCAGACCAACAGTAATGTGCACAACTTTGAATTGCCCTCTGAAATGGCCTTGCACACCAATCAGTTCAAGGTCAATTAGAAACATAGAAAATAGGTGCAGGAGTAGGCCATTCGGCCCTTCGAGCCTGCACCACCATTCAATATGACCATGGCTGTCCATGCAAATTCAGTATCCCACTCCCGCTTTCTCTCCATACCCCTTGGTCCCTTTAGCCGCAAGGGCCATCATCAGCTCCCTCTTAAATATATCCAATGAACCGGCCCCAGCAGCTTTCTGTGGTAGAGAATTCCACAAGTTCACAACTCTCTGAGAGAAGAAGTTCTTCCTCATTTCAGTCCTGAATGGCTTACCCCATATTCTTAGGCTGTGACCCCTAGTTCTGGACGTCCCCAATATCGGAAACATTCTTCCCACATTTAACCTGTCCAGTCCCATCAGGATTTTATATGTTTCTATAACACCCCTTCTCATCCTTCTAAACTCCAGCGAGTACAAGCTCAGTCGATCCAGTCTTTCTTCATATGTCAGTCCTGCCATCACGGGAATTAGTTTGGTGAACCTTCGCTGGACACCCTCAATAGCAAGCATGGCCTTCCTCAAACTCGGAGACCAAAACTGCACACAATACTCAAGGTGTGGCCTCACCGAGGCCCTGTATA
Source organism: Scyliorhinus torazame (assembly GCF_047496885.1). Lineage (NCBI taxonomy): Eukaryota > Metazoa > Chordata > Chondrichthyes > Carcharhiniformes > Scyliorhinidae > Scyliorhinus > Scyliorhinus torazame. The sequence continues at coordinate 199,184,047 of NC_092721.1, read as the reverse complement.
ACTGCAGCAAGACATCCCCTACCCCTATACTCAAATCCTCTCGCTATGAAGGCCAGCGTGCCATTAGCTTTCCTCATTGCCTGCTGTACCTGCGTGCCAACCTTCAGTGACTGTTCCGCCATCACACCCAGGTGTCTTTGCATTTCCCCTTTTCCTAAACTACCATTCAGATAATCTGCCTTCCTGTTTTTGCCACCAAAGTGGAAACCTCACATTTACCCACATTGTATTGCATTTGCCTGTCCAAGTTACCCTGCAGCCTCTCTACATCCTCCTCACAGCACACACTGCCACCCAGCTTAGTGCCGTCTGCAAATTGCATGCAATTTCTTCGTCCAAAACATTCATGTATATTGTGAACAGCTGGGGTCCCAGCACTGAACCCTACGGTACCCCCCACTAGTCACTGCCTGCCACTCTGAAAAGGACCCACATCCCATGAGAGTTAAGAAAAATACTCATAGGGGAATGCCAGAGGCTCGAGAAAGTAAAAAAATGGAGAAGACTAAGATTACAAAGTTGTCCAGTGCAGAGTTGAGCTGTCCAGACCAGGAAGGACCTACAATAAAATCCTAGATACCGGTCATGAAGCAGACTTAGACTCGGTGGTGGTCTGATGTTTTTTGCAGCTTGCCTGGACGAGAATGGGGAGTGCATGGAGGATCAGCAAACTGACCACAGCACTGTGATTTAGTGGCCTATTTAAAGTGATGGGAGTGGTGGTGGTGGTGGTGGGGGTGGGGGGTCGGGGCGGGGGGTGGAGTAGTTACAAGGAATGCAGCTGCCATGGACGACAATATAATGGATGGGAGGGAATGGAGTTAGGTACTGTTCTCTGCAGCCCACAGCATAAATTTCCAAAGACTATGTTAACTCCAGAAGATGGCACTGGAGCGAGGTGACTCTCTGCGAGCTTTTCCCAACAGATCCACTTTTTACTTAACTTACAATCGTTCTAATCTTTTACTCCCTTTTCTTTCCATGTACTCAATGATCTGTTGAGCTGCTTGCAGAAAAATACTTTTCACTGTGCCTCGGTACACGTGACAATAAACCAATCCAATCCAATCCAAACTCTCTGGTTCCAGGGTTAAGAACATAAGAACTAGGAGGAGGATGAGGCAATTCTGCCCTCGATCCTGCTCCGCCATTCAGTACGATCATGGCTGATGTAATCTCGGCCTCAACTCCAATTTCCTGCCCGTTCTCCATAACTCTTCAAACCCACTGCTAATTCAAAATCTGTCTATCGGGGCAGCACGGTGGCGCAGTGGGTTAGCCCTGTTGCCTCACGGCACCGAGGTCCCAGGTTCGATCCCGGCTCTGGGTCACTGTCTGTGCGGAGTTTGCACATTCTCCCCGTGTTTGCGTGGGTTTCGCCCCCACAACCCAAAGATGTGCAGGGTAGGTGGATTGGCCACGCTAAATTGCCCCTTAATTGGAAAAAATGAATTGGGTACTCTAAATTTTTTTTTAAATCTGTCAATCACCTCCTTAAGTTTACTCAGTGCCCCGGCATCCACCGCACTCTGGGGTGGTGAATTCCACCGATTCACGACCGTTTGAGAGAAGTAATCATCTCTGTTTTAATCTGCAACCCCTTATCCTAAACTACGACATCTCGTTCTAGATTGCCCCATAAGCGGCAGCATCAGCTCTACGCCTAATTTGTCAATACCTTTTATCATCTTATATACCTTAATTAGATCCCTCATTCTTCTAAACACTAGAGAGTATAGGTCTAAACTGCTCAATCTCTCCTGATAAGACAAACCCCACACCTCTGGAATCAATCGAAGGACTGGACTGAAGACGAGGTTGTTGTGTTCCATGTGGGTCCCAATGGCATTGGTAGGACTAAGAAAGAGGTTCTGCAGAGGGAGAGAATGAGCAGCTAGGGGCTAAATTAAAACACAGAACCACAAAGGTAACAATTACCCGAGCCATGAGCAAATTGGCATCGAGTAAATAAGAGCAGAGAGTTGAACACATGGCTCAAAGATTGGTGTGGGAGATGGGCTTTTGGCACATGGGACACTGGCACCAGCACTGGGGAAATGGGATCAGTGCCATTGGGATTGCCTGCACCTGAACATCAGTAAAACAGATTAACTGATTAAATCTCAATTGTTCACTAGTTAAGAGATGCCTTGATTTTAAAGTTCTCGGGTGTCATTCTCCGACCCCCCAGAGGGTCGGAGAATGGCCGTTGGCCGCCGTGAATCCCGCCCCCGCCGGTTGCCGAAGTCTCCGAAGGGAGAAAAGTCGGCGGGGCGTTAATGGCGCCGCTGACGTCGGAGAATGGCACGGGTGGGCGCAAGGCAGCCAATTTTGGGCCTGCCGATATTCTCCCGTCCGGATGGGCCGAAGTCCCGTCGACGTGATGACCGTTCACGTCGACGTAAATCAAACCTCCTTTTAATCGGCGTCAACCTGTGCTCCAGGTTTACGCCGACCAGCGTGGAGGTGGGTGACGGCCTGGGGGGTGGTTAGAGTGGGCTGGGCTCCGGGGGAGTGCCGGGAGGGGGGGTCCGTGCCGGGGAGGAGGATGGGGAGCCCATGCCGGGGAGGAGGATGGGGGGGTCCGTGCCGGGGAGGGCCGGGGAGGAGGATGGGGGGGTCCGTGCCGGGGAGGGCCGGGGAGGAGGATGGGGGGGGTCCGTGCCGGGGAGGGGGATGGGGGGGGGTCCGTGCCGGGGAGGAGGATGGGGGGGCCCGTGCCGGGGAGGGGGATGGGGGGCCCGTGCCGGGGAGGAGGATGGGTCCGTGCCGGGGAGGAGGATGGGGGGGTCCGTGCCGGGGAGGAGGATGGGGGGCCCGTGCCGGGGAGGAGGATGGGGGGGTCCGTGCCGGGGAGGAGGATGGGGGGCCCGTGCCGGGGAGGAGGATGGGGTCCGTGCCCTATATGCCATGGCACACCGCTACATCCGCTTCCCTGTGGACCGGGCTAGCCAAGATGCCCGGGCCGTGGGCTTCTCTGCCGTGGCCGGGTTCCCCATGGTCCAGGGCGCGATTGATGGGATGCACGTCTCCGTGCGGCCACCTGCAGATAACAGGGCCGTGTTCACCAATAGGAAGGGGACCTATTCGATGAACATACAGGTGGTCTGCGACCACCGCATGATGATCCTGCACGTCTGTGCCCGTTAGCCGGACAGTGTACACGACTCATACGTGTTGTCGCGGTCATCCATCCCCGGCATGTACGAGGGACGCCATCCCCGGCTGAGGGGCTGGTTGCTGGGCGACAGGGGCTACCCATTGCGATCGTGGCTGATGATGCCTATACGGAGGCGGAGAACCGCTATAATGATGCCCATGTAGCGACAAGGGGAGTGATAGAGAGGTGCTTTGGCGTGCTCAAGATGCGTTTCAGGGGCCTGGACCTCTCTGGGGGCGCCCTCCAGTATCGGTCAGATAGGGTCGGCCGCATCATTGTGGTGTGCTGCGTCCTGCACAATATAGCCCAGCAGAGGGATGATGTGCCGCAGGCAGAGGAGGGCGGAGTGGAGGAGCAGCAGGAAGAGGCGCAGTCCTCCCCAGATGAGGGGGATGGGGGCAATGGTCAGGGCAGACGGGCTAGACACAGGCGGGTGGCTGTCCACCGTTACCGGCTGGCCCAGCGGGCACGGGACAGGCTGATAGCCGCCCGCTTTACTGACTAGATGGGCGTGGGACTCGGGTAGTACGGCCACAGACCGCACACCATGGCAACAGCCGACCACCCACACCCCCCACCCATCCACCCACCCAGCACCCTCACCCCCCTCCCCAACCCCACCCACCCCATCCGCATGCACACCACCCCCCCCATTGCCGATCCACCTGCGGCACAACGGCCGGGCTCACACAGAAGGGGCAGACTCATCTGGGGCTGAGGTAAGACCACCCCTCACACACACACACACTTGCGCTCAACGTACATGACACCCCCGCACACTTTGGACAGCACAAAGGCAGCTTCTGTAGGTGTAACATTGACTTTAATAACCCAAGGAGTTCATGCACGTGCCCTAGCCCCTAAAATTCATCTGTCCCCTGCACCCGTGCCAACTTACTCAGTGTCTAATTGTTTGGCCTTACGGGCCCTTTGACTACGTCTACGTGGTTCCCCAGACGGTACAGCAGAACTGGAGGTGGACTCCTGTGATTCCTGCCCTCTGACACGGGATCCCTTTGGCGGCTGTTTCCTGGGGCGTCCTGGCCTAGATGGGCCAGGCTGCGGCCCGGGCGACTGGGATGGCGAGCTGCCAGCCTGTCCTGCCCGTTGCCCACCCGATGCACCTGGGACGGAAGGGGGGGTGTCCGAGGTGTCGCGGTGTTCCGGGACCTCCCCTACAGGGGGACCCGGGACGGACCACACCACCACCTCCTCCCTCGGGGTGCCCGATGGCCCCCAGGCCTCTACATGGGCGAGGGATGCGAACGGACTGGCCATCCGACGCCCCCCCCCCCGACATCTGTCGCTGCCAGTCCTGGAGGCCCGTGCTGGTATCGACAGGGGTCTGCAGGTTTGCAGCCATGGAGCCCAGGGGGTTGGCAAACCCTGTCTGTGACGGCTCGCACATGGCCAATGGCGCCGATGCCCTCAGCGATGGCCTGCAGAGACTGGGCTATGGCCTGCTGAGACTGGGCCATGGCCTGCTGAGACTGGGCCATGGCCTGCTGAGACTGGGCCATGGCCTGCAGAGACTGGGCTATGGCCTGCTGAGACTGTGCCACGGAGTTGAGCCGCTCTGCCATCTGGCGCTGGCTCATGGCCTCCTGTGAGAGGGCAGCCATGTCCTGGGCCACAGACGCCACCTGCACGGAAAGCCCCAGGCCTCGCAAACCGTTCACCATGTCTGACACCGTCGCACCCATTGCCTCCACCGCGGACGCCACCCGTGCGGTGTCGGCCTGGGTGGCACGTATGACCGGCACCACTCCCAGCTCCTGGACGCGGGTGGACTCCTCCACCTGCGACTGCAGCCGCCGCAAGCCGCCCGTCACCCTCTTGGCTCGTCTCCGGGTCGGTGGTTGCATCGGATCTATGTGTGGGTGTGGTAACTTCAGGAACCCGGGATCCATCTGGGCGGCAGATGTTCGCTTGGGCTGGGCTGCCCTCCGACCGCCCGGCCCCTCTGCTGCTCCTACCTCCACCTGCTGTACCGGGACGGCTGTGTTGTGCGTACCAGTGAGTGTACCAGACGCCTCATCACTAAAGTGCCCAACCGAGGTGAGTGTTTCTGCGATGGTGGAGGGTGTTGGTGACAGCAGTGGCGTTGTGTCGTGCTCTTCGTCCCACTCTGAGTCCATGGCACTTTGGGGTGGGGGTTCGTCTCCACCCATCCACTCTGTCACTGTCTGGTATTTCGTCTTCCTGGGTAGTGCTGTCCTGGGTAGGGGTGTCCCGGGTAGGGGTGTCCTGGGTAGGGGTGTCCCGGGTAGGGGTGTCCTGGGTAGGGGTGTCCTGGGTAGTGGTGTCCTGGCTCGGCTGTGACGGGGGCCTGTGGCTGCCCCTCTCGTCGCTGGGTGGCACACGCCTGCGTCGTCGCACCCGCACGTGACGGGGGCGTCGTCTCCCTGTTGCTCCAGGTCTCTCCGTCTCCCGTGGTCTCCAAGGGACATCCTGCGGGCGTCGCATGCTGGAGGGTCTGGGTCTCTCCGTCTCCCGTGGTGTGCGAGGGGCATCCTGCGGGCGTCGCATGCCGGAGGGTCCGGGTCTCTCCGTCTCCCGTGGTGTGCGAGGGGCATCCTGCGGGCGTCACATGCCGGAGGGTCCGGGTCTCTCCGTCCCCCCTTGGTGTGCGAGGGGCATCCTGTGGGCGTCGCATGCCGGAGGGTCCGGGTCTCTCCGTCTCCCGTGGTGTGCGAGGGGCATCCTGCAGGCGTCGCATGCCGGAGGGTCCGGGTCTCTCCGTCTCCCGTGGCCTCCGAGGGGCATCCTGCGGGCGGTCTGCAACTGCGGGGATGGGTGCCTCGACGTTTGCTCCTGCGATACACAATGAAGCATGCATGGTTCGACACGCAGGCAATGATCAGGTGATATGGGGGAGGGGGATATAGGGGAGGGTGGATATGGGGACGGGCTGTCGGTGGCTCACATGCTAGTACGCCCCCGACCTCTGCATCAGCAACCTCCCGGTCCTCAGGTCCGCCAGCCAGTTCCAGGGCCCTTTCCTCGTGTTTGGTCAGTGGCCGCTCATCAGCGGGGAATCCTCCAGGCCTCACATGCTCCCTGGTGTTGTGTGCGTGTTTCTCCTGTGGCAGGGTGGGGGGGGGGGGTGGTAGCAGGGGTAAAAGGCAACAGCGTTAGACAGGTATATGAATGCACGCCATCAGTTGCGCGTGTATTACAGAGGTTAAGGTTAGGGCTGGATTCACTTGGGGATATGGGGGAGGGGGGATATGGGGGAGGGGGATATGGGGATGGGGGATATGGGGGAGGGGGATATGGGGGAGGGGGGATATGGGGATGGGGATATGGGGGAGGGGGATATGGAAGGGATATGGGGGAGGGGGGATATGGGGAGGAGGGATATGGGGAGGGGGGATATGGGGGAGGGGGTATATGGGGATATGGGGAGGGGGGATATGGGGGATATGGGGAGGGGGGATACGGTGGAGGGGGTTATGGGGGACACGGGGGAGGGAGGATATGGGGAGGCGGATATGGGGGATATGGGAGAGGGGGGATATGGGGAGGGGGGATATGGGAGATATGGGGAGGGGGGATATGGGGAGGGGGGATATGGGGAGGGGGATATGGGGAGAAGGGATATGGGGGAGGGGGGATATGGGGGAGGGGGGATATGGGGGAGGGGGATATGGGGGAGGGGGGATATGGAGGAGGGGGGACATGGGGAGGGGGAATATGGGGGAGGGGGGATATGGGGGAGGGGGGATATGGGGGAGGGGGTATATGGGGAGGGGGATATGGGTAGGGGGATATGGGGGATATGGGGGGGATATGGGGAGGGGGATATGGGGGAGGGGGGATAAGGGGGAGGGGGGATATGGGGAAGGGGGATATGGGGGAGGGGGATATGGGGGAGGGGGATATGGGGGAGGGGGGATATGGGAGAGGGGGGATATGGGGAGGGGGATATGGGGAGGGGGGATATGGGGGAGGGAGGGATATGGGGGAGGGGGATATGGGGGAGGGGGGGATATGTGGGAGGGGGGATATGGGGGAGGGGGGATATGGGGGAGGGGGATATGGGGGATGGGGGATATGGGGTAGGGGGATATGGGGGAGGGGGGATATGGGGGATATGGATATCGGGCAGGGGGGGAGGCTCACCCTGCCCCTCTGCCACCTCCCTCCACAGACGCCGGCTGTGGCGTGGGGCAACTCTGCAGCCGTGCCCGGGATACAGGGCCTCCCTCCTCTGCTCCACTGCGTCCAGGAGCGCCTCCACATCCCGTGACTGGAACCTCGGGGCTGAGCGGCGGCCGGCCATCCGGTCGGGTGTTCCGGTCGGGTGTTCTGGTCGGGTGGGGGGGGAGCAGCGCGGCCTTATGAGCCGTCACGCCGTGCGGCGTGTATGACGCTGCACGGCGTGAACCACGTGAGCAAGCGCGGATCCCGTCACGTCGCTGCTAGCTCATTTCGGGCCGGAGACTTCGCAACGATTTTTGCGGCGTGACGCAAGTCGGATTTGCGCCGTTTTTTGCGCCGAACGGAGAATTTCGCCCCTCATTCTTGGTTTCAAATGCTCCCATTTCTTCACCCTTCCCTTTCTTTCTAATCTCCTAGCGCACAGCCTTTCAACATCGAACTCTTGCCTCTTGCGCATCCCTGATTTTAACCGTTCTACCATTGATGACCATGTCTTCGGCTTCTTAGACCCCCCAAGTCTGGAGTTTAGTCCCTAAACCTCTCCACATCTTTATACCCCTCTTTCATCCGTTTATACCAACCTCATTTCACGAGCTTTTAGTCAACAGCGCTGATAACTTAAAAAAAAAATTTAGAGTACCAAATTCATTGTTTCCAATTAAGGGGCAATTTAGCGTGGTCAATCCACCTACCCTGCACATCTTTGGGCTGTGGGGGCGAAACCCATGCGGACTCAGGGAGAATGTGCAAACTCCACACGGACAGTGACCCGGGGCCGGGATCGAACCTGGGTCTTCGGCGCTGTGAGGCAGCAATGCTAACCACTGCGCCACCGTGCTCCCCCACCAGCTCTAATGTCTTCATATGTGGCCCTTCTTTTATTCATTTTTGGGATGTGGGCTTTGCTGGCAACGCCAGTATTTACTGCCCAACCCCCTTGAGAAGGTGGCAACGAGTTCCCATTTTGAAGCACTGCAGACCCTAGGTGTAGGTATACCCACCGTGCTGTTAGGGAGGCAGTTCCAGGATAAACAACAGTGAAGGAACGGCGATATATTTCCAAATCAGGATGGTGAGTGCCTTGGAGGGGGACCTCCAGGTGGTAGTGTTCCTATGTGCTTGCTGCCCTTGTCTTTCTAGATGGTAGTGGTCGTGGGTTTGGAAGGTGCTGTCTGAGGAGCCTTGGTGAGTTCCTGCAGTTCATCTTGTAGATGGTACACACGGCTGCCATTGTGTGTCGGTGGTACAGGGAGGGATTGTTTGTGGAAGGAGGAGCAATCAAACAGGCTGTTGAGCTACTTGAGTGATGTTGGAGCTGCATTCATCCAGGTAAGTAGAGAGTGTTCCATCACACTCCTGATTTGTGCCTTGTGGATGGTCGACAGGCTTTGGGGAATCAGGAGGTGAGTTATTCACAGCAGGATTCCCAGTCTCTGACCTGTTCTTGCAGCCACAGTATTTATATGGTTAGTCCAGTTCAGCTTTGGTCAATGATAACCCCCAGGATGTTGAGAGTGGGGAGGGATTCAGCGATGGTAATGCCATTGAATGTCAAGGGACGATGGGCAGCATGGTAGCACAATGGTTAGCACTGTCGTTTCACAGCGCCAGGGTTTCAGGTTCGATTCCAGCCTGGATCACTGTCTGTGTGGAGTCTGCACATTTACCCTGTGTCTGCGTGGGTTTCCTCTGGGTGCTTCGGTTTCCTCCCGCAAGTCCCGACTGGATTTTCCGCACCCTCGCGCCGAAATCGCGGCCGGCACCGGGGCGGAGAATCCAGTTTGATGCCGTAATCGGGCCCGGCGGCGGGTTCGGCGATTCCGCGGGCACCGAAAATCAGCGTCACTGGGAAGTACGCCGCCCTGCTGGAGGCCACTGCAGAGACCCATTCCGCGATCCTCTGCCCCTCACCGGCAAAGATCCCGACGGCGTGGAACCTACCTAGTCACCACACTCCGGCGCCTGTTCGGGTACACTGAGGGAGAATTCAGAATGTCCAATTCACCGAACATCATGGGGCTGGATTCTCCATTTTGGAACTATGTCCCCATGCCGGCGTCAAAACGGTGGAGTTTTACTCCTGAAATTCCTGTAAAAAAGTGAAACTAATTCATAGCTCTGCAGGGGGCTCGCAGTCACCCGGAGTAAAAATCGCTGCTTTTGCTGCAAATACGGGTCCCCGCACTTCCGGGTCAGAGACCGCGCATGCGCATGGCGGCGGCCTCCAGTGGCAGCGCCATGCTCCATGGCGGACTCAGATTCGGCGGTAGGCCCACAAAGGAGACCCCCCCATCGGCCAGGAGCCCGACCCTCAAACCCCGGCCGCCTATAAGGCCCTCCCCCCTCCCCCCCTCCCCCCCCCAGCCTCCGATCGTCCCGCCCCCGACCATTGCAGGGTTTAAGTAAGCCTACTTGTGACACTAATAAAGATTATTATTATTATTAGATTCTCTCTTCTCGGAGATGGTCATTGCCTAGCACCTGTTTGGCACAAATGTTACTTACCATTTTTCAGCCCAAGCCTGGATATTGTCCAGGTCTTGCTGAATTTAAACATGGACTGCTTCAGTGATTGAGGATTCATGAATGGTCCTGAACATTGTGCAGTCATCCATCAGTGGACACCCCCACTTCCGACCTTATGATGGAAGGTAGGCGTTATCTATCTTGGAATACATTCTTCTGGTTCAGCGTCTTATTGAATTGTATGTATGTATGGAAATAATTTCAAGGAATCTGTGTATAAATGTTAGTTGCTGTTGTTGCACTAATAAATTTAAGGGGGAGGGGTGTTATGTACCTGGGAATACATTCTTGCTGGTTCTGCATCATGTGATGTGTAGTGATGTCAGCAGAGTGTTTGTATGGGCTTTGAGTAAATCACCATCTTGACTGTATGAGCAGCACCTTAATTCATTTTTTCCAATGAAGGGGCAATTTAGCGTGGCCAATGCACCTAACCTGCACATCTTTGGGTTGTGGGGGCGAGACCCACGCAGACACGGGGAGAATGTGCAAACTCCACACGGACAGTGATCCAGGGCCGGGATTCGAACCCGGGTCCTCAGCACCGCAGTCCCAGTGCTAACCACTGCGCCACCGTGCCGCCAGCAGCATCCTTAATAAACCTCTCATCATGTTTTACAAGAATCTCGAGTGTGGGCACCTCCATACTTTTTCTCTTTGCGGCAACAAATAAATATAACAGATGGTCGTTGATGAAGCATCTGAGGAACTTGCAGTGATGTTCTGGAACTGAGGTGACTGATGTCCAACTCGCACAACCACCTTCCTTCGTGCAAGGTATGGCTCCAACCAGTGGAGAGTTTTTTTTCCAGATTCCCATTGACTACCGTTTTGCCACTCGGTCAAGCGCTGCCTTGATGTCAGGGGCAGTGTGAAGTGTCTTGGGTTGCATTATTATGTTGAAGATGCCATCTCAATGCAAGTTGTTGTTGCCTTTGCTGCTGCTCTTTGTGGGAGCTTGCTGTGCACAAATTGGCATTTTCCATATTACAACAGTGACCACACTTCAAAAATGTTTCATTGGCCACAAAGCACTTTGGAGGTGTCCTAAGGTCATGAAGGTAATTTGGAAATACGAACCCTTTCTCACAAACCTGACTGCCACACTTGCCGACATGACAGGGCCTGTACTTCAAAGGACAAGTGATTCATTGGACACGCAACACTTTGGAATGTTCTCAGAACATTAAAGGCTCTACATGAAAGCATATTCTTTTTTCATGGTGAGTGTCCAATCACACCTGCCCTTCTGACGTGAACACTTTACTCTGGTTTTCAATTACCTCCAGCTTTCCGCGCCTTATTTTTAATCAGTGATTAATGGCTCTCATTTGCTTGTAATTTCTCCCGGCGAGCCCAATCATCTGGGGCCAGATAGATCCCTTGGCCACCATGAATCAACTTGGTGAAGGACGTACTTAAAATAGAGAGAAAGATGGGGGCAGCACGGTGGCGCACTGGGTAGCACTGCTGCCTCACGGCACCGAGGTTCCATGTTCGATCCCGGCTCTGGGTTACTGTCCGTGTGGAGTTTGAACATTCTCCCTGTGTTTGTGTGGGTTTTGCCCCCACAACCCAAAGATGTGCGGGTTAGGTGGATTGCCCACTCTAAATTGCCCCTTAATTGGAAACAATGAATTGGGTACTCTAGATTTATTTATTTTTAAATAGAGAGAAAGAGGTGCATTTATGAAGCGTTTTGCATGACTCTCGGACATCCCAAAATGCTTTCGGGCCAGTAAGGTGTTTGTGAAGTGTCATTATTGTTGTAATTTAGGACACGCAGCAGGATCTCACACACAGCAATTTAATAATGAACAGTTAATCTGTGTTAGTGCTGAATACTAGACACAACCTGGGGATAATTCCCCTTCTCTAGTGCCATGGGATCTTGTTCAGCCACCCAAGAAGGTACACATGGCCTTGCTTTAGCGTCGCATCTGTATTTGGCACCTTCAACAGTGCAGCGCTTCAGAATCGGCATTGATTTCCCCCTCAGGTCTGTGGAACGGGATTTGAACCCACAACCTGCTGTCTTGAAGGTGAGAGTGCTACCCACTGAACCACAGCTGACAAACACAGATGTTGCTTCGCTGTCTGCAGTCTGACCGCAATGATAGCTCTTTAAAAGTTGTAACCGGACCTGGCCACCTGCTCCTCCATATCTATGAGCGCTGAGAGGGAAGAAAGTGGCTGCGTTTCTTTGCTTGACATATTTGAATGGCCTCTGATGTGCAGGTGGTGACGAGCAGTGTCATAGCTGCGTAAAGTGTCAGTTTACTGGAAATGTTGATGCTTGAGATTCCTTCGCGTCTGGGGTAGGTGGCTGGGGTTTTTGCAGGCGCTTGCCTCCACGTCGCCAAGCTGTGCTTTCAAGCCCCACTTCAGGGAATTGACCATGTTCTCCACGCTAACACCCCCAGGGCCAGCACCAAGGGCACATGGGATTGGCAGAGGTGATATGGTCCGGAAGAGGTGTTCGTCCCTGTCTTGCCTTCCCAAGTAGACGCAATAGACCCCACAGCTTTGTTTGAAGAGCGGTAGAGTTCTCCCTCTTCATTCTGTTCCACCCTTCACTCAGATCATGGCTGTTCTGCATCCATGGGCCTTGGGATTTTTTTCTTTCTTCTTTCACGGGGATGTGGGTGTCGCCAGTAAGGCCAGCCCATCCTTAATTGCCCATCCTTAATTGCCCATCCTTAATTGCTCTTGAACCGAATGGCTTGCTCAGCCATTTCAGAGGGCAGTTAAGAGTCTACCTCATTGCTGTGGGATCTGGAGTCACAGGTAGGCCAGACAGGGTGAGGATGGCAGAATTCCTTCCCGAGAGGACATTAGGCTCTTATAATATCCTCAGTAGTCCTGAGAAGATTAAACAACAAAGGTCAACAAAAGTTGGGTGGCATGGTAGCACAGTAGTTAATTAGTATTGTTTCTTCACAGCTCCAGGGTCCCTGGTTCGATTCCCAGCTTGGTCACTGTCTGTGCGGAGTCTGCACTTTCTCCCTGTGTCTGCGTGGGTTTCCTCCGGGTGCTCCGGTTTCCTCACACAAATCCCGAAAGATGTGCTTGTTAGGTAATTTGGACATTCTGAATTCTCCCTCAGTTTTTAAAAAAATTTAAATTACCCAATTATTTTTCCCAATTAAGGGCCAATCAACCTACTCTGCACATTTTTTTGGGTTGTGGGGGTGAAACCCACGCAGACACGGGGAGAATGCGCAAACTCCACACGGACAGTGACCCAGATCGAACCTGGGACCGTGAGGCACAGCGCCGTGAGGCAGCTGTGCTAACTACTAGGCCACCGTGCTGCCCCGAATTCTCCCTCAGTTTACCCGAACAGGCACTGAAGTGTGGCGACTAGGAGTTTTTCAAAGTAACTTCATTGCAGTGTTAATGTAAGACTACCAGTGACAATAAAGATTATTATATAAAGGCCGCAATGCGGTGTACAGCACGTACATCCGAGCCAGGACAACTGATCATGCTGGTCCCAATTCAGGCTGGCTTTTGGTTCACAAGCCCCGGCTGCTAGGCCTCCCCCCCCTCCCCCCCTCAGTGATGGAGCTCGTATTCCACGAGCCCCACAGGGTGATCAATTGGGTCATCCCTGTGGGTTTGTGAGGGTTATTACAGTTCTGTAATATAACAGTTCTGTATTCTTTATTACCCTTGGCCATTACCCTTGGCCACCAAAAAAGTTTTAATATCAGATATAAGTTGACCAATTGAGGTGGAATTTACTTATTTTTGTCAGAGAGTGTTCCACACTTCCACCGTCCTCCGTGTGACGAGCAACTTCTCTCCTCAATAGAATGGCTCACGTAATAAGGTTTGTTGCTTTGTCCTAGACTGCCCCACCAATGGAAAACGTTTCTCTCTTTCTACCCTGTCAATTTTTTTTAAATCTAAAAATTCTCCGTTACACAACCCTTAACCTTCTATATTCCAGAGTAATCCTCATAATTAATCTTTTATTAGTGTCACAAGTAGGCTTACATTAACACTGCAATGAAGTTACTGTGAAAAGCCCCTAGTCGCCACACTCCGTCGCCTGTTCGAGTACATGGAGGGAGAATTCAGAATGTCCAATTCACCTAACAAGCATGTCTTTCGGGACTTGTGGGAGGAAACCGGAGCGCCCGGAGGAAACCCAGGCAGACATGGGGGGAACGTGCAGACTCTACACAGACAGGGACCCAAGCCGGGAATCGTGCCCTGGTCCCTCCTTGCTAACTGTTTTATATATGTTAACTACATTCTTATAATAGCAATGTTCCAGTGAAGCTCAACTCAAACTGAAGGAACAACATCTCATTTTCTGGTTAGGTGCGCTATAGCCTTCCGGCCTGAACATCGAATTCAACAACTTAGTTCTAGGGATGTAGAGGAAAGGATGGCGAAGATGATTCTGGATATGAGCGAAAGTAACAGGGTAGTTATTATGGGAGATTTTAACTTTCCAAATATTGACTGGAAAAGATATAGTTCGAGTACAATAGATGGGTCGTTTTTTGTACAGTGTGTGCAGGAGGGTTTCCTGAAACAATATGTTGACAGGCCAACAAGAGGCGAGGCCACGTTGGATTTGGTTTTGGGTAATGAACCAGGCCAGGTGTTGGATTTGGAGGTAGGAGAGCACTTTGGGGACAGTGACCACAATTCGGTGACGTTTACGTTAATGATGGAAAGGGATAAGTATACACCGCAGGGCAAGAGTTATAGCTGGGGGAAGGGCAATTATGATGCCATTAGACGTGACTTGGGGGGGATAAGGTGGAGAAGTAGGCTGCAAGTGTTGGGCACACTGGATAAGTGGGGCTTGTTCAAGGATCAGCTACTGCGTGTTCTTGATAAGTATGTACCGGTCAGACAGGGAGGAAGGCGTCGAGCGAGGGAACCGTGGTTTACCAAGGAAGTGGAATCTCTTGTTAAGAGGAAGAAGGAGGCCTATGTGAAGATGAAGTGTGACGTTTCGGTTGGGGTGATGGATAGTTACAAGGTAGCGAGGAAGGATCTAAAGAGAGAGCTAAGACGAGCAAGGAGGGGACATGAGAAGTATTTGGCAGGAAGGATCAAGGAAAACCCAAAAGCTTTCTATAGGTATGTCAGGAATAAGCGAATGACTAGGGAAAGAGTAGGACCAGTCAAGGACAGGGATGGGAAATTGTGTGTGGAGTCTGAAGAGATAGGCGAGATACCAAATGAATATTTTTCGTCAGTATTCACTCAGGAAAAAGATAATGTTGTGGAGGAGAATGCTGAGCCCCAGGCTAATAGAATAGATGGCATTGAGGTACGTAGGGAAGAGGTGTTGGCAATTCTGGACAGGCTGAAAATAGATAAGTCCCCGGGACCTGATGGGATTTATCCTAGGATTCTATGGGAGGCCAGGGAAGAGATTGCTGGACCTTTGGCTTTGATTTTTATATCATCATTGGCTACAGGAATAGTGCCAGAGGACTGGAGGACAGCAAATGTGGTCCATTTGTTCAAAAAGGGGAGCAGAGACAACCCCGGCAACTATAGGCCGGTGAGCCTCACGTCTGTAGTGGGTAAAGTCTTGGAGGGGATTATAAGAGACAAGATTTATAATCATCTAGATAGGAATAATATGATCAGGGATAGTCAGCATGGCTTTGTGAAGGGTAGGTCATGCCTCACAAACCTTATTGAGTTCTTTGAGAAGGTGACTGAACAGGTAGACGAGGGTAGAGCAGTTGATGTGGTGTATATGGATTTCAGCAAAGCGTTTGATAAGGTTCCCCACGGTAGGCTATTGCAAAAAATACGGAGGCTGGGGATTGAGGGTGATTTAGAGATGTGGATCAGAAATTGGCTAGCTGAAAGAAGACAGAGGGTGGTGGTTGATGGGAAATGTTCAGAATGGAGTACAGTCACAAGTGGAGTACCACAAGGATCTGTTCTGGGGCCGTTGCTGTTTGTCATTTTTATCAATGACCTAGAGGAAGGCGCAGAAGGGTGGGTGAGTAAATTTGCAGACGATACTAAAGTCGGTGGTGTTGTCGATAGTGTGGAAGGATGTAGCAGATTACAGAGGGATATAGATAAGCTGCAGAGCTGGGCCGAGAGGTGTCAAATGGAGTTTAATGTAGAGAAGTGTGAGGTGATTCACTTTGGAAGGAATAACAGGAATGCGGAATATTTGGCTAATGGTAAAGTTCTTGAAAGTGTGGATGAGCAGAGGGATCTAGGTGTCCATGTACATAGATCCCTGAAAGTTGCCACCCAGGTTGATAGGGTTGTGAAGAAGGCCTATGGAGTGTTGGCCTTTATTGGCAGAGGGATTGAGTTCCGGAGTCGGGAGGTCATGTTGCAGCTGTACAGAACTCTGGTACGGCCGCATTTCGAGTATTGCGTACAGTTCTGGTCACCGCATTATAGGAAGGACGTGGAGGCTTTGGAGCGGGTGCAGAGGAGATTTACCAGGATGTTGCCTGGTATGGAGGGAAAATCTTATGAGGAAAGGCTGATGGACTTGAGGTTGTTTTCGTTGGAGAGAAGAAGGTTAAGAGGAGACTTAATAGAGGCTTACAAAATGATCAGGGGGTTGGATAGGGTGGACAGTGAGAGCCTTCTCCCGCGGATGGATATGGCTGGCACGAGGGGACATAACTTTAAACTGAGGGGTAATAGATATAGGACAGAGGTCAGAGGTAGGTTCTTTACGCAAAGAGTAGTGAGGCCGTGGAATGCCCTACCTGCTACAGTGGTGAACTCGCCAACATTGAGGGCATTTAAAAGTTTATTGGATAAACATATGGATGATAATGGCATAGTGTAGGTTGGATGGCTTTTGTTTCGGTGCAACATCGTGGGCTGAAGGGCCTGTACTGCGCTGTATTGTTCTATGTTCTATGTTCTATAACTTCAGATGATCAGCTCTACACCACCTCGACCCATTTGTTTTCATTTAATTTTAACTGTCTTTTACCATTTCTTTCTTCATATATATTTAACCCTACCCCTCCCAATCTTATCCACCTTTCCTTAACCTTTCTCCTCTTTGCTTCCCCCTTCTCCTCCCCCCGCTCTACAGTTCATCCTCTGATGTTAGTTTCTCTGTTGTTTGGCCTTTCACATCTTTTGTTCTCTCTGGGGACTGCCATTAACACTCTTTCCCCTCGGTTTCTGTGGCCATTAGCACCCCGTTTCCCTGGGTTTCTGTGTCTATGACTCATTTTTCATCCTCACTCCACAGTATAAATATTCTCCGCTTTCTCTGTCTGTTTGCTTTGACAAAGAGTCATCGGACTCGAAACGTTAGCTCTTTTCTCTCCCTACAGATGCTGCCAGACGTGCTGAGATTTTCCAGCATTTTCTCTTTCGTTTCAGATTCCAGCATCCGCAGTAATTTGCTTTGTTCTTATAATAAACTTTGTTTTTATAAAAGTGCCTAGGAAGTCTGATGAATCACACCAGAAGTGAAGGCTCTTGTGCTTATCCTAGCCAAATTCAAAATAAAAGTTGTAGGTCAGGTGAACTTCATAATCCACTTTGGAGTTTCTAAGTCCTGGCCCATAAAACTGTTGTGTTATTCACCCTGGGGTAACACGGACTGCAACACGATGCAGATAAACAATAAAGCATACACCAAATGTAGGCATTGGTTCAATAAGATTTATTGAACTCTGTAACAAAGCACACAGCTGCCTGTGGGTTGACTCTCTACTACTCTAAGTAAACTAACTCTAACTATCCAGACCAGGCTAGCTCTGATCCACGTGTAGAAGGTGTTGAATGATATATACACCCTGACTGTCACTACAGTTGTCACCAGTGGAAAGAGGCGGAGTGCTGATGCCTCGTGTGTTTTATAGTTGGAAGCACCCCTCTGGGGTTCTGTCTGGTGATTGGTTGTGTTCTGTTCTGTAAGTTGATTGGCTCACCTGGGTGTCTGTCACTGCCTGCTTTTACCTCATGATGTGCATGGGTGCATATTATTTTTTTAAAATATATTTTTATTCTCCTCCTTTTTCACATTTTCTCCTACATTTACACCCATCAACAATGAACAATAATCAGCAAGATATGTCAATCTCCATAATAACAACGATCCCATCCGCCCACCAACCCCCAAACATCAGCCCGCATGTTTACATAAACAAATGACAAAAAGGAATCAGGGATTACCCGTAGTCACCCTTAATCTACACAGCCCCCCTCCGCCCCCCCCCCCCCCAACTAATAATGTTCGATGTTATCCAGTTCTTGAAAGTGCATAATAAATAGTGCCCATGACTTGTAGAACCCCTCCGAGCTTCCCCTCAGTTCGAACTTAACCTTCTCAAGGTTCAAGTATCCAACAGGTCCCCCCGCCACGCCAGGGCACTGGGGGGGAGGCTGCTCTCCATCCCAGCAGGATCCGCCTTTGGGCAATCAACGAGGCGAAGGCTATGGTATCTGCCTCTGCTCCCGTTTCCAACCCTGGCTGATCCGACACCCCGAATATGGCCTCCCGGGTCAAGTTTCACACGCATCACCTTGGAAATTACCCTAAATACCTCCTTCCAGTACTCCCCTAGCTTTGGACAAAACCAAAACATATGAACGTGATTCGCGGCCCCCCCCCCTGCAACGCTCACACACATCCTCTACTCCTTCAAAAAATCGGCTCATCCTCGCCCTCGTGAGGTGCGCTCTATATACCACCTTCAGCTGTATCAGCCCCAACCTCGTACATGAGGTGGAGGCATTCACTCTCCGGAGCACCTCACACCAGACCCCCTCCTCTATAACCTCTCCCAGCTCTTCCTCCCACTTTGCTTTGATCCCTTCCAGTGGTGCCTTATCCTCTTCCAGAATAGCTCCGTACACCGCTGACACTGCCCCCTTCTCCAGTCCCCTTGTCGTCAACACTTCCTCCAGCAATGTGGAGGCCAGTTCCTCTGGGAAGCTCTGTATCTCCTTCCTGGCAAAATCCCGAACCTGCATGTACCTAAACACTTCTCCCTGCTCTAGCCCATACATCGCGACCAGCTCCCTCAATCCTGCAAACCGACCCCGAAGAAACAAATCTTTTAGTGACTTAATCCCCTTCTCTTCCCATTTCCGAAAACTTCCATCCCACCTCCCTGGCTCAAATCTGTGGTTCCCCCGAATCGGCATTTCCCTTGACCCTAAACCCAACCCTAAGTGTTATGGGTGCATATTATGACAAACACCTGAATCGTTACAAGGATTCACACTTGAATAGAATAAATAATGACGCTAGCAAAAGTATAGGATTATTAAACTCATGAACTAACTTTATTGAACTATGTTCCAAAATCACAAGGATCTGAAAACCGCACTGATAACTGGGCGGATAACACCCATCAATGGAAAAACAAACCTTGCAAACTGATTTCTATCAATTTGATTGTGTTCCCCCTTTTTAAATACCCCATTAGAAGCTGAATCCTCCCATACAATTTGTGTTTTATTCCCAGTACCATGTCTTACTTTAAACTACAAAAACAAATGTTTGCACATCTAGTTGTCTGGATGACACCCGCATAGCTGGCTCTTTGACACAGTGCTCAGTCTTCTTCAATCTCTTTAACCCACAGAGAAACCTACAGATTTTGAGGCACTGACCGGAGGATATGTCTAGTTTTACGACAAAAGGGCAGCACAGTGGCGCAGTGGTTAGCACTGCTGTCTCACGGTGCCGATGTCCCTGGTTCGATCCCGGCTCTGGGTCACTGAAACAATTAGACGCGATTCAGCAGCCTCGTTGCGACCGACTTGGTGTTGGGACAAGGCCGTTGAATCTCGCGAGATTCACGCTTGAAACATCTCGCAAGATTCGACAGAATCTCGTGAGGCGTCGCGATCTGGATCTCATTCTCGGTGGGTGAGATCCAGACGTGCATATTTAAATAGGCCATTAGATTAATTTAAATATGTGTTTGCCGAATTCGCCCAGGGCCCAGGATTCACCGACCTGCCAGTGAGGCCTCATTCCGGCGCCTTTGGGTTCTGGTTCACAAAGTCTGGAACCAATTGTGATGGCACCTCAGGGGATCTCGCTGGGGAGCTGAGGACCCCGGGTGGTAGGGCACTGGGCAGGTTGGCACTGGGGAACTCCCCTGGCACCTTGGCATGGCCAGCCTAGCACCCTGGCAGTGTCACCCTGGCATTGCCAATTGTGCCTGGGTGACACTGTCAGGCCAGCAGGGCCACTGCCAGGGTTCTAGGTTGGCAGTGCCAAGATGTCCACGTGCCAGCTTGCCTGTGCCAGAGGCCAGGGTCGGGGGTGTCCTTGTCCATAAGAGGTGCGGAGAATGGACGGCACGAGGACCCCAGAAGAGGTAAGTTGGGTGAAGTGGGGGGGATCCGGAGACCGCAGTGGACTGAGGATGCTTGGGGGGGGGGGGGGTTGAAAGATCAGGGCTGCCTTTAAAAATGGCGTCCTGCATGGTGAGCTGAGCTCGTCAGTGCAGGAAATGACTTAAAGAGTGGCCTCCACGCGGAGTTCCTCGCCAAGGCCAAAAAAAATGGCAAAGTAGCGTTGAACAGCGGGGTCTTCCCCTGTGCTACAGGTGCCGAGAAACATCCCGCTTAACGCGCTGTACAGCTTTCTTGAACTCAAGTCCGCTGAGTCACGCCCAAGGTGATTGTAGAGAAGATGTATCCAGTTGCAGGGGAGACCAGATGTAGGGGCCTTAAATGTCAGATAATTGTCAATAAAACCAGTCGGGAATGCAAAAGAAACCTTTTTATTCAGAGTGTTGGTGCGCCTGTGGAACTCTCTACCACACGGGGTCGCAACTCGATGGGCTTAAGGGAATGTCTGCTAAGCACGTGTGGGAGAAAGGAATGGAGGGGTAGTCTGAGAGGGTGAGGGAGGGGAGATTTGTGTGGACCAGTTAGAGTGAATGGCCTATTTATTTCTTAGCTGTGCATTTAAAGAATCTCAGAATGGTACAGGACTGGAGGTCAATTGGCCCTTTATGCCTGGTCCGTCTCTTTGTTAGAGCTGTACATTTAGACCCCCCCCCCCCAAACTTCGCTCTTCCCCCATACCTCAGTAAATTATTTCCCTTCAAGTATTTATCCAGTTCCCGTTTTAAAATTAGAAATCTCCTCCCACCTCCCTTTCAGGCAGTGCTATCCAAATCACTACAGGTCACTGGGTAAAACAATGGGCGGGATTTGCCACTCCCTCCCCCCCCCCCCCCCTCTCTCTCTCCGTGGTGATGGAGGCCGCCCACCGGCAGGATCATCTGGTAACACCGCTGTCAATGGGGGTCTCATTGTTCACTCATTCCGTCGCGGGGGAACCCGTGTCAGGGGGCCACCTTTGCCGGGACCAGACCATCCCGCTGGCAGGAACAGCCCGCAAACTCCCTTCCAATATCTTTTTCACGGCACCTGTGGTTCTTTTGCCAATCACCTTAAGTCTGTGCAGTCTGGTCACCAGTCTGCCAGTGGAAACATAGTCACTACAGCAAAAACTAGCCATGATTTTGAACACCTGCAACTAACTCTCTCATCTTTCCGGCTGTAAGGAGAACAACACCAACTTCTGGAGATCTCACAACTGATGTTCCTCCCCCTGGTTCCATGTAATTACAATTCGGGAAGTCCCCAAGAGCTTCACTCTCTGTTAAGAGCCCCCACCCACCGGACTCCTGGGTTGAGGCCAAGAACTACAAGTCCCGGCATCTGTGGGGGTTTCCATGCCACACGTGGATCGTGGGCAGGCTGTGCATGCCCAGGCCAGAGTTCCATGGGTCAGGGACAAGCTCTCAGGGTAACCGCGTGGCAAAACGGCAGCAAAGCCCGGACTTGGGGATCGTAGTCTCAGGAGATGAGATTGAAGCCCCGGGAGATGAGCATTCTTTGGGGCAGTCGGTGTTGGGGCGGCTTTGAGGGAATTCAGAGACTTAACTTCGAAAGGGAATATTTTGGAATCCTCGTGAGGGAAACAGTTAAAAAAAAAAATTTAAGTTTACATTTTTACATTGTACAAGAGAAGGCTGAAACGGTTATTATTTACAATTTACACGTTGTTCCTCTTCAGCACCTCCTCTCCACCTTACTTTATTCCCTCCCCCGCTCTCCTCCTCCCCTTTTCTACTGACTCAGGGTCCTATCTTAGGCCCTTCCGTTCGTTTTGTTCTTTGTTTTGCTCTTATAGCTTTGTGAGGGGCCCTTTGGCCCCTGTGTCTATCTCTCCCTGAGTTCCTTCCTGACGGTTCCATTTTAAAAATAAATTTAGAGTACCCAATTAATTTTTTCCAAGGGGCAATTTATTGTGGCCAATCCACCTAACCTGCACATCTTTGGGTTGTGGGGGTGAAACCCACGCAAACACGGGGAGAATGTGCAAACTCCACACGGACCGTGTCCCAGAGCCGGGATCAAACCTGGGACCTCGGCTCCCTGATGCAGCAGTGCTAATCACTGCGCCACCGTGCTGCCCCTATCCCCCTTCTCGTTTCTGTCTGCTTTCTGTTATCCTGGTGCTTCCTATGTGTTTAAAAATCATGGAATATTGTGTTTTTTTTCGATTTTAGAGTACCCAATTCATTTTTTCCAATTAAGGGGCAATTTAATAATAATAATAATAATTGCTTATTGTCACAAGTAGGTTTCAATGAAGTTTCTGTGAAAAGCCCCTAGTCGTCACATTCCGGCGCCTGTTCGGGGAGGCCGGTACGGGAATTGAACCCGCGCTGCTGGCCTTGTTCTGCAGTACAAGCCAGCTATTCAGCCCAGTGTGCTAAACCAGCCCCATTTAGCGTAGCCAATCCACCTACCCTGCACATCTTTTTGGGTTGTGGGGGTGAGACCCACACAGACACGGGGAGAATGTGCAAACTCCACACGGACAGTGACCCAGAGCCGAGATCAAACTCGGATCCTCGGCACCTTGACGCAACAGTGCTAACCACTCCGCCACCGTGCCACCCCGGAATATTGTAGCTTTATTCTGAGTAAGTGCCTGGGATCACAAACTTTGTCTCCTTTAAACAAAATGTTACTGGTCCCTAACTGGATCATATCAAGAACCTGGGCGCTCTTAGATCATTAGAATGACGTTCTTTAGATGTTGTAATGCAGGGAAGGCTCTGGTTGGATCCACATCCCAGTCAGATCTAGATAAGAGATGAAAATGGGAAAGAAACCAACCTTCAGAAACAATGGGCAGGATTTTCCCGTCGCATTGTGGCGGTACTGGAAAACACAGAGCAGTTTAAAGGGCTGTTTACTTTACAGGGATTGGACGATCCCGTCAGCAGGAAAACTCCAGCCAATATTTCAGTGACAGAGGGACAATCGAGGAAACAGGCTCCCAAGGCAGATTGCATTCATTCATTCGAATACAAGTGGGCCAAATTTCTGAGGATTTTGGGATTCAGCATTTGGGTAATATTGGACATGATGAGTGGTGAGTGGAGCGGGTGACTTTGGACCTGTGCTGCACAAAGCTCTCCATCGCTGGAGCTGTTCCTCACTTAGGCTCATTGATAGCGAGTGATCGCTGTGGTTAGTCAACAACTTCACTGTGACTGTATTGTGCGATTGCCAGGGGGGCCAGAGAGAAATTAGATGGGCCTTGCGTCTTTGTTTGTCTGACGCTTCCCATATTGCTGAGAAAGAAGTTGATTAACAGTGACAGCTGGCGGTGATGTCATGGCTTGGCCTCTCCTGTTTGTGAGTAAGGTAATGCAGCTTGTGAAGCACTGCACCTCATGGTCCTACCTCTTTAACCTTTCGACCACCTTTTAAGTTCTAAAGAGTTTAGTTTGTGTTTTCGATCACAGCGGGAAACCACCCGCCACCAGACCCGAGCAGAGGGCAGCGCAATGGCTCCAATCCTGTCCTAGTGTTGTGTGGTCTGGAACACAGCTCGAGTGCTGGTCCCACATCTTCCCGGTGTCATCTTTCTCTCCCGCAGTGCAAACTCTTCCAGAATGATACATGCTTCCCTCTTGGTGCCCAATGACAGTTGACATCAGCTGGGAGGTCAGAGGTTAATGTCCCCCCCCCCCACTGCCCCCGCAACCCAGAATCCAGATATTAAGCACTGTGAATGTCTTTGGGTGGGGGAAGCGGGTTTTGAACATGCCGTCTGATGGATGCGTTTTACTTGATACGTATCATCAAACCCAAAGCTCAGAAGAAGGCAGAACAGTTCTGCTCAGCATGGAATGGTCGTTGAATGATTTAAGTTCTTTGCCAATGTAACAAGATAGAAAGTTGCAACTTTAAAGGGGAAGAGGGGGAGGGGGGGGGTCATGACAATCACGTGCTTTTTGTGACATTCCTACCTTGCACGGGACAGACGCCCTAAGGAGCTTCACAGGAACATTATCAAACCACATTTGACACTAAGCTACAAGTAGAAAACAGCGTCAGCAATAATAGAATGAGATGTATAAAATTATGAGGGGCATAGATAGAGGAGGCAGGAAGAAATTTTTGCCCTTGGCGGAGGGATCAATAACCACAGGGGCATAGATTTAAGGTAAGGGGCAGGAGGTTTAGAGGGGATGTGAGGCAATGTGTTTTCACCCAGAGGGTGGTGGGAATCTGGAACTCGTTGCCTGTAAGGGGGGTGGAGACAGAGACGCTGATAGCATTTAAGAAGTATAGGGCAGCACGGTGGCGCAGTGGTTATCATTGCTGCCTAAGGTGCTGAGGACCAGGTTCAATCCCGGCCCCGGGTCACCGTCCGTGTGGAGTTTGCACATTCTCCCCGTGTCTGCATGGGTCTCACCCCCACAACCCAAATATGTGCAGGGTAGGTGGATTGGTCATGCTAATTAATAAGAATAATAGTCTTTATTAGTGTCACAAGTAGGCTTACATTAACGCTGCAATGAAGTTACTGTGAAAAGCCCCTAGTCGCCACATTCCGGCGTCTGTTCGGTTACACGGAGGGAGAATTCAGAATGTCCAATTCACCTAACAAGCACATCTTTTGGGACTTGTGTAAGGAAACCGGAGCACCCGGAGGAAACCGACGCAGACACGGGGAGAACGTGCAGACTCCTCACAGGCAGTGACCCAAGCCAGGAATCAAACCACTTAGCTTGAATGCTGTTTCAAAGATTCATATGTGGGCTGAGGTTTCTTGGGCCTTCCCTTTGTTTCGGTTTCATTTCATAGAATTTACAGTGCAGAAGGAGGCCATTTGGCCGATCGAGTCTGCACCGGCTCTTGGAAAGAAACCTGCCCAAGCCCATACCTCCAACCTATCCCCATAATCCAGTAACCCCACCCAATACAAAGGGCAATTTTGGACACTAAGGGCAATTTAGGACACTAAGGGCAGTTTAGCATGGCCAATCCACCTAACCTGCACATCTTTGGACTGTGGGAGGAAACCGGAGCACCCGGAGGAAACCCACGCACATACGGGGAGAACGTGCAGACTCCGCACAGACAGTGACCCAAGCCAGGAATCGAACCTGGGACCCTGGAGCTGTGAAGCAATTGTGCTAACCACTATGCTACCGTACTGCCTGTTAAGGTGGTCCCATCAAATCTCCTCCAATGTCCCATGTTTGTAGACTTCCCGTTCAACATGGAAGTCACTAGCATCTTTTTCTTTTAAATTTAGAGTACCCAACTCATTTTTTCCAATTAAGGGGCAATTTAGCGTGGCCAATCCACCTAACCTGCACATCTTTTGGGTCTGTGGGGGTGAAACCCACGCAAACACAGGGAGAATGTGTAAACTCCACACGGACAGTGACCCAGAGCCGGGATCGAACCTGGGACCTCGGCGCCTTGAGGCAGCAGGGCTAACCCACTGCGCCACCGTGCTGCCCGTCACTAGCATCTTGAACCTTGCCACCTTGGGTCAAAACACTCTGGGTTCTAATATCCTTCATCTCTGGGGTCTTGCATCTAAAACTCTCTCTTCTCAAGTCACCTTGGCTATCCTTAGAGGTCCAAGTTACTGTTAGTGGAGTCCTTCAGTTAACAAGAGTTTTAAGCTCTTTTAGCCAGCCTGCAGAATTTCAATTGAACTCGACTTGAAGGAGATGTTCCTTTCATCCAGCTTGGTCTGAAGCAAAAAACTCTGAAACTATTTGAACACAGAATCACACTCATAATCGACTCACCCCAATAATTAACTTCTTGTTGATTCTTTTTCTATTATTTGGCTCCCAGGCAACATGGTCACATGATCGGTTATTGCATACAGTACCGCATTCAGCTGTGGTGCCTGCTAGTGTTGACTCATTGTCAACAATCATTGCCAGGTCATAGCACAACCAATTGCGGAACCGCACCTCACCAAATGATCAACAGCTTCACTGGTGGAGCGCCAGAGTAAAGGAATCCTTGAGGGTGGAATATAGCAGACTGACCAGGAGAGCACTGGAATAGTTAAGTCTAGAGGTTAAGGGTTATCAAGTGTTCTGGGGACAAGGTGGGGAAAATGCAGTTGAGGACTGTTATATCCTTGAGTTTGCTGCAAAGAGAAAATGTGTGAGGGTGCCCACATTCTGGATTCGCTCTCTGTTGACGTCACTACAAATCACAGGACGGTTCACCAGTAGGGATGTATTTTCTGATACATTACACCCCTCCCCTTGGGTTCAGGCTCTGATCCAAAGTATCGCGGTCTAAATTTTCCACAGGAAATGCTTATTTCTTTTTAAATAAATTGAGATTACCCATTTATTTTTTTTCCAATTAAGGGGAAACTCAGTATGATCAATCCACCTAGCCTGCACATCTTTGGGTTGTGGGGGTGAGACCCACGCAGACATTGGGAGAATGAGCAAACTCCACACGGACAGTGACCCGGGGCCGGGGTCAAACCCGGGTCCTCAGCGACGTGAGGGGGGGAAATAGAGCTAGTCAGTATGACGTCGCCAAACTCTTTCATCATCCTTCCGAACGGTGTATGATATTGGAGCTGTCTTTACCAGGATCTCAGCAGGTAGCCGTTTCTCATTAGTGGTGTAGATTCTGGCTATCACTCACTCTCCTTGATTGAATACTCTCTTTTTAGAGTTTTGTTTCCTCCGAGCAATCTGTGCTTGTTGTTGTTTGACAATCTCTGAAGTATCAGATGGTATTAATAAATCATCCAGACGCAGCCGCTGACTGAGGAAGCGAGGGAAATGTGGCGGTCTACAGGAGAGCCTAAAGCAACGCGGTTTCAAGTCTCCTCTCCCCAGCATACTCCTGCCAAACGTCCAAATGATCAAAACCAAGCTGGACGAACTTAACGTTAAACTTACCTTTCAGAGGGAAGTAAGGGACTGCTGCGTGCTCTGCTTCACAGAGACATGGCTCACCCCTGCCTCACCGGACTCATCAACTCCTCCTGGTGCTTGGATGTGGCGACCCTGGCGACCTACTGCTCCCCAGAGCTGGAATACCTGACTGTGAAGTGCCGCCCATACTATCTTCCACGTGAGTTCACTTCAGCCATCATAACGGTCTACATCCCACCCGAGGCAGAAGTGAGGAAGGCGCTGGACGAATTGTACATAGTTATAAATAACAATGAAACTGAACACCTGGAGGCCTTGTTCATCGTGGCCGGGGACGTCAACAAGGCCAACCTCGAGTGTACTGCCAAAATTCCACCAACACATCTCCTGACCCACCAGGGGCGACAACATCCTTGATCACTGCTACACAAAAATCAAGGGCGCCTACCGATCCATCCCCCGACCGCACTTTGGAAAATCGGACCCTAAGGTGGTGCTCCTTCTCCCAGCATACAAGCAGAAACTTAAGCGGGAGGATCCGGTTAAGAAGGTTGTGCAGTGCTGGTCCAAGGCAACAGGAGCTCCTACTTGACTTCCTGGAGTCAGTGGACTGGTCCATATTTAAGAATTCAGGGACCAACCTAAACGAGTATGCCACCACTGTCACAGACTTTATCAGCAAATGTGTGGACGACTGCGTGCCAAAGTAAGCAGTACGTGCGTTCCCCAACCGGAAACCATGGCTCAATCGCGAGATTGACTCCCTACTGAAGGACAGGTCTGAGGCGCACAAGGCAGGCAACCCTGACCTATCCAAGAAATCCAGGTTCGACCTCCACAAAGTCATCCGGGATGCCAAGAGACAATATCAGATCAAGCTATAATAATACTTTTATTAGTGTCAAAAGCAGGCTTACATTAACACTGCAATGAAGATACTGCGAAAATTCTCTAGTCGCCACATTCAGGCGCCTGTTCGGGTACACAGAGAACTCAGAATGCCCAATTCACCTAACAAGCACGTCTTTTGGGCATTGTGGAAGGAAACTTGAGCACCTGGAGGAAACCAACGCAAACATGGGGAGAATGTGCAGAGTCCGCACAGTGACCCAAGCTGAGAATCAAACCTGGGTCCCTGGCGCTGTAAAGCAACAGTGCTAACCACTGTCCTACCTTTCCGGCCAGAGTCACAGACTAGCGTTACAGACTCTCGTCGGTTGTGGCAAGGCTTAAACATAACAGGTGACAAAGCGAAGCCGAGCAGAATTTCCAGCAGCAGCGCGCCCCTCCCCAATGAACTCAATGCATTCTATGCTCGGTTCGAGCAGGAACCAACAAATCGTTGTCAACTGCCCCAGCAGCCTCGGACACACCCATACCCACAATCAGAGCTTCCGATGTCAGATCAGCCTTCTTGAAAGTGAACCCTTGGAAGGTGACGAATCCTGACGGGGACTCTGGTCGTGCACTCAGAGCCTGCGCGGGCCAGATGTGTTCACGGACTTTTGCAACCTCTCCCTACTCCGCTCTGAGGTCCCCACCTGCTTCAAGAAGACCACCATCATACCGGTGCCAAAGAAGAACCAGGCAACGTGACTCTACGACCATCGTCCGGTGGCCCTGACATTGATCGCGCAATGAAGTGCTTTGAGAGGTTGGACATGAGGCACATCAACTCCATACTCCCAGAATGCCTAGATCGACTGCAATTCGCATACTGCCACAACTGGTCCACAGCCGACACCATCGCCGTGGCCCTACAGTCATCCCTGGAGCATCTGGACAACAAGGACTCCTACATCAGACTCCTATTTTTAAAAAAATTTGAGTGCCCAATTCATTTTATCCAATTAAGGGGAAATTTAGCATGGCCAATCCACCTACCCTGCACATCTTAGGGTTGTGGGGGTGAGACTCATGCAGACACGGGGAGACTGTGCAAACTCCCCACGGACAGCGACCCTGAGCCGGGATCGAATCTGGGACCTTGGCGCTGTGAGACAGCATGTTAACCACTGCGGCACCATGCTGCCCTAGACTCCTATTTATTGACTTATTGACTACAGCTCCGCTTTCAACACCATAATCCCAGCCAAGCTCATATCAAAGCTCCAAAACCCAAGATTTGGCTCCTCACTCTGCAACTGGATCGTCGACTTTCTGACCCATAAACCACAATCAGTAAGAATAAACAACAACCCCACCTCCTCCACGATAGTCCTCAATACCGGGGTCCTGCAAGGCTGTGTACTTAGCCCCCTACTATACTCCCTACAAACAGGACTGTGTGGAGTCTTCACGCTCGTCCTGTGTCTGCGTGGGTTTCCTCCGGATGCTCCGGTTTCCTCCAAGTCCCGAAAGACGTGCTGTTAGGTAATTTGGACATTCTGAATTCTCCCTCTGTGTACTCGAACAGGCGCCAGAATGTGGCAACTAGGGTTTTTTTCACAGTAACTTCATTGCAGTGTTTGTGACAATAAAGATTATTATGATAGACTTTCTAATTCTTCTTTGGATTTGGCCTGATAGTGTACGTGTGTGGTACAGTTCTAGCTTTTAGACATTTTGGTATACTGTTTGGCTTGATGTTTAATTGCATTTCAACTCCAGTCATTGAGCCTAGTGAATCTTCAAACACCTTCTTATACTTCTTTTTAAAAAATTATTTTTCAAATACATTTTAGAGTACCCAATTCATTTTTCCAATTAAGGGGCAATTAAGCGTGGCCAATCCACCTATCCGGCACATCTTTGGGTTATGGGGGCGAAACCCACGCAGACACGGGGAGAATGTCCAAACTCCACACGGACAGTGTCCCAGAGCCGGGATCGAACCTGGGACCTCGGCGTCGTGAGGCTGCAGGGCTAACCCACTGCACCACCGTGCTACCCTACCGTCTCATACTTCTCCAGAATTTGTTACAGGTTGTCCTTGGACTCCACCAGTTGACTTACCGCTCCTGGGTTGAATCATAGAATCCCTACAGTACAGAAGGAGGCCATTGGGCCTGTCAATCTACACCCTCTGAAAGAGCACCCTACCTAGGTCCACTCCCCCCCCCCCCCCACCACCTTCTCCCGTAACCCCACCTAACCTGAACATCCCCGGACATTAAGGGCAATTTAGCGCGGCCAATCCACCTAACCTGCACATCTTTGGACCGTGGGAGGAAACCGGAGGAAAGCCACACAGAGACAGGTAGAAAAATTGCAAACTCCATGCAGTCACCCAAGACCAGAATTTAACCCGCATCCCTGGTGCTGTGCTAACCACTATGCCACACTGTCAGCCATGGTCTACCAAATAAAGTAGGAACATTTCCACAGACAACATGAAGAGGCAACTCGCCATCTGTCCATTTACTTCTACTTTCACCAATAAAGTATTCTTTTAATGGTACAACCTCGTCTGTGTACATAGTTAGGATCACATTTGACGGTTTTAAACGCAGATGCTTCAGATTTTGATTGTAAATTGTCTCAGGTATTAATGATACCGCTGTGCCTGTATCCACTTCCATCTTAATTTGATGCCCGTCAAGTTTTGGATATGCCCAAAAACTATGGTGCTCACCCCACACCGACGAGATGCCTAGATCCAGCCCCTGCAGTTGCTCAGGTACGTCATCTTCTGAGTGGTCTTGAACCTCGTCTACTAATTTATAGACATGACTAGTCAGTTCAGATGTTTGTCCTCTTACACATCCTTGGTGTTGGTGGGGTTTTCTGAACCCAACGTGCCTCGGCAATATGGCCCATTTTGCCACAGTTTTTGCACTTACTTTCTCTAATCCAGCATTCCCCAACTGAGCGTCGAACCTGTGTACATCGGTAACATGGTTGTACCCGTGAAGTCTTGTTTCCCGGCGGGGCGGGGGTTCCCGGCGGGATGGAGTGGCGTGAACCATTTCTCCGCACCTTTAGGGGCCAAGCACTCACCGTGAGGGGCTAGGCCCGCGCCGGAGTGGTTCCCACTCCACCAGCTGGCGTGGAAGGCCTTTGGCGCCACGCCAGCTGGGGCCAAAAGGACTTCACCAGGCGGCGGAAGTCCGTGCATGCGCGGGAGTGTCAGCGGCCGCTGACGTCATCCCCTGATGACGCATGCGCAGGGGGGGGGGGGTGTCTCTTACGCGTCGGCCATCGCAGAGGCTGTGGCCGAGGTGGGGGGAAAAGAGTGCCCCCACGGCACAGGCTCGCCCACGGATCGGTGGACCCCAAGCGCGGGCCAGGCCACCGTAGGTGCACCACCTGGGGCCAGATCGCCCCAGGACCCCGGAGCCCGCCCGCGCCGCCTAGTCCCGCCGGTAAGAGAGGTGGTTTGATTCTCGCTGGTGGGACAGGCATTCCAGCAGCGGGACTTTGGCCCATCACAGGCCGGAGATTCGCCGGGGGAGACCCGCAGACCGGCGTGATTCCCGCCCCCGCCGAATATTCGGCGCCGGAGAATTCGGCAGCCGGCGGGTGCGGGATTCATGCCAGCTCCCGCCGATTCTCCGATCCGGCGGGTGGTCGTAGAATCCCGCCCCTTCTTTCTGACTACGGCGGTGGAACCAAAACCTTTCTGCAGTTAACAA
Organism: Scyliorhinus torazame; assembly: GCF_047496885.1. Taxonomy (NCBI): domain Eukaryota; kingdom Metazoa; phylum Chordata; class Chondrichthyes; order Carcharhiniformes; family Scyliorhinidae; genus Scyliorhinus; species Scyliorhinus torazame. The sequence goes on along the minus strand of NC_092721.1, from coordinate 199,152,425 downwards.
CAGTCTAGATGAGAAATGCCCTTCTAAAATCTTGATCGGTTTGCTGTAGGACGTATCTCCCAGTTTCGCTGGGTGAACTAAGTTTTATAGCAGCATAAATGTTTTACAACTGACCGAACTGAGAAAGGTTGCAATCATTAGGTCCTCATACAATCTAAGATGATGAATTGAAGCCTGTACAAAACACTCTCGGCTGACATCACTATAGATCACGGGACACTGCACCAGCAGGGATGTATTAGAACATAGAACAGTACAGCACAGTACAGGCCCTTCGGCCCACGATGTTGTGCCGACCACTTATCCTAATCTAAGATCAACCTAACCTACACCCCTTCAATTTACTGCTGTCCAAGAGTCACTTAAATGTCCCTAATGACTCTGACTCCACCACCTCCGCTGGCAGTGCATTCCACGCACCCACTACTCCCTGTGTAAAGAACCTCCCTGACATTTTCAGAACTGGTTTAGCACAGTGGGCTAAGACAGCTGGCTTGTAATGCAGAACAAGACCAGCAGCGCGGGTTCAATTCCCGTTCCAGCCTCCCCGAACAGGCGCCCGAATGTGGCGGCTCGGGGCTTTTCACAGTAACTTAATTGAAGCCTACTTGTGACAATAAGTGATTATAGGAGTCTGCACATCCTCCCCGTGTGTGCGTGGGTTTCCTCCGGGTGCTCTGATTTCCTCCCACAGTCCAAAGATGTGCAGGTTAGGTGGATTGGCCATGATAAATTGCCCTTAGTGTCCAAAATTGCCCAAATTTGCATGGGGATAGGGTGGAGGTGCTAATCTTGGGTAGGGTGCTCTTTCCAAGAGCCGGTGCAGACTCGATGGGCCAAATGGCCTCCTTCTGCACTGTACATTCTATGATCTCCCTTTCCTCCAATCACCTTAAAATTATGTCCCTCGTGACAGCCATTTCCTGGGGAAACGTCACTGGCTATCCACTCTATCCATGTCTCTCATCACCTTGTACACCTCTATCAAGTCACCTCTCTTCCTTCTCCGCTCCTTCTCTGGTACATAACAAGGATGATCACATCAGATCAGCCATGACCTCATTGAATGGTGGAGTAGACCCAATGGGCCGAATGGCCTATTTCTGCTCCTATGTCTAATGGTCTGAGAAGTAACAAAGCCATGGATGAGGGTTTCAGCAGCGGATGAGCTTAACAGGATTGGAGGCTGCAATTGTACGGAGGTGGAAAAAGATGTGTTGCTGATTTTTTTGTGGTGTTCTTCCTGGGGTCAAAAAGAACACAAAGATCGAGAAAGGCAAGATTCAGACATCAACTGGGAGCAGGGAGAGGAATGCAGAGCAATAAACTGGCATCATTTCTTAGGCCGTTCAATGTTGTCACTGGTATTTTGTGTCAAAATTAAAAGGAATTGCACCCTCTTGTGCTAGCCATTAGTATTTCATGTATTTTCACCCCTTCAATGCAAATATCAATGCTAAAATGTGTGGTAATGCATTTTGGTAGGTCTAACATAGAGGGGAAATATACCGTAAATGGCAAAACTCTTAGGAATATAGAAAGTCAGAGAGATCTGGGGGTGCAGGTCCACAGGTCTTTGAACGTGGCAACACAAGTGGACAAGGTTGTCAAGAAAGCATAGGGAATGCTTGCCTTCACTGGACGGGACGTCAAGATAAAAGCTGGCAAGTCACGCTACAGTTGTATAGAAACTTGGTAAGGCCGCACTTGGAATATTGCGCACAATTCTGGTCGCCACAGTACCATAAGGATGTGAAGGCTTTAGAGAGGGTGCAGAGGAGGTTTACCAGGATGTTGCCTGGTCTGGAGGGTGTTAGCTATGCAGAGAGGCTGAATAGACTCGGACTCTTTTCATTAGAACGACAGAGGTTGAGGGATGACCTGATAGAGGTCTACAAGATTATGAGGGGCATGGATAGAGTGGATGGGCAGGCACTCTTTCCCAGGGTGGAGGGGTCAGTCACCAGGGGGCATAGGTTTAAGGCCCATGGGACAAAGTTTAGAGGAGGTGTGCGAGGCAGGCTTTTTGTGCAGAGGGTAGTGAGTGCCTGGAATGCGTTGCCAGGGGAGGTTGTGGAAGCAGATCCATTACCAGTGTTCAAAAGACATCTTGACAACACATGGGTATAGAGGGATACGGCACAAGGAAGTGCTGAGGGTTTTGGCAAAGGTTGGTGTCATGGCCGGTACAGGCTTGGAGGGCCGAAGGGCCTGTTCCTGTGCTGTATTGTTCTTTATCATGACTGCTGTTTGAGGGAGCTTGCTGTGTGTAAATTGGCTGCTATATTCCTCCAGTGACTGCAGTCAAAAGATCATTCATTGAGATGCCCAGTGGTCAGGAAGGGAAGACTAGTGTCCCCATCTCAAGTGCTCAGTTGGTCAAACCCTCATCTATGCCTTTGTACCTCTGGACTTGACTACTCCAATGCACTCCTGGCAGCTCTCCCACATTCTATCCCCTGTAAACTTGAGATGATCCAAATCTCTGCAGTCCGTGTCTAAACTCGCAGAAAGTCCCATTGCCTTACCTCCTCCGTGCTCACAGAACCACACTGGCTCCCGATCAAGTAATGTCTTGATTTTAACATTTTTGTCCTTGTTTCAAATCCCTTTGTGGCCTTGCCCCTCCCTATCTCCGTCATTTCCTCCAACCCTACACTCTGAGTTATCCACGCTCCCTTAACTCTGGCCTTTTGTGTATTTCCAATCTAGTTGCTCCAGTATTGGCGGCTGTACCTTCGGTTGTCTCGGCCCAATACTCTGGAATTCCCTCCCTGCACCTCTCTACCTCATTATCCTCCTTTAAGACACTTTTTCAACTTGACCAAACTTTTGCTCATTTGACCTCCTTTGTGGCTCGATGTCATATTTTAGCTCGTAATATATGAGCTAAATATCCTTGGGATATTTCATTACATTAAAGGCACTATTGCACTATGTAAATATAAGTTTCTCGTGACCTCAGGATATCCGAGTGCTTCACAGTCAATGAAATGTTTCGGAAATGTAGTCTCCATTAGGTGATTAGTAGGCACAATCTTGAGGAAAAGCAGGGGAGTTTTCGCTGGACTTTCGGGGGTGGCATGGTGGCGCAGTGGTTAGCACTGCTGCCTCACAGCGCCAGGGACCCGGGTTCAATTCTGACCTCGGGTGACTGTCTGTGTGGAGTTTGCACTTTCTCCCCCGTGTCTACGTGGGTTTCCTCCGGGTACTCCGGTTCCCTCTCACAGTCCAAAGATGTGCAGGTTAGGTTGATTTGACCATGATAAACTGCCCCTTAGTGTCCAAAATGTGCAGGTTAGGTGGGTTACGGGGATAGGGTGGGGCAGTGGGCCTTCCAGAGGGCGGTGCAGACGTGATGGGCCAAATGGCCTCCTTCTGTACTGTAGGGATTCTATGATTATAATGGAGGAATCAGATGAATTTGAACCATAAAACTGACTGAGCCCTGAGCACAGTGGGCAGTTTTAACATCCTCTTCCCGATCCTTTGTCAATAACAGGCGCCACACTGTACGAGGCTGCTTCAATGTTTCCATATTGGAAAGAACTGATCTCTTGCTACCTCTTGATAACTTGGTATGTGGCAAAATTAGCTTCTGTGTCTTTCAAAATAATTAATTCTCTGGGGCAGGTGTATCACTGGCAAGGCTGGCATTTATTGCTCATCCCTAGATGCCCTTGAGGAGGTGGTGGAGGGTCTCCTTGTGGAATGAGTGCTGTGGTGCTCCCACAGTACCAGGTAGAAAGTTTTAGGATTTTCACCCAGTGATAACATTGAGCTGCCTAAGAAATGATGGCAGTTTGTTGCTCTCCATTCCTCTCCCTGCCCACTGTCAGTGGCTGAATCAAACCTTTCTCCATCTTAGTGTTCTTTCTGACCCTGAAATGAACAGCAAAAAATCATCAGCAAAACATCTTTTCCCAGCTCCGTACCATTGCCGCCTCCAACCCTGTTAAGCTCATCTGCTGCTGAAACCCTCATCCATGGCTTTGTTACTTATCAGGCCGTAAGACACAGGAGCAGAAGTAGGCCATTCGGCCCATCCGCCATTCAATATGATCACTTCTGATCATCCACTTCAATGTCTTTTTCCCCACTGTTTCCCCACATTTCCCTTTATACCATTCGTATTTAGAAATCTATCAATCTCTACTTTAAACAGACTCGAGGACTAAGCTTCCACAGTCCTCTGGGGTAGAGAATCCTAAAGATTCACATCCCTCTAAGTGAAAAGGTTTCTCCACATCTCGGTCCATGATAATAATAATCTTTATCATCAGACCATAAGACATAGGAGCAGAATTAGGCCACTCGGCCCATCGAGTCTGCTCCGCCATTCAATCATGGTTGATATTTTTCTCATCCCCATTCTCCTGCCTTCTCCCCATAACCCCTGATCCCCTTATTAATCAAGAACCTATCAATCTCTGTCTTAAAGACACTCAGTGATTTAGCCTCCACAATCTTCTGCGGCAAAGAGTTCCACAGATTCACCACCCTCTGTTCTAAAGGATCGTCCCTTTAGTCTGAGATGGTGTCCTCTGGTTCTAGTTTCCCCTACAAGTAAAACATCCTCTCCATGTCCACTCTATCCAGGCCTCACAGTATCCTGTAAGCTTCAATAAGACCCCCCCCTCATTCTTCTAAACTCGCAACAAGTACAGATCCAGAGTCCTCAGCAGTTCCTCATTCAACAAGTTCTTCATTCCAGGGATCATTCTTGTGAACCTCCTCTGGACCCTTTCCAAGGCCAGCACATCCTGTCTTAGATACGGGGCCCAAAACTGCACACAATACTCCAAATGGGGTCTGGTCAGAACCTTACACAGCCTCAGAAATACATCCCTGGTCCTGTATTTAGTCCTCTTCGACATGAATGCTAACATTGCATTTGCCTTCTTAACTGCCGACTGAATCTGCACGTTAACCTTAAGAGAATCGTGATCAAGGACTCCCAAGTCCCTTTGTGCTTCTGCTTTCCAAAGCATTTCCCCATTTTGAAAATAGTCTATGCCTAAATTCCTCCTTCCAAAGTGCATAACCTCACACTTTTCCACATTGTATTTCATTTGCACTTCACTCCCACTCTCCTTGCTTGTCCAAATCCTTCTGTAGCCCCCTTGCTTCCTCAATACTACCTGTCCCTCTACAGAACTTTGTATCATCTGCAAACTTAGTCTATTGTTACAAGTAGGCTTACATTAACACTGCAATGAAGTTACTGTGAAAATCCCCTAATCGCCACACTCCAGTGCCTGTTCGGGTACACAGAGGGAGAATTCAGAATGTCCAATTCACCTGATAGCACGTCTTTCGGGACTTGTGGGAGGAAACCGGAGCACCCAGAGGAAACCCCCGCAGACGCGGGGAGAACATACAGACTCTGCACAGACAGTGACCCATGCCGGGATTCGAACCTGGGACCCTGGCGCTGAGAAGCAACAGTGCTAACCACAAACTTGACCTCAAAGAAATTCTGCTTGTTTCTTTCTTAACTTGCACCAAGTTCCATTCAACCATCACCCTGATCAATGCTTGTAGACCCAGATTGATTCTTGGTTTGTAACGTTTCGACTTGAAATTCTATCTTGCTTTGAAATCTCTCCCCGGCCTCACTCCTCCGGCGCCACAGCCCTCCGAGATGTGTGCACTCCTCAGATTCTGGATCTTTGTAACTCTCCGATTGTCATCACTCCATTAGTGACTGTTCCTTCAGTTGCCTGGGCTTAAATTCTGGAAACGTTGTCCTCACCCCAAAACTCCTCTCCACTTCATATCTCTCCATATGTGGCTCAATGTCAAATTTTGTTCGATGACGTGCCTTGGGGTGTTTCCTCAGTGTTAAAGAATTGCTATATAAATGCAACTAGTTATTTTTCAACCTGCCTTGTGTAAATAGCAGGCCTTCTGACAAACAAATATCGTTTGTTGATAAACAATGAAACAAACAAAGAATCTCCACCTCCTTCCCAAGGCCGGGCGGATAAAGTCTCTGTGCAATACCACGTGAAACCCTACAGCAATAAGGACAAGTTGAGTTCCAACTCCATGCTGAGTTCGTTGGTCTCCTGTGTGGTTTCAGCTGCTCTGTCCTCATACATCATATATAATTGGCATTGAGCTAGACAGAGGAGAGCGCCTCACAGTTGTGGAACTACAAGATCAAGAATCAATGGCAGAATGATATAATCTTGGGGGTGAAAATGTGTTTTGCAAACTACCTGAACAAAAAGACCCCCTCCCCCTATATATCGGGAGAAAATTTGCAACTTTAGCATCCTCAGTAGCACCAATGAGCAGAGCTGAAAGGATATTGTTCACCGATACAACACTTGCATTTATAGTGTCTTTCGCCTCAGAGCTTCTCAAAGCACTTTACAGCCAATGAAATATTTTGAAATGCAGCGCAACCGGCTGAGGTTATTGGTAGCACAGAGGTTAGCACTGCTGCTTCCCAACACCAGGGTCCCAGGTTCGATTCCCGGCTTGGGTCACTGTCTGTGCGGAGTCTGCATGGGTTTCCTCCGGGTGTTCCGGAGTTTCCTCCCACAAGTCCCGAAAGACTGTTCGGTGAATTGGACATTCTGAATTCTCCCTCAGTGTACCCAAACGGGTGTCGGAAAGTGGCGACTAGGGGCTTTTCACAACAACTTCATTGCAGTGTTAATGTAAGCCAACTTGTGACAATAATAAAGATTATTATTATTCATGAAGTATTTTGAAATGCAGCGCAACAGCTGAGGGTTATTGGTAGGACAGTGGTTAGCACTGCTGCTTCCCAGCACCAGGGTCCCAGGTTCGATTCCCGGCTTGGGTCACTTCTCAACCTTGCCCCTCGTCAAAGGTGTGGCGACCCTCAGGTTAAATCACTATCAGTCATCTCTCCCCCCTCAAAAGGGGAAAACAGCCTATGGTCATCTGGGACTATGGCAACTTTACATCCTCTTTTTTGTTAAAGTGAAGCCTTGTCTGTCTTTCAGGCCAACATAAAAGATCCCCATTTTGAAGAAGAGTAGCAGACTTCTTCCTGGTGTCTTGTCCAATAACCCCCAATCAATATAAGTCTAAAATCAACTATCTGGCCATTCTCACATTGCTCTATGTGAGAGCCTGCTGTGTGCAAATTGGCTGCTGCATTTCCTACATTGCGACAGGGCTTACACTTCAAAAAATACTTAATTGGCTGTAAAGCTCTTCGGGGTGTCCAGAAAAACAAGTTATAAATGTAGGCCTTAGGGCAGCATGGTGGCACAGTGGTTAGCACTGCTGCCTCACGGCACCGAGGTCCCAGGTTCAAAACCGGCTCTGGGTCACTGTCCGTGTGGAGTTTGCACATTCTCCCCGTGTCTCCGTGGGTTTCGCCCCTCATAATCCAAGGATGTGCAGGGTAGCTGGATTGGCCACGCTAAATTGCCCCTTAATTGGAAAAAATGAACTGGGTACTCTAAATTTATTTTTTTTAAATTAAAAATAAATAAATATAGGCCTTTATTTATTTAATCTAAGAAACACAGCAGCCAGAGTCACATCCCTCAAACAGCAGTGAGTTTATGTTTTGGTAGTGGAGGGACAAATATTGATCAAGATAGCAGGGAGAACTTCACTGCTGCTGGAAACTATGTGGTGCGTTCCCTCATGTTGTCCTGAGAGGGCAGACAGAGCCTGACTTCAACATCTCCTCTGGTAGGACGGTCCCGGGAAGGGGTTCAGCACTTCCTCAGGGCTGCGCCTAGAGTGTCAGATGAAAATCTGCGCTTTAGACTTGAACCCACAACCTCCACAGGCTTGGAGGGCCGAAGGGCCTGTTCCTGTGCTGTACTTTTCTTTTCTATGACTCAAAAGAACAAAGAAAAGTACAGCGCAGGAACAGGCCCTTCGGCCCTCCAAGCCTGCACCGACCATGCTGCCCGTCTAAACTAAAATCTTCTACACTTCCGGGGTCCGTATCCCTCTATTCCCATCCTATTCATGTATTTGTCAAGATGCCCCTTAAATGTCACTATCGTCCCTGCTTCCACCACATCCTTCGGCAGCGAGTTCCAGGCACCCATACCCTCTGTGTAAAAAGACTTGCCTCATACATCTCCTCTAAACCTTAAACCATAGGGCACCTTAAACCTATGCCCCCTAGTAATTGATCCCTCTACCCTGGGAAAAAGACTCTCTGCTAAACCATGGCAGACATCTAGACGTGGGGCAGGATTTTCCGGTCCATTCTGCTGTGGGAATCTTCTGGTCCCGGTCCCCCGAAACAGGTTCCCCAGCGGCGGAACGGCAAAACCATGCAAAACGCCAGAGACATCGGCGGAACCGGAAGATCCTGCCGGCGGGCAATAGTGAGTCTCCTTTGGGAAATCCCACCCCATATGGTCTTGTACTGCTTCCTAACAAACCCCGATATCCTCCAGTAATCTATTTCAAATTGTTTTTCAAAAATCAAACTATTTCCGCCACTACTGCCAACTCTATAAAACAATTATCAGTCAATATGTTTTTTATTAACAAACTTAGCTGAATAGCTCCACCAAAATTGAAGTGCAGGTAAGTATTAGTTGGGAAATATTTACAACTTTTAAAATTCTATAGATTGGGTTTCGAGGGGTGTCGTGAGGAAATGCATATTGTTTGGAACAGGAAGTGGATCTGAGAGGGTGCTACACTGTCAGGGGTGCTATCTTTCAGATAGAAAAGGGCTGAATACCAGACGTGAGGTAAGGGTGACTGCCCTTGACATCAAGGCAGCATTTGAACGAGTGCGGCATCAAGGAGCCCAAGCTAAACTGGTGTCAATAGGAATCAGGGGGAAATCTCTCCGCTGGTTGGAGTCATATCTGACATGAAGGAAGATGGTTGTGGTGGTTCGATATCAATCATCTCAGCTCCAGGACATCACTGCAGTAGTTCCTCAGGGTAGTGTCCTCGGCCCAACCATCTTCAGCTGCTTCATCAATGACCTCCCTTCAATCATATGGTCAGAAATGGGGATGTTTAAGGGTGACTGCATAATGTTCAAACCATTCATGACTCAGATAATGAAGTAGTCCATATCCAAATGCAGCAAGTCCTGGACAATATCCAGGCTTGGGCTGACAAGTGGCAAGTTACATTCGCGTCACAACGTGCCAGACAATGACCATCTCCTACAAGAGTGGATCTAACCATCACCCCTTGACATTCAATGGCATTACCATCACTGAATTCCCCACAATCAACATCCTGGGGGTAACCATTGAACGGAAACTGAACTGGGCTAATCATATAAATACTGTGGCTACCAGAGCAGGTCAAAGGCTAGGAATCCAATGGCGGATAACTCATTTCCTGACCCCCCCCAAAGCCTGTCCACCATCGACAAGGCACAAGTCAGGACTGTAATGGAATACTCTCCACTTGCCTGGATGAGTGCAGCTCCAACAACACTTAAGAAGCTTTAACCATGCAGGACAAAGCAGCCCGCTTGATTGCTCCCCCTTCCACAAACATTCAATCCCTCCACCACCGACGAACAGTAGCAGCCATCTACAAGATGCATTGCAAGAACTCACCAAGGTTACTTTGGCAGCACCTTCCAACCCCATGACATCTAGGACAAGAGCAGCAGATACATGGGAACCCCACCACCTGCAAGGTCCCATCAAAGCCACACACCCTCCTGACTTGGAAATATATTGCTGCTCCTTCCCTGTCGCTGGGGCAAAATCCTGGAACTTCCTAACAGCACAATAGGTGTGCCTACACCTCAGGCATTGCAGCGGTTCAAGAAGGCAGCTCACCACTATCTTCTGAAGAGCAACTAGGGATGGGAAATAAATGCTGGCCTAACCAGCGAAGCCCACATCCCGTAAATGAATTTTAAAAATGAAATGAAATGAGATGATCGGGTAGCACGGTAGCATAGTGGTTTCCACAATTGCTTCACAGCTCCAAGGTCCCAGGTTAGATTCCCAGCTTGGGTCACTGTCTGTGTGGAGTCTGCACGTTCTCCCCGTGTGTGCGTGGGTTTCCTCCGGTTTCCTCCCACAGTCCAAAGATGTGCAGGTTAGGTGGATTGGCCGTGCTAAATTGCCCTTGGTGTCCAGAATTGCCCTTAGTGTTGGGTGGGGTTAGTGGGTTATGGGGATAGGGTGGAGGTGTGTGCTTGAGTAGGGTGCTCTTTCCATGGGCTGGTGCAGACTCGATAGGCCGAATGGCCTCCTTCTGCACTGTAAATTCTATGATTCTATATTAAAATTGGGGCCCATCTAACATCTCAGGTGAATGTGAAATATTCCATGGCACTATTCGAATAAGGAGGTAAGTCTCCCTTTATCCTGTCCAATCTATGGAAAAATGACATTAAAACAATTCAATTGTTCATTTACTGTATCGCTGTTTGTGGGATCTTACTGTGCCATTTTGGTCTCCATGATAATACTTCAAAAGTGCCACGATAGTGACATTTAAGGGGCATCTCGACAAATACATGAATAGGATGGGAATAGAGGGATACGGACCCAGGAAGTGTAGAAGATTGTAGTTTAGTCGGGCAGCATGGTCGGCACGGGCTTGGAGGGCCGAAGGGCCTGTTCCTGAACTGTACATTTCTTTGTTCTAGTCCAAGAGTATGTTCGGAAGCCCTGAGGGTGTGAAATTAAAGTTTTTCCTTTGCCATCCTATAACATAATGCTTTTGACAAAATAAATGTTTTTTAAAAATGGAGGGGGAGTAAAGGTATACTTTGGGCATCCATGACCAAGGAATTAGTCTTCACAGCATAGATAGAACACGACGTGTATCAGCCTCACCTTAAAGCCATTCAAAGGCCACTCGGATTTTGTTCCAGCAATGCGTTTGCTGAAAAACTTCCACGTTTGTCCGAGTAAGCTTAGGTTCTTTCATGAATGAATTCTTTCCATTTACCTGTCAACTTTGATGTCGGGTCCGCCTTTGATCTGCTACGCACGAGGCTTTGCAAGAGAGAGATGGTCCTGGAAACTTCAATTGAAAAGATAGACTGCTGAGTAGATCGTTAACCGCACGGCTGTTTACATTGACCTTTAGACCTAGTGGTATACAGTAGTCTTAGGCTGTTAATCCGTGTGTAGCTCTATCTTGTGAACGAACATGAGAGAGCAGCTGGATCCTGAAGGCACATTCAAGCATGAAAAATTCCACAAGCTCAATCTTCTGAAGACACTGCCTGCTGTCGGACTTTGCTGCAGAGAGCAGACAGCCCTTGGTCAAAGCTGTCGACATCGACATCATGTGGTGCAGCGACTTGAGTGTTACCATTTGTCATAGTGCGTGCACTGGGAATTACGGCTTTCCCAACTGCTATCCAAAAACAAAAACCCTGTGCGCGTGGGCCTGAGATGAAAATCAAGCATTTAATGTTGTCCACAACGCAATAGTCTACAGTGCAAAAAACAGGTCATTCAGCCTAACTGGGTCATTTAGACTCCACACCAGCCTTATCATCTAAGCCAGTAGTTCTCGAAGTGGGGTATTGGAACCCTGTGGTTCTGTACTGACATTCTGGGTGTGTGTGTGTGATGAAATAACATGAAAGTGCTTACATGGGTAGCCAGAGACAGGAGTTGAGTGGCACAACCACATTTACAGCAGTGTGGGCAACCTGTCTCACCAAGGTGGGGAGTATGCCTGGAGGAGCACTGGGAGTTGCATTAAAAACTTATATTTTTGTGGAACCTGGAAGTGAATATCCTTAAGTAAATACCAATATACAAAATAGGAGAAGTGGACCACTGAGCCTGCTCCACCATTCAATAAGAACATGTTTGTGTTTCACGTGGTTGGCACTGCTCTCTCAATAGTGCCAGGAACCTGGGTTCAATTCTGGCCTTGGGTGACTGCATGGAGTCTGCACGTTTTCCCCGTCCGTGTGGGTTTCCTCCGATCGTCCAAAAATGTGCAGTTTAGGTGGATTGGCCATGATAAATTACCCCTTAAGTGTCCAGGCATGAGCAGGTTAAGTTACAGGGCAGTGGATTGGTGCGCTCGATGGGCCTCATTCTGCACCGTCAGGATTCTATGCTTCCAAGTTCCATTCCCTCCCCTCCCCCGAACCCTCTGATAACCGTTGATTCGCTTGCCTAACAAGAACCTACCTCAAAAATATCCAATGACCCCCCCCCTCCTCCACCGCCATGCAGAGTCGCACAACCCTCTGACCAAAAGCATTTCTCCTCATTTCTGTCCCAAAAGAGTGACCCCTAATTTTAAAAGTGTCCCCTAGTTCTACTCACCCACAAAACATCCTTTCCACATCCACCTTGTCAAGATTGTTAAGGATCTTGTATACTTCAATTAAGTCACCCCTGTATTTTCTTTTATTCCCTTTTCTTCTCACGCACTTAATGATCTGTTGAGCTGCTCGCAGAAAAATACTTTTCACTGTACCTCGGTACACGTGACAATAAACAAATCCAATCCAATCCCTCACTCCTCTAAACTCCAGTGAAAACAAACCCAGTCAGTCCAACCAATCCTCATAAGAAAACCCATTCAATCCAGGTATCAATCTAGTAAACCTCCTTGGGACTGCCTTCCTTAAATAAGGAGATGAAAATTGCAGTGTTCAAGATGTGGTCTCACCAATGCCCTGAAAAACTGAAGCATATCATCCTTACTTTTACGCTCAATTCCTCTCAGAATATAGGATAATATTCCATTGGTCTTCTTAATTACATGCTGCACCTGCATACTAACCTTTTGTGACTCGTGCACTAGAACACCTAGATTCATCGGCACCTCAGAATTCTGCAATCGTTCTCCATTTAAGTAATGCTCTCCTTTTTTATTCTTCCTGCCAAAGTGAACTTCACATTGTCCCACATTATACTGCATCTGCCAGATTTTTGCCTGTTCATTCAACCTATCTATATCCATCTGCAGCCTCCTTGCGTCTCCTTCACAACATACTTTCCTAACTATTTTTGTGTCATCTGCAAATTTAGCTCCATGCCTTCATTCCTATCATCCAAGTCATTGATGTAAATTATAAAAGGTTGAGGCCCCAGCAGACATCTGCGGAACTCCACTCATCACATCCGTCAGTCAGACAAAGACCCATTTATGCATACTCTGTTTTTATAATACTAATCTTAATTATTGTCACAAGTAGGCTTACATTAACACTGCAATGAAGTTAGTGAAAATCACCTAGTCACCACATCCCGGCGCCAGTTCAGGTAGACAATGTCCAATTCACCGATCCACCCAACAAGCACATCTTTCGGGATTTTTGAGAGAGGAAACCGGAGCATCCAGAGGAAACCCACAAAGAAAAGGGGAGAACATGCAGATTCCGCACAGACAGTGACCCAAGCGGGAATCAAACTTGGGACCCTGGTGCTGTGAAGCAAGAGTGCTAACCACTGTGGTACCACGCCGCTCACCAATCTCCTATCCAGGTTAATATGTTACCCGTTACGCCTTGAGCTTTTATTTTCCACAATAATCTATTAAGTGCCTTCTGGAAATCCAAGTACAGTACCTCTACAGACTCCCCTTCATAGAATTGGTTAAATATGACTTCTCTTTCACAAAATCATGCCCTTCCCAATTACCTTGAGTTTTTTTTTTAAAAAGTGCCCAGCTATAACCTCTTTAATGATTGATTCTAACACCTTCCCCATGACAGACATCAAGCTAACTGGCCTACAATTTCCTGTTATTTGCCTCCTTCCGTTCTTGAATAGAGGAGCTAATTTTGCTACTTTCCACTGTGATGGAACCTTTCCAGAAAGTAGGGTATTTTGGAAAATTAACACCAACGCATCTACTACCTCATTAGCTGCCTCTTTAAGCCCCGAGGATTAAGTCCATCAGGACCTGGAGACTGGTCAGTCATTTTGCTCAGTATCCGCTTTCCTAGCGATTGCTATTTCACCTCTCACCCATCCACCTCCTGATTTACAGCTATTACTGGAAATTCTTCTGTATCCTCTATAGTGAAGACAAAATACGTGTTGATTTCATCTGCTATTTCCTCGTCATCTTTCATGAACTCCCCATTCTCACTCTCCAGTGGACGAACACTTGACTTAGTCTTTTCCTTTTTTAGAAACCTGTAGGAACTCCTATCAATTTTAAAATTTCTATCCAGCTTCCTCTTAGATTCTTAGTTCTCCTGATTAACATTTTAATCATTCTACGTTCACTTAAAAAAAAATGTTTTATATAGAGTACCCAATTATTTTATTTCCAATTAAGGGGAAATTTAGTGCGGCCAATCCATCTACCCTGCACATCTCTAGGTTGTGGGGGTGAAACCCACGCAGACACGGGGAGAATGTGCAAACTCCATGCGGACAGTGACCCAGAGCCGGCATCAAACCAAGGTCCTCAGCGCTGTAGGCAGCAGTGCTAACCACTGCACCACAGTGCTGCCCCATTCTATGTTCACTTAAACACTCTTCACGAGCAGTACTTTCAGGTTCTATATTAATTTAAATGGATGGTCCTGGAATACTAATTTATATACATCCAGGCGTCCTTCAAACTCAGGACTTTGAGAACTATTGTCTAACCCGACCATACCCTTCTTCCTTAGCCCTCACGGGCTTACCTAGTTTTCCGTCAAATGCGATGGAATTGTCAGCCGACACTTAATAGCTCGATCCAGCATGTTAAGAAATGCTTCATTTTTCTTCCATTATGGAGATGATATATACAAGGCCATAATATGCCAGATTGGTCTGCCTCTACGTCCCCAAGTCCTGCTGCTAGTTGGCTGTCACCTCGATGCTGATTCTGGGATTAAGATGGACAAGACACAAGAATTGCCCAAGTCAGCAAAGAAGATGTGGTGGCCTCAAGGAGGCAATTTGGTGACACATTTGGGTCATTGTGGTGTCTTGCTCTCTACCGGGCAGAGTCTGACCAATATGATTTTGCATGACAGAAAGATCAAGGCAGTAGATCTAACTGGACAGCCCTTTGAAAAAAAACTGGCACCAGTGTGATGAGCTGAATGATCCGCTACCGTGAACATTTTACAATTCCGGTCACACAACCATCAAGAATTGTTGGGGCATGGGGCAGCACGGTGGCGCAGTGGGTTAGCACTGTGGCCTCACAGCGCCGAGGACCCAGGTTCAATCCCGGCTCTGGGTCACTGTCCGTGGAGTTTGCCCATTCTCCCTGTGTTTGCCTGGGTTTGGCTCTCACAAACCAAAAATGTAGAAGCTAGGTGGATTGGGCACGCTACATTGCCCCTTAATGGGAAAAAATGAATTGGGTACTCTAAATTTTAAAAAAAAAATTGATGGGGCACGACCCTCAGAAATCATGAGGACCAGAGATTAAACCCGTCATCCATCACCAGAGATCCTCTGCCTAAATGCATTCTTGACTTTATTTTACTTAACACCTAAATATTTGTAATAATCAGTGGAAGGATAGATTTGATTTGCAGATTACACTTTGCAATTAACTTTGAATGCGCACAGACGAGCTCCCCTGGTGGCTCAAAAATGTTATCAACGAGTAGTCAGGGGCAGCACGGTGGTTAGCACTGCTGCCTATGGTGCTGAGGACCCGGGTTCGATCCCGGCCACGGGTCACTGTCTGGGTGGGAGTTTGCACATTCCCCCCTGTCTGCGGGGTTTCACCCCCACAACCCAAAGATGTGCAGTTTAGTTGGATTAGCCACACTAAATTACCCCTCAACTAGAAAAAAATAATAATTGGGTACTCTAAATTTTTTTATTTTTAAAAAAAAAATCAATGGGTAGTCAAACCACACAGATTAAAATGGTATCAGGCTCACTCCCCAACTTGCGCCATTAACCAATCTCAATTTGACAAGCGACAGGGATATTGCCAGTCCTGTGTCCTAGGAATACAGGACAAATCAACATTTAATACAAAAAACGTTATGCCACATCCAACAATCTTGCATTGCTTTTTACCCTCTCCCTTACTGAAGGTATTGACACTGGTTGGGTTACAGTTCCATAGAAATCAACCAGGTTCCCAGGTTTAATTCCTGGCCTGCGGAGGTGACGGATTGCTGTCAGAGGAACATGTGTACAGCAACAATTTGCATTAATGCAGCGCCTTTAACACAGTAAATCATCCCAAGATACTGGACAGGAGCCCATCCGACACAAGGATAGCTACATTAGATATCAGGGCAGGTGATCAAACGATTAAGGAACAATTTAGAAGAACAAAGTTAAAGATGGAGAGATTTAGGGAGTGAATTCTAGCGATAAGGACATAAGACTGCAATGAAGGGGAGCATAGAATGTACAGTGCAGGAGGAGGCCATTCGGCCCATCAAGTCTGCACCAGCCCTTGGAAAGAGCACCCTTCCTAAGCCTACAACTCCCTATCCCCGTAACCTTTTTGAACACCAAGGGCAATTTAGCATGGCAATCCACCTAACCTGAACATCTTTGGACTGTGGGAGCAAACCCACACAGACACGGGGAGAACGTGCAGACAGTGACCCAAGCTGGGAATCGAACCTGGGACCCTGGAGCTGTGAAGCAACCGTGTTAACCACTGTGCTACCGTGCCGGTAGATCTCAGAAGGTTCTCAGGCTGGAGGTCAGTGATGAGGAGAGGCAAGGCTATCAGGGGATTTGATAACAAAGATGAGAATTTTTAAAGTCAAGGCACTGCTGTTCCAAGAGCCAATATGTGGGATTATGGGTGAGATAATATGTATGGGTGAGAAGGACCTGGGGGCAGAAGAGTCAAGCTAAGCTCAGAATTAGTGGGTAGTAGGTGGAAGCACTGCAAGAGCAACTCCAGTCTCAATCTATCCCCAAGATATCCATGAAGGGTTCAGCAGTAGATGGGTTGATGTAAGGGCAGAGACAAGTGATGTTACAGAGGTGTTAATATGGGTTTGGAAGCTCATCGAAGGATCAATCAGGTTGGCGGGGTTGCAAAGGCAGTCTCAGTGGCCAGGACTTGGGAGTCACACAGGGTTGAAGTTGGCGGCTAGGGTATGGAGTCTGTGGTGGGGATCAAAGAAGAGCTTTAGGCTTTCCAAATCTGACCCAGTGTGATAAATCAGGGACAGTGGAGAGAATTGAGAGAGGTAGTGTACGTAGTGCTTGTTGTGAGCTTTAGTAGTCAAGTCAGTCTTCCTACACCAAGGGTCCAGCGACCTGTTGCCAGTGTCCACCCGGTTCACATATGAAGGCCTTTTATAAGGTACTAGAAATCGTGGAATTCTACCAGACACAAAGTCATTCGGAGACAGGGGAGAAAAGGTGGGGGTGGAAAAAGGGAAGTGGCAAGAAGGATTTCTGAAAAGAAAAACAGGAGGAGTCATTCATCTAAGATTTCAATTTATTGTAAAATACAGATACACACAAAATGTATGCAACGTCTAGACGGCAGAAATAAGCCAAATTAGGAAGTTTTGCAACACTGAATGTAAAACAAGATCACAAGAAACGTGACTTATTCCATTGCATCCACATACTACAAAAGGTAACAATTTTGACAAGGTTCTTTCATAATTAATGAAAAAAGTTACAATATTAAACAAGTGCAGGAGGTTTTTCTCTGAACGTTTTACTGGGCCTGGTGGTGCGCTAAAGTACAAACCTTGCAGGTGCAGCAAATGCAAGAGGCAGTGGCCTGAAAAAAGGGAAACATCAGTAACAGAAGTACTGATTTTCAAATCCATTCACACCGGGACCTGTTAATATGCACTGCTTATTGTAGTGAGGACTTTTTAAAAAAAGCCACAAGACATTTTCGAAAAGCTTTACAAGTTGAAAATAGAGGCTGCTCATTCTATTTCTAGTTGGGGTGGGGGTAAGGGCAGGTGACAGAAGTGGGAAAGAGACACAATAAACATTCTCTGAAGTAGCAGGGTGGGAGAATGCAGATTCGCAATTCGGTGATGCCAGCATAAAACTTAATTAGATGCCGAATGCAAATGACTGCTTTCGGGATGGAAATGACAGCTGGAGAAAAAGTTAGTTTTGTTGTGTGCATTAATATGTCTACCACCTGGATGGTAGTGTTGAATAATTTTAGTGTGCTCTTTCCCCCCCCGCCATCAACATTTTTTAACGCTTTTCTATGGAGACTAAAACTCATAACAGCCTTGCCACTTATTGGAATGAGCATTAACTTTGCTGCACCTACTCACTGAACTGCGCTACTAACTGGTGAAGATCAGCGCGAGTTTATTCTAAGAATCCCCCCAACCAATATTTACACAAACAAGGTTAGAAATGTCTCGTCCAGAAACTGAAATTGTACAAGATTCAATTCAACATTTTCCACCCCCCAGTAACTCGCCCAAATGGCTTCCATTTGAGTGTGAGCTGTGACAATGTGCTGAGAGAACTATCTGAATGCACAACAATACCCACCTTTGATGCTGTCCTCACCCTGTGCCCAGCAAGCTGGGGAGCAACTGGAATCGGGTGCCTCGACCAAACCATTTTCCTTCACACAAGCTGGGGGTAGCTGCAGCGACTGTAGTGGGCTTCAGCAGACACTTAAAATCAGCGATGGTGCCTTCAACTCCAAGTCATGGTCTTGGGGGGTGGGGGAGGGCTTGCAGGACCCTATACCATTTTATCTGAAACACCTTTGATAAGTACACGATACAGAGCATTACAAAAATAACTTTCCAAATTAGCAGTCAGGCTTAAGGAACTCACAAATTGATGAGTCTTTAAAAAATATATAAATTAAGATAGTACAAATAGCAAGCCTACAAGCCTTTTAACTGTAATTTAAAAGTTCCAACATTAATTTCAAAGTGTTTCACATAAATGAATTTCTAACACAATTATCAGCTTAATGGGAAAGCAGGTATGTGAAAATTTTGTTGCATTATAAAACAATTACCAACTCGTAACAAGTTAATGGTTAATTAATCTGGTATACTGACATGCCTTTAAACATCAAAATACTGTTCCTTCTGCGCCAGTGTGTTACACACACCGCACTAATGCAAGAGGAGTTTTATACAAAATGAGAGAGGTCAATTACTCGACCCAGTAAATCTGATCGGGGCTGGAAGAATCCACGCAACACCTTTTAAAACGAGATTCAGAGGTTGCTGTATCGCATTATCATTAAATTCTCCAGACAACCTACATGGCACATGGAAAAAGCTCCCTCCAATGGCCTAATATAGAATTGCACCATCCACTGCAGTATCCGGTCCTCGGTTTAAGATCTGTTCCACGCTGAGCTTGTTGATTTTCAACTGTGCAACAATCGAAGCTTGGGCGGAGAAGGGAATCAATCTGGGTTTCTGCAGCTAACTGCCATTCAAGCTAGTCATGCACCATTGGGGATGTCAATTCAGAGTGTGGGGCTGGTTTAGCACACTGGGCTAAATCGCTGGCTTTTAAAGCAGACCAAGGCAGGCCAGCAGCACAGTTCGATTCCCGTAACAGCCTCCCCGAACAGGCGCCGGAATGTGGAGACTAGGGGCTTTTCACAGTAACTTCATTGAAGCCTACTTCAACCAAGACAGTTGCATGGGCTGCTGACATTTGCCCCAGAGGTTCATGTGTGGAAAATAGCTACACGGGGCCTCTGGAAATGTATTTGTGAATTGAATCAATGCGTCCATATTCATGTCCTCCACTGTTCTCCCATTGCTTTGGGCAATTCTTCTTTTGTCAAGCTCTGAGGAACAGTCAAAGCCCAAAGCATCAATCTTTACAAACTGTCCGATCGTATTTGTAGTTTTTATCTGAAGCTAATACCTGTTACCCCTCCACCTAACTCCATCTCAAGGAATTTGCTTAATAGTACAATAGGAAACTACTCCCCAAACTCTCTATTTTGCTAGTTTCAGTAAGGGTTTGTCTGCAGTTATGGATAATTGCACCGCCTCACAGCCCTAAACGGCCAATGCCCACTTTAGCGTAACAAACGTTATCTTTCCTTTCCCAAGATGCTGACACGCGCTGGGATGCAGTTCCTCAGGCGGCTGAAGACCAACCCTCACCGCAGTGATCATTTTGACTTGTGTGCAGTGCAGCCAGCAACTGAGCACAGGCAGGCGACAAGACTAGAGAGGGAGGAACCACAGCCAAGTCCTCATACTACGTTGACACATAAGACAGCAGCTACCGGATATAAAACATTAACTGATACCCCCCCTCCATTGCCCACAGGCACTGAAACCAACTGTAGTCTTAACCTGGCACAGACTAGGATGAAACATGGGGCCATGATGTTTGGTCAGTTGCACAGTGCCTTTACCACTCAAGACACTGGGAAGAAACTTAAATGCTTCAACTAAATGCGCTATCGAAATAACAGAATCATCAGATGTGAAATTTGCTCCTGGATAAAACAGGAACAAAATTGTAAAAACGACATAATGTCCTGGTAAACAAGTGCATTCACTTCAGCTCCAACTTTTGAACCAGCAACATAAGTATGTTGGGCACACAAACAATGCAGCTGCTTTATACTCGAGCAGCCTGAAGTTAGTCCTACAAGTCTTGAAAACATATCCCACCTTAATTTTTGCCGAGATGTATTTAACCCAGATCGATCAACGAGCACTTCTCGCAGGGATTATTTTAATCAACCGTTGCGCAGCGGTGGCCATTTTCTATTTTCCTCGATGGTATGGATTCAAGAAAAATGCAAAAACTTCAGCATGTGGATTCCTCTCTTCCCTGAACAAGGCAGCAACCGCAAATTGCTGAACAACCAACACATTAAACGGAGTATTAAACCCAAACTGTAAAGCAATCCTCATATTTTCTCGGTAACATGGGACCCTGGCTACGTGGAAAACAGCGCTCCTTCGTATCCTGAGATGTGAGTTGGCATGGTTTTAATGCAAGGTTTTAGTGTTTTGTTCCTTCAAATCAAATGGAGTCAAACGTCGTTCTTGGGTTTTCCGGACTGCCGCGATGCATCTTGTTGTTCGATATTGTCGATTTCGGTTACCGAGACACTTGCTATAAAGATGATGCCGAGCTACATCAGGTAAATTAATATCTAAAATAATTAATGCCATGATGATCAGGATAAGTCTCAAGTCAGACATGTGGTTTTTTCTCATCCTTGATCGTTTGGTGGAATGTCAAATGTGCTTTTGGAATTGCTATCCTGCAAGTATAAAAGACCAGATGAGTAACAAAACTGGGGTGTTACAGCGGTTATTCAAACATGTTCTCGTCTCCTAGACACAATTTTATTTCGTCTCAGGAAACAGTAATGAAGAAATGTTTTTTTTTCTGTCTTCCTTCCTCTTTTATAACCAGTGATTAATCCAGGGGTACAGGGTCACAGACATGAGCAGCACTAACACTCTCACCCTGCTGACCTCTATTAATAACCTGGTGAACACTGCACTCACGCCTCCATATCTCAGAAAGCAGCACAGGTTTAAGAGCAGCCAGATTTAATCCATGAGCACCCCCCCCCCTCACCCAGCAGAGACAGGGCCAATTATAATTCCTCCCCAGCTATCAGATGTGAAATTAACTAACTCAGCAGAGGTCAGACCAGAAACTTTTACCATCTGTATGTTTCAGCACTTCACTGCTTAACCGCAGGTCTTTGTCAGGTGGTTACAAGTACCCGATATGGAATAATCTGCTGTTTCAACCCAGTTCCTGGGTAAATGGAGGGCTACTGCACAAATATGACCAAAATATGGCATAACTTGGTCATCTCAGTTGGCATGGCAAGGAAAAAAAATTAAGACCACGATGCTAAAAAGTGCTCCTTTAAGATTCGGATTAAGGCAGATTGCTGCAGAAGCAATGATAAAGCTTTATTCTGAATCTATCAAAACCTATCATGGCTTTACAGGCTGTTCAAAACAGACTTTCAAAAGTAGGAAATTATGTTTTGCATGTAGTACAGACATCGCTCACCATTAGCCGTTACTTCTTCTAGCCCTAAAATAAATGTAAAACATTCCTCATCTTCAACAGGCTGGCAGCTACAGCCAGCTTTCAGCACACACGGACTAGGGTGGACTGAAGAAAATTAAAACAAGTGTCTTGGGAGACAAAAAAAACATGTTGGAACAATCACCGTAACATCCAGTTTCTTTATCCTGTGTTTGCAGGATAGTTCGCCAATGTTCCCAAACTAGTTTGTATCCAGTGCTCTCAGCCGGCTGTGAGGGTATGTGTAGAAGTAGATGATGTCAAGGCCAGGGTCAGCTGAGCTGGTCAATGCTCCTCAGACTGGAGGAGAGCTACTTGGCCAGGCAATGAAAGGTGTCACTCATACACCAGCAGGAGCCAATACCTTCAGGAGCGGAGTGAGAAAGAAACAATTACATTTCTAGAAGATAGTTTCTGAAACCATTCATGAATCTCCAACAGCTTGTCATATCCAATTATCAAACAGCAAGTCGGTAGCATCCAATCCCCATTTTCCTGGCAATGGGGAGAAGAAAAGACATGACAGTCTCATTGGCTACTATAACCACCATTGCATCTGATGAAGGGACAGAATTCAGTAAGGGGGAATGCTGACTGGGCCGTAGCTACCAAGGGTATACTACTGTGAAACTAATTATTATATCTTTAAAACCTCAGTTGGACCATGGATAGATGGAAACATTTTGTTAAAATCTTTCATTAAACAAGCTTGACGGTCTCATGACTGTTGCAGTACAGAGCCAGAGATCAGGATCAACCCCTGATTTCAGTATCCCCATACTAGTTTTTTTATTTGGGGGCGGGGGGGGGGGGGGGAGGAGAGAAGGGAAAGGAGAAGAGAACACCAAAATAAATAGCCAGTGTTTGCACGCCTGTCCAGCACCTAATACATGTGTATAGATTCTGGACAAGTCATGATATGAGCTCATACAAAGTACCAAGGAATGTCACACAACCAAATTCCAACATGTCTATGGTTTAAGGATAAACAAGTTCAACAGTTCAACCTCCAGTTATACTTGGGAAATGTTGGTGTGCTTAAACGCTGTTGCTCACGTGTAATGTTCATGTATGTATCTACCTACACATCACTTTTTCTAAACTTAACTTTTGACAGAAAGAAAAAAGCACAGCTCTCTGTTAAATAAGCATGATGGGCAGGCAGGTTTCACGTGTGGATGTTTCTTTGGCAAGTTTATCTTCCTGGGCCAAAATAAGAAGCAAAGAATGCTCAACTCAGAGGTAATTAATCACAGAAGGGCGGGAAGACATAATGGTACTCATAGGGGAGGGGTAATAAAACAAGGAATGAAAATACTTAAAAAACTGTAATTTATTTCACCCTTAAACAGCTTGGAGCACTCCCCCCTCCCTTCCCCCATGCAGCAGTCTTCAAATTTAAACATGCCCAACCTGACTGTCACAGATTTAGCTGTAGACTGCTACAAATATAACTGAAGTAGCGTAACGAATCATTTTATTGTATGGCTACTTCAGAACTATTTGCATTGCTCACACTAGAAATGTTCGTTTCAGAATTGCTTTCTTCTGAATTTTTAATTTCCACAATCTTTATTGTGTCACCATTCACATCCTGACTGCACACACTTACATTGTCTACTCCCACTGTGCCTGTTTCTGGAGGAGGGCTCTGCAGTTCCATTGCTTCTGGACGGTTCTCCAGTTCCACCACGTTTCCCTCAGGACATTGTTCCAGCTCTGTAGCTTGCGATTCCACAGCACTTGCACCCGAATGGTGCTCTATCTCTACGGTGTCCATCTCTGGATGGCTCTCTATTGCAGTACGAGACTCCAGTTGGCTCTGAGAGTCCAGTGTGTTAGCTCCTGGGTGATGTTGCAAGTCCACAGCTGTAGTCTGCGGTTGTTGCTGTACCTCTGTAGCGGCAGGTTCTGGGTGGTGCTGGATTTCCACGGTCTCCAGCTCTGAAGGCTGTTGCATCTCTGGAGCAACAGATGCCAGAGGGTGTTGGATCTCTACTTCACCAGGCACTGGATGGTGCTGTCCCTCTGTAGCAACAGACTGCTGATGGTGCTGTATCTCTGCCTCACCAGGTTTCAGGTGGCGCTCGTGTTGCATTTCTATGGCACCGGGTTGTGGATGTTGCTGTAATTCGGTGGTACTAGGCTCTGGACAAGGATCCACCTCCATGGTGCTCTCCTCTATACGTTGGCTCAACTCCACATCACTCGACTCCGGATGGTGCAATTCTGCAGTGTTGCCCGCTGGATGGTGCTGTAGTACCACAGTATTCCCTTCCAGATGGTGTTGCAGAGCCACTGTACTCTCCTGCACCTGGTGCTGCAACTCCACAGTGGTGTTCTCCAACTCTGGTTGGACCTCTACTGCTCTCACCTCAATAACTTCTACTGCTTGATGTTGCTGCAATTCCACGCCATTCACCCCTGGGTGATGTTGCAACTCCACACCATTCACCTCTGGATGGTGAATCACCTCCACCACCCTACCCTCGATGTGGTGCTGCAGTTCCATGCTGTCTTCTATTGTCTGCTGGCTGACCTCAGCCCCCTCCGGGTGGTGTTGCAATTCCACACTGGGCTCAGCTGAATGCTGGGTCACAATCATGGTGCTGCTTACTGGAAACTGCTGCAGTTCTACAGTGGTCCCATCTGCATGCTGGGTCACTTCTATGACAGTCTTATCCGAATTCTGACAGACCTCCATGAGACATCCCGCCGGTTGGTGATGTAGCACAATCCCACTCTCCACTGTGTGGCTCGCCACCTGCAAGCACTCACCGTCTACTTCATACACCGTCCGTGCACTTGCATCCAAATTATTTATTTCCATACTGCCTGCATCATGATTGTTTACATCCACATTATCTGAATCGGTCACATGTGCCAGCTGCATTTTCTCTGGGTACAGTTTAGCATAGGTATCAACCATCATGTCATAGTCATGTTTTGCATCATAATTAATATGGATCAGTGCCAGACTGCTTGTTCGCTCCTCGACTGGAGTGACTTTCACATACGCTTTGAGTCGTTTCCGTCCAATTTCAAACTTGTCAGTTTCAAGTTGAATAATAGGCAGATTGGAGACGATTTTGAGCAAAGTATATACATTTGGAAAGAACTTGATGTCAGGATGGCGCAAAGTGTCAAAAATAGTACTAGGAAGTTCAACATCCCGGCTT
Source organism: Scyliorhinus torazame (assembly GCF_047496885.1). NCBI lineage: Eukaryota > Metazoa > Chordata > Chondrichthyes > Carcharhiniformes > Scyliorhinidae > Scyliorhinus > Scyliorhinus torazame. The sequence continues at coordinate 199,127,380 of NC_092721.1, read as the reverse complement.
CGATGTTTCCATTTTATCTTCCAACAGTGGAGTTCTGCTGAAAGTGTATCTGGATTTGGGAGATCATCTTTGTATAAATCAGCCATGTTTTCCTCTCCAGTGTTATATTTCAGCTGGGCCATGACAGAAGGCACCAACGACAGGCACTTGAGTGCCTTTAACTGCTGCTCAGAGAACATGTCCTCAATTTCTAAAATAATGTGGTCCAGGAATGGTGCACTAATTGATTCTTTGTAGTAGTTTTCAGGAGTCTCCTCAGACATCTCTTCACTGTGAGGTGGCCTGCGGCACCTCCATGGCAACTTTAGTTCAATCCTCATTTTGACTGACAAATTGGAGGCTTCTTCCAACCAGAACTCGTGATAGACGTCAATGTTGTCCCTCATTTCATTTAACGAGTGCAGGACCGCGGTCAAGGTGCTCGAGGCAAAATAGGTGTCCGATGCTTGACCTTGGAGATTTTTGCCAAAGGCTCTTGTAAACGAGAGGACATTCTTCAGGACCATGAGGGAGACAACTATATCAAAATCTCTCATGGTCGAGGACAGCATGCTGGCCTGGGTTGCTATCTCGGCATTCCACCTACCACACGTGTCGTAACTGATCTCATCCAAGCAGGTCACCAGCACTTCATAAAGGTCTGCCATGATCTCAAAAGTGTCATGTCTTTCATACCAATTGATTTGAAAAAGCTTTTTCAGCTCCTTTGCCTTTGCCTCATTTGTTTGATAGATGCCATCAATGCCAACCTCAAAAACCTTCTGGAGGTGAGGGGACAAACTAAAAAATGATACAATGCTCTCCATCAAGCTCAACAGCATGTTAATACCAAAAATCAGGCTGGACTTGGCTATCCATATGTTTAAGGGGTAGGAGGAACTAAGAGTGCACAATGCCTTTGGGCACTGCTGCAAAATACTAGCCACAATAACTCGCTTTTTGTAGGACATTGCGCCCGTGCCATTATATGCTTGCCCACGACAGTAATACATGTTCAGTCCCCACTTTTCCGTAAGTGTCTCGTGGATCCGACTTGCCAAGAACTCTCCATCAAGCTCACAGGGTATGAAGCCGACAAACTCTTGTCTCAGACAGTCAGACTCATCCACAAATCTAATTAACATGGACACATGGTCAAGCCCTGCAACATTAATCACTTCATCAGTTATAATTGAAAAAAAGTTGCTGTCACGTACTTCTCGGAGTACCTCCTCCCGTATGCACATTTCACAGATGGCTAACAGGTCTTTTTGCAAGCTCTTTGGACAGTACACTGCATTCACGGCAGTAGTCTCAAACCTTTTTCGAAGAATTTCATCACCTGCATTCATTCTGAATTCCAGCAGTGCTTGAATGTTGTCAGGAGTATTGCACAAGTCGCTCAGGTTTTCAGCGCCAGATCCTCCCAATGGAACATTTTGCCTTCCCAACAGCAATATAGTTTCAAATAAAACTTTGAGAAACTCTTTGTTCCCTTTTTCTTCAGGTGTCAAGTTCAAAGATTCGTCCAGGAGAACAGACTCCTCGAGGCTTTCTGTGGCTTCTTCCAGGTCTGTTTTGTCTAGTTCATCGATCGCCTCCTGTTTACACTGCAGACCTCTCAAGACATCACAATCGGCTTAAAACATTAAGAAAAAAGTTTGAGGTTATTGTGAAAATTTATCATACGTAAATACAGATGTACAAGTAAAGCTGTTGATTCTACAAACCCTTAGCATTAGATCAACACAAGAGCCAGACAATTGACGTAATTGTCCCTGGTCAGGAAATACATTTTTAAAAAAAATTAAATGTACACAGAATTCCACTTTTTAAGTCATTCACAGGATTTGGGCATCGCTGGCTGGGCCAGCATTTATTTCCCATTCCATTGCCCATTTAAGAGTCAACCACTTCTGTGGATCTCGAGGCATATATATGTAGGTCAGAGAGCAGATTTCCTTTCCTAAAGGACTTCAGTGAACCAGATGGGCTTTTACAACAATCAATAATGGTTTCAGTTACTCACCATCATATGGTGCTTTTTTTGAAAAAGTATTTTGGAAAACTTCACCAATGTTTCCAATGTTAAACTAACTTCATTTCAAATCAAACGGTATATCTGGTTAATTAATTTGCCACAAAAATACAAGCCCCAGAACAATATGTTTGAAAACATCTATACACACAATTTGCTGAGTCACATGCTTTCATTGTGTGATGAATCTACTTACTTCTTGGTGCTTTCACGGTCAATAAATCTTCCTCAGTCTATAACAAGAAGGGAGGAAAAGAAGATTAACATATCCAATGCTTCACAAAATGTTATACCACTCAAGTTATGATCATTGTTGTGAATTGTACAGAGGCAATATCTTACCAGCTCTTTTATCCTCTTGTGCTTTTTGCGTTTGCCTTCAGGTTTATTGAGATGACTTGTTAAGTCAAACAAGGTGGGCACGGCATCTTCCTTGAGGACTGTTCTGTAAGGGCTCTGGAAACAAGTTCATGAATTTAAATAATGCAAGATGCTTTTTGTTGCTTAATTTTCCCATCTACAGTTTCGCCAGTGCTCTCTCATAAGTTCTGGCAGCCCTCTAATGCTTCATGTCGGAACCAGTTAACGAGCACTACAAAGTATTCAACAGTTACAGGCATCACAGTCCAATAATGAATTAAGTGATTAGGGTATGGGGATGTACTAAAACATTCAGACAAGAGAGAACTAATCCTACTACTTCATAAAATTTTGAGCCAGACATAGAACATACAGTGCAGAAGGAGGCCATTTGGCCCATCGAGTTTGCACCAACCCACTTAAGCCCTCACTTCCACCCCATCCCCGTAACCCGATAATCCATCCTAACCTTTTTGGCCACTAAGGGCAATTTATCATGGCCAATCCACCCAACCTGCACGTCTTTGGGAGGAAACCGGAACACCCGGAGGGAACCCACGCAGACACGGGGAGAACATGCAGATCCGCAGACAGTGACCCAGCGGGGAATCGAACCCTGGCGCTGTGAAGCCACAGTGCTATCCACTTGTGCTACCGTGCTGCATGTCGAGAGGGCTAGACCCCATTTGGCGTATTGTGTGTAGTTTTGGGCCCCATATCAAAGGATGTGCTGGCCTTGGAAAGGGTCCGGAGGAGGTTCACAAGAATGACAATCTCACCTAGGATATGCTGTGCGAATCTAGCCAGTTTAGTAAGAATAGTGCACCTCTCCAGGTAACACAGAGAGCAATGAGATTACCTAAGGGGTTGAGGAATCAGACTGTGAAGTGATCATGCAAACTGATCATGTTCTCACTGGAAAAAGGAAGCCTAAGAGGTATTACGATTGATGTTTTGAAGATTTTATAAGAAATAGACAATGGAGTCCAGCCAGGCTGCTTTATTTTGTCCAGGGCAATAAAAGCAGAAAGCAGAGCATGTAAAACGCATCCATAGATACAGTATTTCAGTCAGTGGTCAATCTACTGAACTAGCTCGTGTAGAAAAATGAAAATTGCTTATTGTCACAAGTAGGCTTCAAATGAAGTTACTGTGAAAAGCCCCTAGTCGCCGCATTCCGGCGCCTATTCGGGGAAGCTGGTACGGGAATTGAACCGTGCTGCTGGCCTGCCTTGGTCTGCTTTAAAAGCCAGCTATTTAGCCCAGTGTGCTAATCAGCCCCAGAAGACAAGTGAAGCAGAAAATGTTGATTCATTAAAATATAAACTGGATTGATAGCTTTCGGAATATTTCCGGATACTGTACATGAATAATTTGAGACATTATATTCTCAGGCTCAGGAGTAACCGATGACTTTGCTCCTACAATATCCAAAGCTCCCCATCACTGGAAATCCTCCCCGATTCACGTCACGACCTGTCATAAACTAAGTGGTAGAGTTTGATTGCCCCTGATTGAATCAGTAACTCAACTGGCATGATCCAGGATGGCGGAAGGCAAATAAGACTGGCCTCAGTCTTTTATCATCCAGCATTCAGGGGGGCACAGTGGTTAGCACTGCTGCCTCGGTGTCAGGGACCCTGGTTCAATTCTGTCTGTGTGGAGTTTGTAAATTCTCCCCGTGTCTGCGTGGGTATCCTCCGGGTGCTCCGGTTTCCTCCCGCAAGTCCCGAAAGACGCGCTTAAGTAAATTGGATATTCTGAATTATCCCTCGGTGTACCCGAACAGGTGCCGGAGTGTGACGACTAGGGGATTTTCACAGTAACTTCATTGCAGTGTAAATGTAAGCTGACTTGTGACACTAATGAAGATTATTATTTTGAACAACTTGTCAGAGTATAAGCTTGGAGAATTATAACTTACGTTTGTGCATATCAGGGATTGTTCGAAGTGTCTTGCACATAGTCTGTATTGTTTGTGAAGCTGTTCGGCAGTCCGGTTTTCCAGGTCTGCTCTCCGACAGTTCTCCACCCACTTCTGACACCTGCATTAATTGACACAAAAAAATCTAATGACTTTTGTGACCCAGAATTTGATAAACAACTTTGCATTTCATTTTTTTTTTATTAACAGAAGATAAATGTAAATGTCATTTTTTCCAAAGGAGTGTTCCAAACAAAACCAGAGGGCATGACTTCAGCACTGTGTGAATTTAACCTAGGTCTGACTTTTAAAGACTGATTTGCTGTTGGTTGTAACATTGTCACATTTTTCCTTCACTCTCTTTCCATAAGATATGAAATGAAAAGAAATAACAGTGGTTAGCACTGTGGCTTCACAGCACCATTGTCCCAGGTTCGATTCCCGGCTTGGGTCACTCTCTGAGTGGAGCCTGCATGTTCTCCAAGTGTCTGCGTGGGTTTCCTCCGGGTGCTCCGGTTTTCCCCCACAAGTTCCGAAAGAGGTGCTGTTAGGTAATTTGGACATTCTGAATTCTCTCTGTGTGTATCCGAACAGGCGCTGGAATGTGGAGATTAGGAGCTTTTCACAGTAACTTCATTGCAGTGTTAATGTAAGCGTACCTGTGAAATAAAGATTATTATAGAATTAGGCCATTCCATCCATCAGGTCTTCTCTGCCATTCGATCATGCTGATATCTTCATCCCCATTCTCCTGCTTTCTTCCCATAACCCCAGATCCCCATATCAATCGCAAAATGCCCTTAAGCAAGAACACCAGATTTGTGCTTGAGGTGCTGTTACCCACAGGGCTACAGACCAGAATAGTTATTTCTTAGAATATAAGAAATAGGAGGCGGCAATTTAGCCTCTTGAGCCTGCTCCACCGTTCAATTCCCTTCCCATTGTGGGAGACAGCAACACTTCCCATAAGAAATATATGCTTAAGTTACCTTAGGATACATACAATCCAAAAACTACACAAGAGGTACTTCATCAATTTAAGCTTTTGTTGTTGGCTTCTACCTGAACTGAGAATATCAAGCAATCCATGGCCACCTTCGCCATGAAGAGACTTGATAATCTTTCCCTTCTGCTCTCCTCCACATCCTCCAGTATGGACGACTTCTGAAGAGTTAACAGTGGAACACAGGAGGGGAAACAAGCTACAAAGTATGATTCGCCTTGAGAGGCAACGTCAACAACCCCGGCAGGCAAAGCACATTTACTGCCAACAGGATTGTGATTCCTCTGGCCTAACTGAATCCAGGCTCTCCAATTGTGACCTCACAATAAGCATAGTAAGAGCTTGTAATCATTCAGTGGTAATGTCACAGGATGAGTAATCCAGAGACCCAATAATGCTCTAGGGACGTGGCAGCGGGTGGAATTTAAATACTATTTAAAAAAAAAACTATAATTGAAAGCTTAGGGCGGCACGGTGGCAAGCACTGCTGCATCACCGCACCAGGGACCCGGGTTCAATTCTGAGCTAGGGTGACTGTGTGGAGTTTGCACTTCCTTCCCGTGTCTGCGTGGGTTTCCTCCGGGTGCTCAGGTTTCCTCTCTCAAGCCAAAGATGTGCAGGCTAGGTGAAGTGGACATTCTGAATATTGCCCAAGGGTTAGGTGGGTTACGGGGATAGGAGCTGGGATTTGGGGCCACTCGATGGGCCGAATGGCCTCCTTCTGCACAGTAGGGATTCTATGATTCTAGTCATCAGTGACAGCTATCATCAATTGTTGCAAAAACCCACCCGGTTCACTGATATCTCTAGGGAGGAATATCTTCCAACCATATCTAGTCTGGCCTGCATATGTGACTCCAGAGCCACAGCAATGTCAGGCAAACCACTTATTACAAGGGAAATTAAGGATGGGGCAATAAACGACAGACTTGCCAGCGATGCCCAGAATTAATTTTGTTCATAAAGATGCTTTTATGTAATAGAGCAAATGGAGGAAGATCTGGTCCCCCTTGCTTGACTGCACTTGACAGTGTAAACAAGCCTCTTCTAATTGAGTTGCTGGGATGATCTTAGTAAACAGATAATCAGCTCATCAGTCATCCAGCCACAGGACTGGTCATTACAAGGATGTGTTCACCAACTCAATGCTGAAATCGGAGCGCATCAAAGGTATCCTGCGGGACAATGGCTACCCTGATCAGATCAGATCTTGCTGTTATTGTTAAACTCATGAACAGGCCTATGGCTGTCAATTCCAGTCCTGAAAAGTTCCGATTGTACCGCAGATTACCCCGGAAGAGAGCAACAGGTGAAGCTAGCCATTTAGAAGGAGGGGGGGGGGGGGGGGGGGGGGGGGGGGGGGGTCCGTTGAAACTTATAGAATACTGAGAGGCCTAGATAGAGTGAATGTGGAGATGTTTCCACTAATAGGAGACTAGAACCCAAGGACACAGCCTCAGACTGAAGGGACGATCCTTTAAAACTGAGATGATGAGGAATTTCTTCAGCCAGAAGGTGGTGAATCTGTGGAACTTATTCTCGCAGAAGGCTGTGGAGGCCAAATCACTGCGTGTCTTTAAGACAGAGATAGATAGGTTCTTGATTGATAAGGGGATGAGGATTACAGGGAGAAGGCAAGAGGATGGGGATGAGAAACATATTGGCCATGATTGAATGGCGAGCAGTCGCAATGAGCTGAATGGCCTAATTCTGCTGCTATATCTTATGGTTATTCTGCTGTAGCAACACAAGTGGTATTCTCCATTTACAGGAAGCAGCTGTCAAGCCATGAAGCCACATGCCTATCACACAAAGGAGCAATGTGGCAGATGAAGTATGTAGGCCTTACGTCCCAACGGCTTGTGGGTCATATGAAACAGCACATCTCTTCAGCTTTTTGCAACAGGCATGCACTGACTGTACTGAACCAGCCCATGTTTGCAAAGCTCAAAACAAAGGGAGGGATTTTCTGCATGCCCCCGCATCATGCTTTACGGCGGCAGAGGCAGCCTGCCATTGGCTGGTGGTGGGATCTTCTGGTCCTGCTGCTGTCAATGGGGTTTCCCATTGTATGCATCCCCGCCACGGGCGATTACCATTGGCAGGTCTGAATATCCCATCGGTGGGAACGGCCGGAACATTCTGACCATAGTGTCCAACATTAGATGTGATTCCACAATTGCACATGTGCTAGACATTCCTGGTTGTGCTAAGAATTAACTGAAAAGCAATTCAAGATCAGTCAGGCTTGTAGTGAGGCTCACATTTGCATGGTAGCAACCATATACATCACAAACAGGGTCTTGACCTTTACAAACAAAAGGAGTATTTCCATGCAATATGCCTTTTCCAAGTAAACAAACTTGGGAGGCAGCCATTCCCAGTTTCACTTTTTTCTTTTTATAAATTTAGAGTACCCAATTATTTTTTTTCCCAATTAAGGAGCAATTTAGCGTGGCCAATCCACCTAACCTGCACATCTTTAGGTTGTGGGGGTGAAACCCACGCAGACATGGGGAGAATGTGCAAATTCCACACGGACTGTGACCCAGGGTCGGGATTCGAACCCGGGTCCTCAGCGCCGCAGTCCCAGTGCTAACCACTGCGCCACATGCCACCCTCATTCCCAGTTTCATTAACCAGAGTCGATCTGCCTGGTTTGAATTTGAAACAATTGCTTGGCAGTTAACTGTTCTCTGCTGCATTCTCCATGCCAACACTTCTGCCAGTGTCCACTTGCCAAACAATCAGCACTCTCTTCTCATACAGTATAAATGTCATTCCCTTTATTGTTGGTTTGTCTTGTGAGCTGTCCTGATAAGTGAAAGACAATAATAGTATGTCTCTTTTCATAGCAATAAAATTATTCTGTGCAGAAAGCATGGTCTATAGGGAAACAGCAGGGCAGTGGTTGTTCGGACAGGGGGCAGCTCTGCACTACCAGAAAGTAGTTGGAATGTGTATGGAGTAATTGGGGCACATAGCACTTAAGAGGAATCAAACAGAAAACGCTGAAAAAACTCAAGAGGTTTGGCAGCATCTAGAGAGAGAGAGAAATGCAAATTAACATCTCACGGGGATCAACCTTTTGTTCATGAAAAGAGGAAAACATTACAAGATATAACAGGTTAAGTGCAGACAGGGAAAGAGGGAGAAAGAGACCAAAAGGAAAAGTATGTGATAGGATGGAAAGATTAAATGACAAAAGAGACAATGTTGTTGTCAAGGCAAAAGAAGGTCATAAAGGGACAAGTAAACAGAAAGATCCATTTAGAGGAGGTGAAAATGGAAAAAGCAGAATCATTACAGCCGATAACCAAAATAAAAACATTGAGACAAAGGTTAGAATCTGAAATTGAGTTAAATGTTGAGTTCAGAAGGCTGTAAAGTGAGGTGCGGTTCCTCAAGCTTATCTAGCGCTTCACGGGGGGGGAAGAGAAAGAGAGAAGTGTCCGCCCGGCAACGTACCCCCTCAGCGGGTTTCCCTGCGGCATTGGGTGGATTCAACAGGAAATCCCATTGGCAGCGGTGGAATCAGGAGATCCTGCTGCCAGCCAATAGGCCACCTCCCGCCCGCTGAGAAACACCTCACGGGGAGGCCAGGGAATCTCACCCATGATCTTTTCAGTCCAACTGAGGGGCATTGAGAGGGTGGATGTGGAGAGGATGTTTCCTCTTGTCGGAGAATTTAGAACGAGGGGGGGGGGGGGGTCACCATTTAAAAATAAGCGGCTGCTCATTTAAGACAGAGGTGATGAGAAACATATGCTCTCAGAGGGTCATGATTCTCTGGATCTTTCTTCCTCAAAAGACGATGGAAGCAGAGTCTTTGAATATTTTTATGGCTGAACGAGGTCGATTCTGGTTTAACCAGGGAGTGAAAGGTTATCGGGGAGGGGGGCAGGAATGTGGGATGGGGTTGAGGTTACAATCGTGGCCACGATCTTATTGAATGGAGCAGGCTCGAGGGGCCGAGTGGCCTCCTCCTGCGTATGCTTGTGAGTGGGTAGATGGTGCTCAGGTTAAAATCCCATCCAAAGATGGGACCTGTGGCAGTGTGCAGTGCTCCCTTGGCAATGCAGTGAAATTTCAGTCTCCGTCGACACGAGCTTGCACAGACAGGAACCTGGATGAAGGGAAACCTGTTAATCAAACAAAGGGGTTCCACTCTGATCGCTTTTTAAATAAGATTCCAGTTGCAGTTTCTCACCTATACTCAATGCTTACTCACCCCTCAGAAAAAGGATGGCTGGGGAAAGAAAGATATCCAAACAAGATTCAACAATTGTTACAGTTTGATGACGTGCGAATGACCAATATTCCATTTCCTTGTTGATTTTGGTCAAAGATATCTCTTGACAAGGAGCCCGAATACACAGCAGTATCCCACATTACTTATGGGTGGGATTACAGTGCCTCCATGTTGAGCTCCGTGTGCTGTTGCCATGCTGCGGAACGTGGATTGGGTATCACAAACTCGGTTAATTGTAGAAGAAATTGTGCCCAACGTGCTTCACACTCGTTCTCCCTTGACTAGCCGCCCCATTTCCTATCCAATGGGCCGTCAAGCAAATGGGGGTGTGCATAGCACAGTGGTTAGCACCGCTGCCTCACAGCACCAGGGACCCGGGTTCAATTCCGACCTCAGATGACTGTGTGGAGTTTGCACTTTCTCCCCGTGTCTGCGTGGGTTTCCTCCGGGTGCTCCGGTTTCCTTCCACAATCCAAAGATGTGCAGGTTTGGTGGATTGGCCATGCTTAATTGCCCCATAGTGTCCAAAAGGTTAGGTAGGGTTATGGGGATTGGGTGGAGGCGTGGGCTTCAGTAGGGTGCTCTTTCCAAGGGCCAGTGCAGACTCGATGGGCCGAATGGCCTCCTTCTGCACTGCAGAGAATCTATGATCATAACAGTCTGGAGAATAAACCAGAGGAACCTGTTTGATAAACATGGTGTGAGATGCTGGGGGGAGGTCGGTTATGCGCATGCGCCCCTCCTCCCGCCCACCCTGGATGGCGAGGCCTAGCGACGGAAAGTGGGAACACAAGCCCGAGGAAAGATTTTGGAGCAACATGCTCGCTCAACTAAACACCCAGAACAGGGCGCCACGGCCATCCCTGAATTAACGAATGTGCGTGCTATCTTTACCCCGACAGGAGGATGCTTTTATTTAAAAACTGGGCATTTATAAATTTGCAGTCCTCACCTCTTGGGGTCTCTGGGGAACCTGAAGAAAGGTAGGTCCGGGTAGTTGGTGCTCCCCCGGCTACAGTTCGGAGCCGCGCAAAAATTCGGCATTTTTCTGTTCAAGTTTTATTTATTATTCCTTTCCCTTTTTTATGGGAGAAGACGGAATTTTGCCCTCCGGTCGCTGAAGCAACGACGCCTTTTCCCTTCGTCCAGGGTTGCTCTGCTGCGGCTTGGGAGGTCAAGCTGCTCCTCCGCTATACCACAATGCGCCGCGCCAACGCGCCAAACTGCATACAGAAGCTGTCAGTGCTTCACACACTCCTGCAGCTAATGGCAGCTGTGAGGCCACCAGCTTCTGCATCACTCAACTGGAATTTGCCGTGGACAAGAAATTTTCAATTGGACTCTTAAAGTGTATTAATTGGGAAGCATGTTAGTTTAATTACACAATTACACTTTAGAAAGCTATCAGACCTGGCATCTTTCCCTTGCTGTCAACAGTGCAGGCACTTAAACTACTTTGGGATTAGCATATAATTTACAGTGCAGACTGCACCGCTTTTGGAAAGAGCACGCTACCCAAGGTCAACACCTCCACCCGATCCCCATAACCCAGTAACCAGACCCAACACTAAGGGCAATTTATTATGGCCAATCCACCTAATCTGCACATCTTTGGACTATGGGAGGAAACCGGAGCACCCGGAGGAAACCCACGCACATACGGGGAGGATGTGCAGACTCCGCACAGACAGCGATCCAAGCCGGAATCGAACCTGGGACCCTGGAGCTGTGAAGCAATTGTGTTATCCACAATGCTACCGTGCTGATGTTCAGAGGTTGTGAAAAGCACTATATAAATTCAAGTTGTTTTTTTACACAAAATGAAATGAAAGGAAAATCGCTTATTGTCACAAGTAGGCTTCAAGTGAAGTTACTGTGAAAAGCCCCTAGTCGCCACATTCTGGCACCTTTTCGGGGAGGCTGTTACGGAAATCAAGACAGGATCAGACCATGTCGCCCACTGAGGGTGCTCCATCATTCAGTCCTATATCACGGCTCATCTACTGCCCGATCACCAATACTCCATGATTCCAAAAGATCAAAAATCTGTCTACCCCAGCCTTCAATGTATTATGGATGCAGCATTCACAGCTCTGTGGGAAAGAGAATTCCAAAGATTCACAACCCTTTTGAGCGAGGTAATTTTTCCTCATAGTTTTAAACGATCAGCTCCTTATCCCGAGACTGTGCCCAGTGTTTTAAATTCCCTGATAGATCAAACCCATGAAAATCTTAGTAAAGTCTTACAACACCAGGTTAAAGTCCAACAGGTTAGTTTCGAATCAGAACGCAGCTCCTTCCTCAGGTGAATCCCCTGCATTCACCTGAGAATGGAGCTGTGCTCCGAAAGCTAGTGATTCGAAACAAACCTGTTGGACTTTAACCTGGTGTTGTGAGACGTCTTACTGTGCCCACCCCAGTTAATGCCGGCAACTCCATATCATGAAAATCTAAATACTTGTCAGCTGGTTCATTAATGTTGTTCAAAGATTACCCGGCACATGACTTTAGTGCAATACTAAAAGTCCTCTGAAAGTAGCACATTCTCCTCAGTCATAATAGCAGGTCATGCCAGTTTGCCTGAGGGGGCTGTACTTTAAAAAAATCATAATATCTCATTCAAATAATGGTGCAACAGTACTGCCATTAGAAGGTTATCTTGAGTAAGGTGATTGAAAAAGAAGATTGTGAAATTACAAGGAAAAGTTAATGAAGCTAGTGTCATGATATGCAAACATGCAGATAATGATATACAGACAGGCAGCTAATGAACACAGAGAACAGGAGATGACCAATGAGCAGGCAGGACACTCAGGGGTGGTATCTCACTATAAAAGGCATGAAGCACTCACACTCCGCCTCTTTCCATTGATGAACAGCTACAGAGTGAGTCAGGGTGTATTTATAGTATCACACCTCCAGCACGTGGCTAAGAGCTAGTCTGGTTCAGTCAGACAGAGTAACCACATTTAGGTTAGCAGAGAATCAAACTCATAGAGAACTGTGCTACTGGTTCAATAAATCAGATTGAACTAACTTCAAGGTCTGGAATATCTTTTGGTCAAAGCTGCATCCAGTTGCAGCCCGTGTTATCCCAGAGTACATAACATATCAGCTAGGTGTTTTGGGGAGAAGGAGAAATATGATGATGTAATTGAAGTATTCATGTCTAACCAGTAAACTAAAAAAACAATCCAAATAAATTGTTCAATATGGCTAAGGGTTAGGAGCATAAAAGGATAATCATGGGAGCATCCAAGAGCAAATTGATTGTGGAATTAATTAGTAGGAGCAATGAAGTAAACAATATAAATGGGTTCATAAGAAAACTGTTGGCACTTATGGATAGAAGAGGATTGGAGGGCTATGGTGAAAAGGTTTGATCTATGAAAAAGGTATCAATATTTAAAAAAGAACTTGCTTTTATAGAGCTTTTTGAAACAGAACATCCCAAAGTGCTTTATAGTCAATTAAGTACATTTGAAGTGTAGTCACTGTTGCAATGTAGGGAAATGGCCACCAGTTTGCACACAAACAAACAGCAACCTGATGCAAAGTGTGGATTTCTCTTCTGTAAATGGCAACTGATGTTAGATCAATAGTAAATTTTAAATCTGAAATCAATATATTTTTGTTATCAAAAGGTATCAAGGATGACTACCGGGTGCGGCTATGCAGAGCTAGGTCGCATATTCGGTAGCTCCTGCTTGGAACGGACTTTTGGGCTCGTTACAGGGCCCCCACGGCATTTGTTTGCCATTTCCCGGTGTGGGAAGAAGGCTGCAGCATTCCCCCGACAGTGTCCCCCAGGAAGGGTATGTCTCTTGGTTGCGAGACACGGCAGAAACAGTAAAAGATTTGGCTGCAACTGCAGGATAAACAGGGCCTCTTCCAGCATGCAGGCGGGGGAGGGGCAAGCTTAAAGCTGCAAGCTGACCTGAGGGCCTGTATCAAAGGTGAATTTGAGCAGCAGAGGGAACAACTGTGAAAAGATCTCATCAAGGCCACTGAAGGGACTTCCGGTTGCGGTGATGCCTAGCTAGCCGCACGCTTCGGCGGCTCCAGCTCCGACGGACCTTCGGGCTCTTTTAAGAGCCCCAACGGGGAATTTTTCAACGACGCAACCCGGTGTGGGGTGTGTGAGAAGGGAGTCCCCCCCAAACGAAGGAGGAAAAAATCGGCGGCGGCGGCTGCAGCGCGAGGAATCATCGACCAAAGGGTCAGAAAGAGAGAAGTACAAGATGGCGGCGGAGAAAGCGCAGGCGACATGGGGGCCTGAGCAGGATGAAATCGTGAGACCGTGCGTGGAGCTGCTGAAGAGGGAGGTGCTGACCCCGATGCTACAGGCAATTGAGGGGCTCAAGGAGACATTAAAGACCCAGGAGACTGAGCTCCGCGTGGTGGAGCAGAAGGTGACAGATATTGAGGACGAGATCCTGGGCCTGGCGGTTAAGACTCAGACGCACGAGGCACTTCATAAAAAATGTACTGAAAGGATCGAGGCCCTAGAAAACGAAGCGCGAAGGAAGAACCTTCGGATACTAGGCCCCCCTGAGGGTGTGGAAGGAGTGGACTGTGGAGAGTATGCAAGTAAGATGCTGAGCTCACTGATGGGTGCTGAGGCCCCTGCGGGCGCCATGGAGGTGGAGTGGGCAAATCGGATTCCGGCGAGAAGACCAAAAGCGGGAGAACCACCGAGGGCGATAATCGTGCGATTTTACTGCCTTAAGGTCAGAGAAGAGGTCCTGAGATGGGCTAAAAAGGTGCGGAGTAGCAGATGGGAGAATGCTGTGGTACGGATATACCAGGATTGGAGTGCGGAGGTGGCGAGAAGGAGGGCGAGCTTCAACCGAGCCAAAGAGGTGTTGCATAAAAGGAAGGTAAAGTTTGGGATGCTGCAGCCGGCAAGACTATGGGTCACGTATCAGGAGAGACACTATTATTTCGAGACGGCGGAGGAAGCATGGTCCTTCATCAAAGAAGAGAAATTGGACCGGAACTGAAGGACTGATGCTGCAGGAAATGTTATTGTTATTGTTAATGTTACAGTGGAAGTTAATTGAGAAGTAAACAGGGAAGGGGGGAGACATTGGGGAAATGTGGGCGCCGGTGAGGGGGGAAAGATGGGACATAGTCGGAGAATGGGGAAAGGGGGGGGGGGGGGGGGGGGGAAGGGAGCTGCGCCATAAGAGGCGGGTCAGGTAAAGGGATGTTCCCGTGCCAGAAAGAATAAGGCGGGAAGACAGGCGCAAGGGAGTTCCCCACACGGGGGGGTCGAGGAGTGAGCAGGAGTAGCCGGGGTCAGTTGAAGTCAGCTGACTTACGGAAGTGATATGGGGGGAGCAATCATGCTAGAGAGGGATCTAGTGGGGAGGGGGGGAGGGGGACAACTGGGTTGCTGCTGCGGAAATAAATGGCTAAAGAGTGGGTGGGCAGGGATGGTGTGCGACGCTGGGGGAGCGAGCGGGAGCGCGGAGGCGGGATATGGGACTGGCCTAGAGAAGGTAATGGCTAGTCGACACGGGAGGGGGGCAGATAGCCCCCTAGTGAGGCTGATCACGTGGAACGTGAGAGGCCTGAACGGACCGATAAAAAGGGCCCGAGTGCTCGCGCATTTGAAAGGACTAAGGGCAGACGTGGTTATGCTCCAAGAGACGCACCTAAAGGTGGCGGACCAAGTTAGGCTAAGGAAAGGATGGGTGGGACAGGTGTTCCACTCAGGACTGGACACAAAGAACAGAGGGGTGGCCATTTTGGTGGGGAAACGGGTAGCATTTGAAGCAAAGAACATCGTAGCTGATAGCGGAGGTAGATATGTAATGGTGAGTGGTAGGCTGGAGGGAATGGAGGTCGTGTTGGTTAATGTGTATGCCCCAAATTGGGACGATGCGGGATTCATGAGACGGATGCTGGGGCGTATACCGGACCTGGAGGCAGGAAATTTGATTTTAGGAGGGGACTTCAATACGGTGCTGGACCCGGGGCTAGATAGATCCAGCTCAAGGACCGGAAGAAGGCCGGCAGCGGCCAAGGTACTTAAGGGATTTATGGACCAAATGGGGGGAGTGGATCCATGGCAATTTCTTAGACCTAGGACTAGGGAGTTTTCCTTCTTCTCCCATGTCCATAAAGTGTACTCCCGGATAGATTTTTTTGTGTTGGGAAGGTCGTTGATCTCTAGGGTGGAAGAAGCTGAGTACTCAGCCATAGCGGTTTCGGATCATGCCCCACATTGGGTGGACCTGGAAGCAGGAGAGGAAAGGGAGCAGAGAACACTCTGGTGATTAGATGTGGGACTGATGGCGGATGAGGGAGTGTGTGCAAGAGTGCGGGGGTGTATTGAGAGATACCTGGAGGTCAATGACGACGGCGAGGTCCCTGTGGGAGTGGTCTGGGAAGCATTAAAAGCGGTGGTCAGAGGAGAGCTGATCTCTATTGGGGCCCACAAAAGGAAAACAGAGGCCAAGGAAAGGGAAAGATTACTGGGGGAGATTTTAAGGGTGGACAGGGAATTTGCAGAGACCCCGGAGGAGGAATTGTACAGGGAGAGGAGACGACTCCAGACGGAGTTTGACCTTCTGACCACCAGAAAGGCGGAGGTACTGTGGAGGAAGGCACAGGGGAGGAGGTATGAATATGGGGAAAAGGCTAGTCGCCTGTTGGCGCATCAATTGCGAAAGAGGGCAGCAGCGAGGGAGATAGGAGAAATTAGAGATGAAAGGGGAGACACGGTGCGAAGGGCAGGAAAGATAAATGAGGTGTTCAATACCTTCTATGAGGAACTGTATAGGTCTCAACCCCCAGAGGGAGAGGAGGGGATGCGGCAGTTCCTGGACCAATTGAGGTTCCCTAAAGTGGAGGAGCAGGAGGTGGCAGGCCTGGGGGCGCCGATTGAGGTGGACGAGGTTATTAAGGGACTGGGAAGCATGCAAGCAGGGAAGGCCCCGGGGCCAGACGGGTTCCCGGTGGAATATTACAGAAACTATGTGGACTTGTTGGCCCCGTTGATGGCGAGGACGTTCAATGAGGCCAGGGAAGGGGGGACTCTACCCCCGACGATGTCGGAGGCGACGATATCGCCAATTTTGAAGAGGGACAAAGATCCGTTGCAGTGCGGGTCCTATAGACCTATTTCACTATTGAACGTGGACGCCAAATTGCTGGCAAAGGTACTGGCATCGAGGATAGAGGACTGTGTCCCGGGGGTGGTGCACGAAGACCAGACAGGGTTCGTAAAAGGGAGACAACTGAATGTTAACGTGCGACGACTATTAGGGGTGATAATGATGCCCCCAGTGGAGGGGGAGGCAGAGATAGTGGCGGCAATGGACGCAGAGAAGGCATTTGATAGGGTGGAGTGGGAGTATTTATGGGA
Organism: Scyliorhinus torazame; assembly: GCF_047496885.1. Lineage (NCBI taxonomy): Eukaryota > Metazoa > Chordata > Chondrichthyes > Carcharhiniformes > Scyliorhinidae > Scyliorhinus > Scyliorhinus torazame. The sequence continues at coordinate 199,110,449 of NC_092721.1, read as the reverse complement.
AGTGTTAAGGAGGTTTGGGTTTGGGAACGGGTTTATTAGCTGGGTTAGACTTCTTTATGGGGCTCCAACGGCAAGCGTAGTTACAGGTCGACATAGATCGGAGTATTTCCGATTATATAGGGGAACAAGACAGGGATGCCCGCTGTCTCCATTGTTGTTCGCGTTGGCAATTGAACTTCTGGCCATGGCATTGAGAGACTCCAGGAAATGGAGAGGGGTGATTAGAGGGGGAGAAGAACACCGAGTCTCATTATATGCAGATGACCTATTGTTATACGTGTCGGATCCAGCGGGGGGATGATAGAGGTTATGCGAATTTTGAGGGGGTTCGGGGAATTCTCGGGGTATAGGCTAAACATGGGGAAGAGTGAATTATTTGTGATACATCCAGGGGACCAGAGTAGAGAGATAGAAGGCTTACCGCTAAGGATAGTGGAAAGAAACTTCCGATACCTGGGGATTCAGATCGCTAGGAGCTGGGGAACCTTGCACAGACTTAATCTGACACGGCTGGTAGAACAAATGGAGGAGGACTTCAAGAGGTGGGACATGCAGCCTCTATCGCTGGTGGGCAGGGTGCAAGCAATTAAGATGATGGTCCTCCCGAGGTTCTTATTTGTATTTCAATGTCTCCCTATACTAATCACCAAGACCTTTTTTAATAAAATAGGTAGGAGCATCACGAGTTTCGTGTGGGCAGGGAAAGTTCCGAGAGTAAGGAGGGGGTTCCTTCAGCGTAGTAGGGACAGAGGAGGACTGGCACTACCGAACTTGGGTGATTACTATTGGGCCGCCAATGTGGCAATGATATGTAGATGGATGATGGAGGGTGAGGGAGCGGCGTGGAAAAGACTGGAGAGAAAGTCCTGTAAAGGGACGAGTTTAGAGGCGCCGGTGACGGCGCCGCTACCGTTCTCACCTAAAAGGTTTACCACGAACCCGGTGGTGGCGGCAACACTGAATATCTGGGGACAGTGGAGGCGACAGAGAGGGGTGCGGGGAGCCCTGGTGGGGTCCCCTATCAGGAACAACCATAGGTTCGCCCCAGGAAGAATGGATGGAGGATTTCAGAGCTGGTACCAGTTGGGAATTAGGAAGGTGGGAGACTTATTTATAGATGGGACTTTTGCGAGCTTGGGAGCATTGGAGGAAAAGTATAAGTTGCCCCGGGGAAATTTCCTGCGATATTTGCAGGTGAGGGCGTTTACTAGACAACAGGTGAGGGAATTTCCGTTGCTCCCGACACAGGGGATACAGGACAGGGTGCTTTCAGGGATGTGGGTCGGAGAGGGCAAGGTGTCAGAGATTTATAGAGAGATGAGGGAAGAGGGGGAGGAGTCAGTGGGCGAACTAAAAGGAAAGTGGGAAGAAGAATTAGGGGAGGAGATAGAGGAGGGTATGTGTGCTGATGCCCTAAGCAGGGTAAATTCCTCTTCCTCATGCGCCAGGCTTAGCCTGATTCAATTTAAGGTGCTACATAGAGCACACATAACGGGGGCAAGATTGAGCAGGTTCTTTGGAGTGGAGGACAAATGTGGGAGGTGTGGCGGGAGCCCGGCAAACCGCGCACATGTTTTGGGCGTGCCCGGCACGGGAAGGGTATTGGAAGGGAGTGACGGGAGTGATTTCGCAGGTGGTGAAGGCCCGGGTCAAACCAGGCTGGGGGTTAGCTCTATTTGGAGTTGCGGAAGAGCCGGGAGTGCAGGAGGCGAAAGAGGCCGATGTTGTGGCCTTTGCGTCCCTAGTAGCCCGGCGCAGGATCCTACTCATGTGGAAGGAGGTGAAACCCCCCGGACTGGAGGCCTGGGTAAATGATATGGCGGGGTTCATTAAACTGGAGCAGATAAAGTTTGCCCTGAGAGGATCGGCTCAAGGGTTCACCAGGCGGTGGCAGCCATTTCTCGACTACCATGGGGAACGTTAGAGGGAAGACAGATGACCAGCAGCAGCAACCCAGGGGCAGCAACCCGGGGGGGGGGGGGGGGGGTTTAGTTTAGTTTAGGTCAATAGACAATGGGGTTTTGTTACCTGTGTATTGTTAAAAATTTCTGTTTTGTTATTGTTTCGTTTGCTTTGTAAGAGGGAAAAATTGTTGTTTGGAAAACATTTTCAATAAAATATATTTTTTTTAAAAAAAGGTATCAAGGATTATGGTGACACAGTGGTTAGCACCACTGCCTTACAGCGCCAGGAACCCAGGCATGATTGCGTCAGTTTGCACGTTCTCCCCGTGTCTGAGTCCCTTCCGGGTGCTCCAGTTTCCTCACAGTCCAAAGGTGGATTGGCCATGCTAAACTGCCCCTTAAGTGTCCAAATGTTTGGTGAGGTAACAGGGATAGGGCAGGGAAGTGGACGTAGGGAGGGTGTTTTTTCAGAGGGTCAATACAGACTCAGTGGTGAATGGCCTCCTTCACCACTGTAGGGATTCCATGATTCTTTGATTATGGGACAATGGCGATGGAATTAGGCACATATCTGGCATAATCTAATTGAATAGTAGAATAGAACTCAAGAGGCTAAATGGCCTAATCCCGTTCCTACAAAGTGGCCACATAATTTTTTTTTTTAATGTCATAGAAATGTCGAAGATCAGTTTCAGTTCAGGTAATAGCTTTGCTCTTGATGGATTTGCATTAAAAATACAAATATCCTTGATCCAATTCAAGGTGGTCCATCGGGCCCACATGACAGTGGCCCGGATGAGTAGATTCTTTGGGTGGAGGACAGGTGTGTAAAATGTGCAGGAGGACCAGCGAACCATGTTCACATGTTCTGGGCATGTCCAAAACTTAGGGGATATTGGCACGGGTTTGCGGACGTTATGTACAGAGTATTGAAAAAAGGGTGGCAAAGAGTCTAGAGGTGGCGCTTTTCGGGGTGTCGGAAGATCCGGGAATCCAGGAGGAGAAAGAGGCAGACGTTCTGGCCTTTGCTTCCCTGGTAGCCCGGAGACAGATACTGCTAGTTTGGAGGGACTCAAAGCCCCCGAAGTCGGAGGCCTGGCTGACTGACATGGCAAACTTTCTCGGCGTAGCGAAGATTAAGTTCGCCTTGAGAGGGTCACTGTTAGGGTTCGCCCGGAGGTGGCAACCATTCATTGACTTCTTCGCGGAGAATTAATCATCAGCAGGGGGGTGTTAGGGTAGTGTAGAATAGGGGGTTAATTAGGCGGGCCTTGAGTCGGTGATTGCACTATGTTTTTTGTACATTGTTTTTATACTGTTGCTATTTGTAATGCCAAAAATACCTCATTAAAATTGTTTATTAACAAATATCTTGGCATCAGATCTTAGCATTGCAAAATACAGGTAAAATAGAAGTCAGCATTTTGAATCATGTTTTGCAAGACCATTGATTCTTCATCAAGCCAGACAGAGTAGTTACCTGTCAAGGACCTGGTAGAACTTAGTATCTGTGTAGTTCTTGAAACAAAGATCAGGGGCGGCACAGTGGTGCAGTGGGTTAGTACTGCTGTCTCACGGCGCCGAGGACCCGGGTTAAATCCCAGCCCCGGGTCACTATCTGTGTGGAGTTTGCACATTCTCCCCGTGTCTGCGTGGGTCTCACCCCCCAACCCAAAGATGTGCAGGGTAGGTAGATTGGCCATGCTAAAATTGGCCCTTAATAAACAAAAAAGAAACGAGGATCAAGAGTTGAATGAAGTTCAAGAGTTGGTGTGTTAGCAAATTCCATTTTTACAATGGGAAATGCGTAGGAACTTGATTAGGTACTGTAATCTGATTAGAAGAATCAGAAGCTAAAAACATAACAGTCCAAACTGGACTTTTAAATATCTGTGAATTTCCACTTTACTATAAGGACATTCCCTCCATGATGGCAAAGTGGACTTCTGTTGTAGATTTTGAGAAGACTTTTGCTTATCTTCCATGCATTTCACAAATTTCCAGATAGCTCAGTCCACAACTTGACTTATGACAGCCGTAACAAATTCTTCCTGCTTATTGGATTCTATGCATTCTAATCTTTACATTTAAAAAATGACAAATGAGATCCAAGAGCTGCCATCCAGCCAAACTTTTCTCTGAGGGTAATCAATTTGGTTACAGCAGAGAAAGGCCCAGAAAAATTGTACCAGGTGGTTTAGCCAAACCAAGTCATGGGTGGCTTAAAGGCACACTGGAATAGTGGTCAGGAAATTGAAATTTCACTCAAATCGCTCATCGTTGATATTGTGCCCCTCTAGAACCTCACAAACAGAAATTTTTTAAAATGCTATAAGAATATTTGCAGGGGATGGAAACTAAGCACCCAATTTAATATCTTCGAGACAAAGGGAGTTGTCTTATTTATTTATCTCTATTTATTCTCAAGTTTTAACGGTTAGACCTAGATTTAAGAGTTTGGGTAGAACAAACATAGCAGTTGGCAATAAAGATTTTCACAAGGTAAAAAGATGAATGGAAAATGCACAAGTTAATGAAAGCAAACTCAGATAAAGTATAGCTTTTCAATAATAGCATGGATAGGACTGATGTTTTTTGTAAGGGGTAGCAGATTTTTTGGGAATAATACACATTTGGGATAAGCAGAGAATAACAGGCCAAAATTAACATGTTAAGAAATAAGAGATAGCATAGTGGTAGAGGAAAGAAAACATGGTGGAAATCTTGTTGAATATCAGATTGTTACTTTTTAAGTCTGTCTCTTTCTCTTACCAAAAACAGTGGCAGAAAGAGGAGGGATGCAACTGAACCCATGCAACATCCAGATTAGTAAATGGTATTCAAAATAAAACTGACATGATGGTCCTCAAAATGGCTCAATGGATAAAGGATCGCAGGATGTGCTCTTCAGCTTCACAGGTCCGGGCCAAGTCAACTGATCTCAGCTAATATGCCAGTGGGGTATATATGCCAGTGGGGTATATTCTCCAACTCTTCCCTTAGCCAAATTCCAAATACAATCATTGTTCCCACTACTGTCTGGTTTTATGACTGGAAGCTGTCTGTATATATGTTAGTCGAGATAGTGTTGGGTTTTGCTGTAATCCTTTCCTTTAAAAATACCTACTCTCTGATAATTTGCTCTCGAGACTGAAAAATAAAGACTAGCTACTCTGACAATGTGTTAAAAGGCTGTCAACATGATACCTCACATGATTATAAGTAGCAGGCATTATCTTGACATTTAAATTTATGAGCACAAACCTGTATCCAAAAATATACCCTTTTTTGCCAATTGTTCTTCTCTTGCTGGAACGTAGCTACATTGGCACTGGGTTCCCTCCATCAACTCACCTGAATGAAAGAGCCTGAGTATCTACTCGCCATGAAAATACTGCTGCCAAGTCTAATCCAATTTTCACCAGGTACCCACACACGAACTTTCCAACAATTAACTGGATAACTATCAGGAACATGAACCATTAACAAATTCCCTTCCCTAGACCAATAGTGCGGAAGTAAATTGTAGTGTTGCTCCCAAGCCAGCTACATTCAGTCAACTCAGCGGAGACGTTTGGGGAGACGTTGGCGCAGCGGTATTTTCACATGATTTGTAATCCAGATACTCAGGGTAATGCTCTGGGGTCCCAGGTTCGAACCCCACCATGGCAGATGGTGAAATTAAATAAAAATCTGGAATCAAAAGTCTATTGATGACCATGAAACCTTTGTTGATTGTTGTAAAAACCCAACTGGTTCACTAATGTCCTTCAGGGAAGAAAATCTGCTGTCGTACCTGGGCTGGCCTACATGTGACTCCAGACCCAGTTGACTCTTAACTGCCACCCCACCCTACCAAAATGGCCTAGCAACTGTCTGTGTGGAGTTTGCAAATTCTCCCCGTGTCTGCGTGGGGTTTAACCCCACAACCCAAAAATGTGCAGGTTAGGTGGATTGGCCACACTAAATTGCTGCTTAATTGGAAAAAACTAATTGGGTACTCCAAATATATAAAAATAAGAAATGGCCCAGCACACCACTAGGGTCAAGGGCAATTAGGGATGGGCTCAACCAGCGACACCCACATCCCAAGAACAAATTTTAAAAAAAGACAAGCAATCAAATCTCAAAAAATGTTACTTTAACTTTAAAAGTCAGACTGTATTTTATCAAACTAGCAATCAAGCAGTGATAGTTGCTGTTTCTTGGGTATTTTAAAGCTCACCAGTAAGTAAAGTCCCCCTTTTCTGACTATAGGCTGCTTTCTCCTCAAGGGGAGAGCTGACTGGTGGTGATTTAACCTGAGGATCACCACATCTCAGGCAAAGGGCAAGGTTGAGAAGGCAGGGCCTTCCTGAAGTCAAGGAAAACGGACGCCATTCACTAGCGAGGTGTTCCAATTATTTATGCATGTCAACAGGGTACGGCACAACCGGACTGCCCTGTACCATCCACCTTCAAATGGTTTTGTGGAGCGTGTGGTTCAAACAAGGCTTGTGGAAACAGACTGCCGACTCACTTGATACGAGGCTGGCATGGTTTTTGTTCCATTATCAGACCATGCCTCATGTCACAACAGCAGTAGCATCAGCAGAGCTATTAAGGCGCCTCTGAAACTGATGTTTCCAAGTCCTGGCAAGAAGGTAGAGTCAGAACAGGATGTTCAAAAGAAAGACGACAACCACAAGGCGCTTGAGAGAAGCTTTATTCCGGAAGATGCCATATATAACCAGAATTTTGGTGACGACGCCTATTGGTTCCCTGGTGTCATGTTGGAGAAAACAGGGCCCCGTGCCTTACAAGGTCAGAACCTGAGAGAAGACCATGTGGAAACCTCAAGTGCAGAAAGCCCGCCTCGGAGGAAGCCGTGCCAGGCACATCGGTACCTCCACTACATCTGGCACCACTACGTAGCCAAGAGGCACAACCCATCGTGGGCCAACGTCTGGCCGTCAGGACGATGACAACTCGGGTATGGACACGGAAGCATCCGCCTTTACGGACGCTGTTGCGATCGGAGCCAAACCCCTGACATTGTCCCGCCGGGGTTTTTCACGAAAAAGGCGATCAATGAGTCGCCACACGCCCTCCAATCCAGCCCCACTGCTGGCAGAAGCAAAGTGGCAAAGAAGGCCCCCTCAGCTGGCGACTGGAGGAGAACTTTTGGACTGGGAAGTGGAGGGGGTAATAACCCTCACAATGCCCATGGGCATACCCTAATTATCTCCCCGTGGGACACGCTGAACACAAGCTTCCCTGCTAGTGGGCAGAGGCCTGCCCAGCTGGGGCTCGTAATTTGACTGTATAAAAGCCAGCCGGGACAGGGACCAGCATCCTGGTAGTCCCAATTGGGACTATTAGTGTGTGTGTGTGTGTGGGAGAAGGCAGGAGAATGGGGATGAGAAAAATATCAGCCATGATTGAATGGTGGAGCAGACTCGATGGGCCGACTGGCCTAATTCTGCTCCTATGTCTTACGGTGTGTATGCCCCAGTAGTGGCTGTTTCCTTTGACTTGAATAAACCATTGTTTACTCAACTACTCAGCCCCCTGGGCCTCCCTATGATTTTAACTACTTGCTAGCATAGAGAGTAAAATGCCAGCAAGTTGAGAATCATACAGGACAGGAGGCCACCAATTGGCCCATCATGTCTATGCCAGCTCATTGAAAGAGCTATCCAATTTGACTACTCTCCTACCCTTTCTTCATAGCCCTGCAAATTTCACCTTTTTACATATATATTCAATTTCCATTTGAAAGTTATGATTCAATCTGCTTCCAACATCTTTTCAGTCAGTGCATTCAAGATCTTACCTCATTGCATAGAAATTGCTGGAACTGTATGTGCATTTTGGCTTGTTTAGTATGCAGGGGTATACCATGAATTTCACTTCTTTTGCTCCACATTTTAATTACCTTAAAAAGTTCATAACTCGTGGTAGAAAAATCTGCATTTCACTTCACCAATTCAGGAAAGACAAATATTTTTTCTTGCCAACTGTTCCAAGTCAGAAATGGTGAGAAACGAATCCTTGAGAACAATGTTCCCAACATCAGTACCAACTCTGCCAGTTAAAATTCACCATAATATTGCTGACATTAAAAAAAAAAAATTTCTAGTGTATCCAATTAATTTTTTTCTTCCAATTAAGGGGCAATCCAGCTACCCTGCACATCTTTGGGTTGTGAGGGTGAAACCACGGTAGGCTACTGCAGAAATTACGGAGGCATGGGATTCAGGGTGATTAGCAGTTTGGATCAGAAATTGGCTAGCTGGAAGACAAAGGGTGGTGGTTGATGGGAAATGTTCAGACTGGAGTCCAGTTACTAGTGGTGTACCACAAGGATCTGTTTTGGGGCCACTGCGGTTTGTCATTTTTATAAATGACCTGGAGGAGGGCGTAGAAGGATGGATGAGTAAATTTGCAGATGACACTAAAGTCGGTGGAGTTGTGGACAGTGCGGAAGGATGGCACAAGTTACAGAGGGACATAGATAAGCTGCAGCGCTGGGCTGAGAGGTGGCAAATGGAGTTTAATGCAGAAAAGTGTGAGGTGATTCATTTTGGAAGGAATAACAGGCAGTGTGGATGAGCAGAGAGATCTTGGTGTCCATGTGCATAGATCCCTGAAAGTTGCTACCCAGGTTGAGAGGGTTGTTAAGAAGGCATACGGTGTGTTAGCTTTTATTGGTAGAGGGATTGGGTTTTGGAGCCATGAGGTCATGTTGCAGCTGTACAAAACTCTGGTGCAGCCGCATTTGGAGTATTGCGTGCAATTCTGGTCGCCGCATTATAGGATGGATGTGGAAGCATTGGAAAGGGTGCAGAGGAGACTTACCAGAATGTTGCCTGGTATGGAGGGAAGATCTTATGAGGAAAGGCTGAGGGACTTGAGGCTGTTTTCATTAGAAGAAGGTTAAGAGGTGACTTAATTGAGGCATACAAGATGATCAAAGGATTGGATAGGGTGGACAGTGAGAGCCTTTTTCCTCGGATGGTGATGTCGAGCACGAGGGGACATAGCTTTAAATTGAGGGGAGATAGATATAGGACAGATGGCAGAGGTAGGTTCTTTACTCAAGAGAGTAGTAAGGGCATGGAATGCCCTGCCTGCAACAGTAGTGGACTCGCCAACACTAAGGGCATTCAAATGGTCATTGGATAGACATATGGACGATAAGGGAATAGTGTAGATGGGCTTTAGAGTGGTTTCACAGGTCAGCGCAACATTGAGGGCTGAAGGGCCTGTACTGCGCTGTAATGTTCTATGTTCTAACACGGGGAGAATGTGCAAACTCCACACGGACAGTGACCCAGAGCCATGATCGAACCTGGGACCTCGGCGCCGTGAGGCAACAGGACTAACGCACTGCGCCACCGTGCTGCCCCTTAATATTGCTGAAATTGTTTTTAAGTAAAGAAACCATAAAGGCCCAGAATGCAAGATGGGTGGGGGTAGGAAAACACTCCCAGATGGTCAGTTAATTTACCCTGAGAGCAGTCAGATTGGAGATGAGTTCAATAGTGATTAGGTTGCAACCAAATTGAGGTTTAAGGGTTGGCGGATCTAGACCCACTCCAAAGACCTCAGCGCCAGTCAATTATAACTTTCACTTAAGGACTGAGGCACCGTCAAAGATGTCACCTTTCAGTGAGATGTTAGGCTGAGGCCCCCCTCGTAGATGGATGCAACAGTCCCTGCACCGCTATTACAAATAGCAGAGGAGATAGCTTTCAATGAAACAGACAATCTAGCCATTATCTCATTGCCATTTGTCAAACCTTGCTGAGATTCCATTCAAAACAGCAAACACACGTCAAATCTTTCCATGCTAAAACCCTTTGGGACCTTGTTGCACGCACAGTTGGTGGCCGCAATTCCCTTCTACAATAAGCAAGCCCTGTGAAAACATTATGGGGCAAAGGGGATAATGTCACTGGACTGGTAATCCAGAGTCCCAGGCTAATACTCTGGGGATACAAGATCAAATTCCACCATGGCAGCTGGTGCAATTTAAACTCAATTGACATCTCTGGAACATAAAGCTAATCTCAGTGATGGTGGCCGTGACTACTTTCATCGACTGTCGCAGAAACCCATCTTGTTCACTGATGCCACCCCTGTTTAAGAAGGGAGGGAGGCAGAAGACCGGAAATTATAGGCTGGTTAGCCTGACTTCGGTCAATGGTAAGATTTTAGAATCCATTATTAAAGATGAGATTGCGGAGTACTTGGAAGTGCATGATAAAATAGGACAGAGTCAGCATGGCTTCGTCAAGGGGGATCATGTCTGGCAAATCTGGGGAGGTAACGAGGAAGTTAGACAAAGGAGAACCTGTGGCCGTGATCTATTTAGATGTCCAGAAGGCCTTTACAAGGTGCCGAAAAGGGGGCTGTTAAATAGGTTAAGAGCCCATGGTCTTATCGGAAAGATGCTGGCATGGATAGAGGATTGGCTGATTGGCAGAAAGTAGGAATAACGGGGTCTTTTTCAGGATGGCAGCCGGTGACTAGTGGCGTGCGTCAGGGGTCAATGTTGGGACCACAACTTTTCACAATATTGATTAACGACCTGGAAGAAGGAACTGAGGGCACTGTTGCTAAGTTTGCAGATGATACAAAAAAATGTAGAGGGACAGGTAGTATTGAGGAAGCAGGGGGACTGCAGAACGACTTGGATAGGCTAGGAGAGTGGGCAAAGAAGTGGCAGATGGAATACAATGTGGATAAGCGTGAGGTTAAATAAGTGTGAATGGACCTACCTCGTATTAAGTTGATCTTTTTTCTGCACCTTTCACATTATATTCTGCAGTCTCTCCTTCCTTCCCTATGTACGGTATGCATTGTTTGTACAGCATGCAAGAAACAATACTTTTCACTGTATACTAATACATGTGACAATAATAAATCAAATCAAAGTTATGCACTTTGGAAGGAAGAATGGAGGCACAGACTATTTTTTAAATGGGGAAATGCTTAGGAAATCTGAAGCACAAAGGGACTTGGGAGTCCTAGTTCAAGATTCTCTTAAGGTTAACGAGCAGGTTCAGTCGGCACTAAGAAGGCAAATACAATTACAGCATTCATAGACATTGAACATACAGTGCAGAAGGAGGCCATTTGGCCCATCGAGTCCGCACTGACCCACTTAAGCCCTCACTTCCACCCTATCCCCGTAACCACTCTTAACCTTTTTGGCCACAAAGCGCAATTTTTCATGGCCAGTCCACCTAACCTGCACGTCTTTGGACTGCGGGAGGAAACCAGAGCACCTGGAGGGAACCCACGCAGACACGGGGAGAACTGTCCGCAGACAGTGTCCCAGTGGGGAATCAAACCCTGGCGCCGTGAAGCCACAGTGCTATCCACTTGTGCTACCGTGCCGCATGTCGAGAGGGCTAGAATACAAGAGCAAGGATGTACTTCTGAGGTAGTATAAGGCACTGGTCAGACCCCATTTGGAGTATTTTGTATAGCTTTGGGCCCCATATCTAAGGAAGGATGCGCTGGCCTTGGAAAGGGTCCGGAGGATGTTCACAAGAATGATCCCTGGAATGAAGAGCTCGTCATGAGGAGAGGTTGAGACTCTACTCATTGGAGTTTGGAAGGATGAGGGAGGGATCTTAAGAACATAAGAACTAGGAACAGGAGTAGGCCATCTGGCCCCTCGAGCCTGCTCCGCCATTTAATGAGATCATGGCTGATCTTTGTGGACTCAGCTCCACTCTCTGGCCCTTACACCAAAACACCGAATCCCTTTATTCTTTAGAAAGGCATCTATCTTTTTCTTAAAAACGTTTAAAGAAGGAGCCTCAACTGCTTCACTGGGCAAGGAATTCCAGAGATTCACAACCCTTTGGGTGAAGAAGTTCCTCCTACACTCCGTCCTAAATCTACCTCCCCTTATTTTGAGGCTATGCCCCCTAGTTCTGCTTTCCCCGACCAGTGGAAACAACCTGCCCGCATCTATCCTATCTATTCCCTTCATAATTTTATATGTCTCAATAAGATCCCCCCGCATCCTTCTAAACTCCAATGAGTACAGTCCCAGTCTACTCAACCTCTCGTCATAATCTAATCCCCTCAACTCTGTGATCAACCTAGTGAATCTCCTCTGCACTCCCTCTAGTGCCAATATGTCCTTTCTCAGGTAAGGAGACCAAAACTGAACACAATACTCCAGATGCAGCCTCACCAACACCCTATACAATTGCAGCATAACCTCACTAGTCTTGAACTCCATCCCTCTAGCAATGAAAGACAAAACATGATTAGCCTTCTTAATCACCTGTTGCACCTGCACACCAACTTTTCGCGACTCGTGCACCAGCACACCCAGGTCCCTCTGCACAGCAGCATGTTTTAACATCTTACCGTTTAAATAATAATCCATTCTGCTGTTATTCCTCCCAAAATGGATAGCCTCACACTTGGCAACATTGAATTTCATCTGCCCATTCACCTAACCTATCCAAATCCTTCTGCAGACTTCCGGTATCCTCTGCCCCTTTACCACTCATCTTAGTGTCGTCTGCAAATTTTGACACATTGCACTTGGTCCCAAACTCCAAATCGTCTATGTAAATTGTGAACAACTGCGGGCCCAACACTGATCCTTGAGGGACCCCACTAGTTACAGGTTGCCAACCAGAGAAACACCCATTTATCTCCACTCTCTGCTTTCTGTTAGTTAACCAATCCTCTACCCATGCTACCACTTTACCCTCAATGCCATGCATCTTTAGTTTATGCAGCAACCTTTTGTGTGGCACCTTGTCAAAAGCTTTCTTGAAATCCAGATATACCACATCCATTAATTTGATACGGCTCCCCGTTATCTACTGCACTGGTAACGTCCTCAAAAGATTCTACCAAATTAGTCAGACACGACCTACCCTTTGTGAACCCATGCTGCGTCTGCCCAATGGGACAATTTCCCTCCAGGTGCCCCACTATTTCCTCCTTAATGATAGATTCCAGCATTTTCCCTACAACCGAAGTTAAGCTTACCGGCCTATAATTACCCGCTTTCTGCCGACCTCCTTTTTAAAACAGTGGTGTCACGTTTGCTACTTTCCAATCCTCTGGGACCACCCCAGAGTCTAGTGAATTTTGATAAATTATCACTAGTGCGTTTACAATTTCCCTAGCCATCTCTTTTAACACTCTGAGATGCATCCCATCAGGGCCAGGGGACCTGTCTACCTTTAGCCCCATTAGCTTGCCCAATACTGCCTCCTTAGTGATTACAATCATCTCAAGGTCCTCACCTATCATATCCTTATTTCCATCAGTCACTGGCATGTTATTTGTGTCCTCCACTGTGAAGACTGACCCAAAAAACCTGTTCAGCTCCTCAGCCATTTCCTCATCTCCCATTATTAAATCTCCCTTCTCATCTTCCAAAGGACCAATATTTACCGTAGCCACTCTTTTTTGTCTTCTATATTTGTAGAAGCTTTTACTATCTGCTTTTATGTTCTGAGCCAGTTTACTTTCATAGTCTACCTTACTCTTCTTTATGTTTTTTTTTAGTAGCTTTCTGTTGTCCCCTAAAGACTTCCCAGTCCTCTAGTCTCCCACTAATTTTTGCCACTTTGTATGTTTTTTCCTTCAATTTGATACTCTCCCTCACCTCCTTAGATATCCACGGTCGATTTTTCCCCTTTCTACCGTCTTTCTTTTTTGTCGGTATGAACCTTTTCTGAACACTGTAAAAGATCGCTCGGAAGGTTCTCCACTGTTCCTCAACTGCTTCACCATGAAGTCTTTGCTCCCAGTCTACCGTAGCTAGTTCTTCTCTCATCCCATTGTAATCACCTTTGTTTAAGCACAAAACACTAGTGTTTGATTTTACCTTGTCATCCTCCAACTGTATTTTAAATTCCACCATATTGTAGTCGCTCCTTCCAAGAGGATCCCGAACTATGAGATCATTAATCAATCCTGCCTCATTACACAGGACCAGATCTAGGACCGCTTGTTCCCGTGTAGGTTCCATTGCATACTGTTCCAGGAAATTATCCCGGGCACATTCTATAAACTCCTCCTCAAGGCTGCCTTTACCAACCTGGTTAAACCAATCGATATGCAGATTAAAATCTCCCATGATAACCGCTGTACCATTTCTACATGCATCCGTTATTTCTTTGCTTATTGCCTGCCCTACCATCCTGTTACTATTTGGTGGCCTATAGACTACTCCTATCAGTGACCTTTTCGCCTTACTATTCCTGATTTCCACCCAAATTGATTCAACCTTGTCCTCCATAGCACCAATATCATCCCTTACTATTGCCCGGATGCCATGCTTAAACAACAAAGCTACACCACCGCCCTTACCGTCCCTTCTATCCTTTTGTATAGTCTGATACCCTTGGATATTTAACTCCCAGTGACCATCTTTTAACCATGTTTCAGTAATGGCCACTGAATCATAGTCATTCACGATGATTTGCGCCATCAACTCATTTACCTTATTTTGTATACTACGAGCATTCAGGTAAAGTACACTTATGCTGTTTTTTATGTCTTTGTTATGAATCCTAACACCTTGATCAGTAACTTTCTGCAATTTATTTTTCCTCTTACCCTTTCTCCTAATTTTCCTTATCTTTGAACCCATATCTCTACATAATAACCTGTCATGTAACCTGCTGCCTTGATCTCCATTGACCATTATACTGTCCATAGCTTTACACTTCCCTTCCCCCCCCCCCCCCCCAACTTGCTAGTTTAAAGTCTTATTGAAGCTTACAGGATACTGCAAGGCCTGGATAGAGTGGAGAAGATATTTCCACTCGTGGGAAAAACTAGACCCAGAGGGCACAGCCTCAGGCTGAATCCTTTAAAAAAGTGATGAGGATGTGGAACTCTTTGCCGCAGAAGGCTGTGGAGGCCAAATCACTCAGTGTCTTTAAGATAGTGATAGATAGGTTCTTGACTAATAAGGGGATATGGGGATGAGAAAAACATCAGCCATGATTGAATGGTAGAGTAGACTCGATGGGCCAAGTGGCCTAATTCTGCTCATATGTCTTATTATGTCCTTGAGGGAAGCAAATCTGCCATCGTTAGTCAGTATGGCCTGCCCATGATTCCACCCACAGTGGTTGCCTCTGAAATGCCCAAGTTATCCACTCCGTTCACTGGATGGGCAGGCGGTGCTGCTGGAGTTTCCAGACACACGCACATCCCATGAAAGAATAATGAAAAAATATAGGAGGGAGGTGGGGAAAAAGATGATCGGCAGCTGAGTAAAATGAAAATATCGCACACCCATATCACCACCACACAGCTGAATCGGCGAGGGGGTGGGCAGAGTAAATTGTCACAAAATGGAAAAGCTTGGGTGGAAAAGCAAAACATAAAGTCGCCATAGTCCCAGGTGACCCTTTGAGAAGGGGGGGGGGCTGACTGGTGGCGGTTTAACCAGAGGGTCACCTTACCTCAGGCAAGTGACAAGGTGGTACCTCAGCTGGTACAGGAATTGAACCCACACTGCAGGCCTCGCTCTGCATCGCGAGCCAGCCAACTGAGCTAAACCGGCTTTGGGGGGGGGGGGGGGGAGAAGAGTGGTGGTTGCAGAATGGAATATGTGGGTGTCCCTTTAAGAGAGGGGACCGCGCATGCGCGGTTCGCGCCATCCGCCATGTTTGTGGGTACAGATGAAGGGGGTTGGGCGGGATGAAGGAAACCCAACACGGATTTCAGATTAAACACAAAGCGCGGGGACGATCCAACTCCGTCTCCCCTCCCTTCCCCCAATGTGTTACCGGCGGCAGAACATTCCAGCAACAGCCACGAACCCGCCTCACCTCTCGGGGTCTTTGGGGAACCTGAAGAAAGGGATGTCGGGGCAGCTGGTGCTCTTCCTGCTGCAGTTGGGCGCCGCGCAGAAGTTCGGCATCGTCCCTCGATGACCTTTGTTTTTAACTGTTGTTGTTTTTCCTGCCCTCCCACCCACTCGCGCGCGCAAACGCACGCTCTTTCCCAGGCTCGCCGAGAATGACACGCTGCCGCCGCACGATTGCAAATGGCCAGAGCTCTGCGGCTCGGCCGCTACGTTACGTCGTACGTGGGCACGCAGGAGGAGTGGCCCTCCGGTCCTCCCACGCGATTGGGGGGCGTGGCTGGGCACGGCCGTTACGCTATACGCCGGAAGAGCGGTCCTCCTCTGTCCCACAATGCCACGCGGTCCTCACCATGGGTGGGTTACGCCGTACGCGGGCACACCGGAAGAGCGGTCCTCCTCTATCCCACAGTGCCAAGCGGCTCACACAGTTCATTGTCCCATTTCTTTTCCCACATCATTCCCATCCAACTCCACACTTGCATTGCCAACCCGCCAGGAATCCCCAGGACGCAACTGTTCTGCAATCCTGGAGAAAAACAATAATAATCAGGACATAAAAAAATATAGTTTTTAAAAAAAAGATTTTCTTTGACCATTTCCTCTCACGGTATATGAGGATATATATTGAAAATTATTGGGGGCGAGGTGGTAGAGGAAGGCTGTTTGGCTGACAGTCGAGCATAATCCAATTGGGTAGTGAATCTTTCTGCTTTACAGTTGGCATGTTACAAGGATGAATGCGTTGCCGTCTAATGGCTGGAGTGGGGGCAAGACGTGCGGTGTAACCTCCAGGAATGCATTTATTAGGAGTTGGCAATCCAGCTGAGGGATGCACTAAAGCTTGGGGGCAGCCGATGCAGGGATGCAATGAGGAAAAGGCCGCCATCTAATTCAGCCACAGTTCATAGAACATACAGTGCAGAAGGAGGCCATTCGGCCCATCGAGTCTGCACCAACCCACTTAAGCCCTCACTTCCACCCTATCCCAATAACCCCTCCTAACCTTTTTGGACACTTAAGGGCAATTTTGCATAGCCAATCCACCTAACCTGCACGTCTTTGGACTGTGGGAAGAAACCAGAGCACCCGGAGAAAACCCACGCAGACACTGGGAGAACGTGCAGACTCCGCACAGACAGTGACCCAGTTGAGAATCGAACCTGGGACCCCGGCGCTGTGAAGCCACGGTGCTATCCATTTATGCTACCGTGCTGCCGTACTTGAGGGTGAGCAACACCTGGTGGAAAATTTAAGGGACATTTTGTTACTGGTGAGTATAAGTAAGTCGCCATAGTCCCAGATGACCATAGGCTGTTTTATCCATCTGAGGGTAAGAACTGACTGGTGGTGATTTAACCTGAGGATCACCACACTTCAGGCAACGGGCAAAGTTGAGAGGGCAGGGCTTTCATGACCTCAGCCAGCACCAGTATTGAACCCCCATGCTGGCCTCGCCCTGCATCACAAACCAGCCAACTGAGCTAAACATTTTTGGGTATTCTGCTGGAGCCTGAACCCCCCTTGTTGGCCTCGCCCTGCATCACAAACCAGCCGTCCAGCCAACTGAGCTAAACAGTTTTGGATATTCTGCTGGACCCCATGATTCAGGCTAACTAATATTCTAGTGCAGTATTGAGGGAGTGCTGCACTATCTGTCTCAGATGACATGTTAACCTGGGGTCCCTCAATACAGTCCTGCAGTATCAGGTAGCCTGGAGTTCAGCCTGGTATCTTACATATATACATGTGTACGAACATACAAATTAAGAGCAGGAGTAGGCTACTCGGCTCCTTGAGCATGCTCCACCATTCAATAAAATCATGGCTGATCTGATTGCAGACTCAACTCCACATTCTCGCCTACCCCGATAACCTATAAACTCCTTACTTATCTAGAATCTATGTAGCTCTGCCTTAAAAATATTCAAAGACTCACCTTCCATCACCTATTGCGGAAGAGAGTTCCAAAGACTCGCAACCTTCTGAGAGATTTTATCCCCCTCATTTCTGTCTTAAATGGGTGGCACTTTATTTTTAAACAGTGACCCCCTAGTTCTAAATTCTTCCACAAAAGAAAACATCCTCTCCACACCCACCCTGTCAATACCTCTCAGCAAGTCACCTATTACTCTTCTAAACTCCAATGGATACAAGCCTAGCCTGTCCACCCTTTCCTCATAAGACAACTCTTCCATTCCCGAGATTAGTAAAAGTTCTCTGAACTGCTTCCACCACAGTTACATCCTTCCTTAAATGTGGAAACCAATAGTTGTTAGGAAATATAGTTTCAGTTAATTTTCATTTGTTTTTGCGAGTGTTAGGAATAAAATATAGCTTTGAATAAGCTTAATTTGTGGTTCTGTATTTGTTTGTTAATAAAGTGTTAAGAACTGCAGTTTAGTTTCACTTTAAAGCTTACATTGTAATGAGGTTTTACAGCCCTAAAGCAAACTGGACTGTTACCTAGCGACAGACAGGCTACAAGGGGACAGGAAGCAGTTTGAGTTGAGTTGGAACAAAGTAATCCAGAATCAAGGAGTTTTTCCACAGAAACTGCTGGAACAGGGATGAAGAAAGCTTGCAGAGAGCAGGCCTCAAACTGAAGAATAGAAAAGTCCCAGAAACCAGGGAATGGGACAGAAGAAAGTTCTAGGAAAACTGAAGTCAAGGAGCAAAGAACAGGAATCTGGAAAAAAGTTTCTGCCCAGTAAAGTTGAGAGTGAGGACCAGATGGAAACTCCCAAGTTAAAGACAAAGCTGCCAGCTGCAGAGCTAGGAAGTCAGCTAATGTAAGCCGACTTGTGACACTAATAGTAAGGAAGATTTTCGCAGTAACTTCATTGCAGTGTTAATGTCAGCCTCTTTGTGACATGAATAATAAAGATGAAGAAGAATCAGTTATGTTCAAATTAATTTCTTTCAATCGGTATGACTTATTATTGCAAAATAAGGAACATGCTACACTCTTCCACTTTATTGTGGCATCTTGAAATGGCTTATTGTCACAAGTAGGCTTCAAATACTGTGAAAAGCCCCGAGTCGCCACATTCCAGTGCCTGTTCGGGGAGGCTGGTACAGGAATTGAACCGTGCTGCTGGCCTGCCTTGGTCTGCTTTAAAAGCCAGCGATTTAGCCCAGTGCTAAATCTAGCCTCCAGCAGAGCTTGAGTTGTGAGAGCTTGCTTTCTTTCCTTCTCTAATCTGAGTGACACTTATTTTTGCATTAATATCTTGCTGCCTAATCACTTGTGTATGTGGTAGAGTATTTTTTCTTCCAAGCGATTGTCATTGTTCGTACCTGTGTTGACATATTAATTATCTTTCAATAAATTGAAATATGCTGCCTGTAAGAGTGGTGGAAACAGATTGAATACCTGTAGTAGCTTTCAAAATAGAATTCTATATCGACCTATGGGGGGGAAGGGGTAGTGTTAATGCCACTGGTCTGGTAATCCAGAAACCCAGGCTAATATTCTGGGAACACAGGTTCTGGTAATTCCATCAAATTCAATAAATAGCCCAGAATCTAAAAGATACCGCTGCCATTTGTCATAAAAACCCAACTGGTTCACCAATGTCCTTTAGGGAAGGAAATCTGCCATCCTCACCTGATCTGGCCTTACAGGTAACTCCAGACTCGCAGCAATGTGGTTGTCTTTTAACTACCCTTGTGAAATAGTGTGGCAAGCCACACAGTTCCACGGACAATTAGAGATGAGCAACAAATGCTGCCCTTGCCAGCGAAGCCCACATCCCATCAAAGAATTTTTTTAAATAGACTTGAAAAGATAAAAGTTAAATGGCTGCAGGGTGGAACAGAGGAGTGGAACTAATTGGATAGATCTTTCAAAGGGCCAGCAGAAGGACAGTGGACTGAATGGGCTCCTTTGTTGTAAGTTTCTAAAATTCATTATCCTTCGCTGTGCTCTATGTTCTACCACTGCAGACTCCTGTTCATTGGATTGGATTGGATTGGATTGGATTTGTTTATTGTCACGTGTACCGAGGTACAGTGAAAAGTATTTTTTCTGCGAGCGGCTCAACAGATCATTAAGTACATGAGAAGAAAAGGGAATAAAAGAAAATACATAATAGGGCAACACAACATATACAATGTAACTACATAAGCACAGGCATCGGATGAAGCATACAGGGTGTAGTGTTAATGAAGTCAATCCATAAGTGGTTCATTTAGGAGTCTGGTGACAGTGGGGAAGAAGCTGTTTTTGAGTCTGTTCGTGCGTGTTCTCAGACTTCTGTATCTCCTGCCCGATGGGAGAAGTTGGAAGAGTGAGTAAGCCGGGTGGGAGGGATCTTTGATTATACTGCCCGCTTTCCCCAGGCAGCGGGAGGTGTAGATGGAGTCAATGGATGGGAGGCAGGTTTGTGTGATGGACTGGGCGGTGTTCACGACTCTGAAGTTTCTTGCGGTCCTGGGCCGAGCAGTTGCCATACCAGGCTGTGATGCAGCCCGATAGGATGCTTTCTATGGTGCATCTGTAAAAGTTGGTAAGAGTCAATGTGGACATGCCGAATTTCCTTAGTTTCCTGAGGAAGTATAGGCGCTGTTGTGCTTTCTGGGTGGTAGCGTCGACGTGGGTGGACCAGGACAGATTTTTGGAGATATGCACCCCTAGGAATTTGAAACTGCTAACCATCTCCATCTTGGCCCCGTTGATGCTGACAGGGGTGTGTACAGTACTTTGCTTCCTAAAGTCATTATACAGCTTCTTGTTACTTTTGTTAAAATTGACCAACTACCATACAGGAAGTTGTGGTGCCTGTAGATAGGCTTGTGTGGGCTGTTTACTTGCATTTTAAAAAAAACTTTGCACGTTCTACTAGAAACTCTGACAAACAATGAATTAGTAATGAGCTGCCTCTTACTCTCTGAATGGAAGACATCTTAAAGAAGACAAGTTTTGTAATCAGTGACCTTTTGAAAAGCAATCACTGGTTACAATAATCAAATTCAAAACGATAGAATCCTCGAGAATAAAATCTCACAGCATAGAGAGAGGTCATTCGGCTCATTGTACCTGTGTGACTCTCTGAAAGAACTACCTAATTAGTTGCAGTTTCCTGCTTGATCCCAATACCCTGTAAAAACAATTGGAATAGATCCTTTTTTATTGCTGCTGAATGTTTTCATTTTCCCAATTTACCTGAAAGTGGGTGCCGGAAGCTGCTGCTCGCTCGTACAAGTGGCCCCTCTTTGTGTGTGAGTCTGAATAGTAAATGCCTGCGTGCATTTCAACCACAGAGACCACATGGTTAAGCTGATCCATTGATCATCCGGCATCCACCAACATTTCCCCTTCTAGCCTGGTTCACTAGAAAGAACAGGAAGGGGAAACCCTGTTGTGTTTTTCGCTGCAAAGTTGCAGAGTCCTGTTGTGCCTTCACAACTACTTTACGTTGTCAGCTAGTCCAAATGCGCACAAATGGTGATGTGCAAAGGGGGGGAAAAACGTGTCTAACATGGCCCTCATCGTGCTGGTTACCCTTGTGTGTGGCTGTAATAAGACAGGTGTAAACCCTCGGTGCATAAACACCAAGTGTAACTATGTGCCGAGGTTCTACCTATCCCCGGTATTGCGAAGGATGGATCTACTCATCCTGCCATAGGCTGGTTTAGCACACTGGGCTAAATAGCTGGCTACCAAGGCAGGCCAGCAGCACGGTTCAATTCCCGTACCAGCCTCCCCGGACAGGCGCCGGAATGTGGCGACTAGGGGCTTTTCACAGTAACTTCATTTGAAGCCTACTTGTGACAATAAGTGATTTTCATTTCATTTCATTTCATAACACTGGTTAGAATGACTTATTACTTTCTCCTCATTTATTTTCTCATTCCTTTTTTACTCAGGGTTAATACTGTTCCTTTTATTATACTGAAGTGCAATGTGATCTATGTCGAAAACTTGAATATTTGTTTTTGAATTTTTCCAATTAAGGGGCTACAAAGCGAAGCCAAGTCGAATCTCTGGCAGCGCACCCCTCCCCGATGAACTCAATGCATTCTATGCTCGGTTCGAGTACGAAACCATCAAATTGCTGTCAACTGCACACCCATACCCACCGTTACAGCATCCTCGGGCACACCCATACCCACCGTCACAGCTTTCGAAGTCAGATAGGCTTTTCTGAAAGTGAATCCTCGGAAAGCAATGGGCCCTGACAGGGTCCCTGGCCGTGCACTCAAATCCTGCTGGCAGATGTGTTCGTGGACATCTTCAATCTCTCCCTACTCCGTTCTGAGGTCCCCACCTGCTTCAAGAAGACCACTATCATACCGGTGTCAAAGAAGAACCAGGCAACGTGCCTCAACGGCTATTGTCCAGTGGCCTTGATATCTATCATTATGAAGTGCTTTGCGAGGTTGGTAACAAGGGAGGAGGGAGATAGAGAACCTAGTGGAGTGGCGTAACGACAACAATCTCTCCATCAATGTCAGCAAAACAAAGAGCTGGTCATTGACTTCAGGAAGCAAAGTATCGTACACACCCCAGTCTGCATCAACGGGGCCGAGGTGGAGATGGTTGACAGCTTCAAATTCCTAGGTGTGCATATCACCAACAATCTGTCCTGGTCCACCCATGTCGACATAACCAAGAAAGCACAACAGCGCCTATACGTCCTCAGGAAACTAAGGAAATTCGGCATGTCTGCAGTGACTCTTACCAACTTTTACAGATGCACCATAGAAAGCACCTTTCTGGCTGCATCACAGCCTGCTATGGCAACTGCTCGGCCCAAGACCGTAAGAAACTACAGAGAGTCGTGATCACCGCCCAGTCCACCACACCAACCCGCCTCCTATCCATTGACTCTGTCTACACCTCCCGCTGACTTGGGAAAGCGGGCAGCATAATCAAAGACCCCTCCCACCCGGCTTATTCACACTTCCAACTTCTTCCATCAGGCAGGAGATACAAAAGTCTGAGAACACGCACTAACAGGTTCAAAAACAGCTTCTTCCCCGCTGTTTCCAGACTCCTAAATGACCGTCATATGGACCAAACTAATCTCTTCACACATCTTTTGACTGACCAATACTACACTCCTGTATGCTTCACCCAATGCCTGTGTCTATGTATTTACATTCTGTATTCACGTTTGTCCTATGTATTTCTGTCATGTATGGAATGATCTGTCTGAACTTACGCAGAACAATAATTTTCACTGTGCCTTGGTACGCGTGACAATAAACAAATCCAATTTAGCGTGGTCAATCCACTTACCCTGCACATCTTTGGGTTGTGGGAGTGAGACCCACGCAGACACGGGGAGAAAGTGAAAACTCATCAGGAACAATGACCTGGGGCCGGGATCCAACCCGGGTCCTTGGTGCCATGAGGCAGCAGTGCCAACCACTGCGCCACGTGTCGCCCCAAAAACTTGAATATTGTTGCACTCTCTGTGGTTGCCATTTTGAAATGTTTTTAATGTTCTTTCAGATATTTTATGAATAAAGTATATTTTTACCAAACATTAGCTAGCTCAAATATGCAGTGGGGAGAGGTGGGCATCTAAAGTCTTTCAGCCATAGTGCACCAATGGGCTGGAAACTGTAGAACCCCTACTCCTGTATGCTGGACATAGAATGTATATAGTAAGTATCACATATAGTGTAATTGTATCCAGGCACTTCACAATGCAACAGGCAGGAGAAAGGTTGCTTATTGCACTTTCTGTCGTGACCATTTTGAAATGCTTTAGTTGTTCATTTAGATATTTCATGAATAAAGAGCTGTGAAAGATCACGTATTACATTAAAAAAAAAAAAAATTTAGTATCTAATTACTTTTTTCCAATTAAGGGGCAATTTAACGTGGCTAATCCACCTAGCCTGCATATCTTTGGGTTGTGGGGGGCAGCATGGTGGCGCAGTGGTTTGCACTGCTGTGTCACGGCGTCGAGGTCCCAGGTTCGATCCTGGCTCTGGGTAACTGTCCATGTGGAGTTTGCACATTCTCCCCATGTTTGCGAGGGTCTCACCCCCACATCCAAGGATGTGCATGAGAGGTGGATTGGCCACGCTAAATTGCCCCTTAATTGGAAAAAGTTAATTGGGTACTCTAAATTATCTTTTTTTAATCTTTGGGTTAATCATAGAACATACAGTGCAGAAGGAGGCCATTCGGCCCATCGAGTCTGCACCAACCTACTTAAGCCCTCACTTCCACCCTATCCCCGTAACCCAATAACCCCTCCTTACCTTTTTGGACACTAAGGGCAATTTAGCATGGCCAATCACCTAACCTGCACGTCTTTGGACTGTGGGAGGAAACCGGAGCACCCGGAGGAAACCCACGCAGACACGGGGATAACGTGCAGACTCCGCACAGACAGTGACCCAGCGGGGAATCGAATCTGGGACCCTGGCGCTATGAAGCCACAGTGCTATCCACTTGTGCTACCGTGCTGCCCTCATATACTCCTTATTTGGAAACCCATGCCCCCAACACCTGCAGACATGGCCGGTGAGTGCACACCCCAAAATCGATGTGGCAGCCCCCGATTGGACTTGATCAATGAGGGTGATCGAACACTGATCAGTTGATTAGAAATGACCCAGAGACCGCCCAAAAGGGCGCAAAATCAATGAAGGTAAAAGGTGCCGCACCACCTTGAATTTCTTTCTGCAGCAGCCAGCAACAGGAACAGAACAATGGTGATCTTCACCGGCCACTACAAGGAGAACCATCACACCACCAATGGAAGGACCACCAGAGCCAGAGTATCAGACCAGGCCAAGGACGACAGAAACCAACTCACGGATAAAGGCCAATATCTGTTTGGGTGCGTGTCGGTCACTCAAAGTTAAGTCAAAGTCTAGTATTGCACTTTAGCATTCTGTAGTCTAACTTACGCTGATAGTGTGATTGACGTTAACATTGTGTGTGTGTGAATAAAGACTATTTATTTAAAAGAAAGTCGACACTCAGTCAATTGTCCACAGCATACGGGTTAAAGACACACTGTGGTAGCAACACAAAGTGTTGGAAAGGCAAGTATTGAGGATGACACAAAGAGTCTACAGAGGGATTTAGACAGGCTAGGTGAGTGGGCAAAAACTTGGCAGATGAAATATAGTGTAGGAAAATGTGAAATTATGCACTTTGGTAGGAAGAATAATGGAGCTGAATATTATTTAAATGGTAAAAGACTGCAGAAAGCTGCTACACAGAGGGATTTGGATATCCTCCTATGTAAATCACAAAAAGCTAGCACGCAAGTTCAGCAGGTAATAGGGATGGCAAATGGAATGTTGGCCTTTATTTCAACGGGAATTGAGTATAAAACAAAGGAAGTCCTGCTAAAACTATACAAGGCACTAGTTAGACCACACCTGGAATATTGTGAACAGTTTTGGTCCCCTTATCTAAGCAAAGGTTTACTGGTATTGGAGGCAGTCCAGAGAAGGTTCACGAAGCTGATCCCGGGTAAGGAGGGATTTTCTTATGAGATGAGGTTGAGTAGGTTGGGATTGTACTTATTGGAGTTTCAAAGAATGAGAGGCAACCTTATTGAGACATATAGGATTCTCAGGAGGCTTGACAGGGTAGATGGTGAGAAGTTGTTTCCCCCTGTGGGACAGTCGAGGACCAGGGGGCATCATCTCAGTGTGAGTGGTTCCCCATTTAAGACGGAGATGATGAGGAATTTCTTCTCAGAGGGTTGTGAACCTGTGGAATTCTTTACCGCAGAGGGCTGTGGAAGCTGGGTCATTCGATATGTTCAAGCCTGAGTTAGACAGATTATTAATCAGTAAAGGATTCAAGGATTATAGGGATAAGGTGGGAAAGTGGAGTTGAAGATTATCATTTCAGATCAGTCATGATCTCAATGAATGGTGGAGCAGACTTCTGCTCCGACA
This sequence comes from Scyliorhinus torazame, assembly GCF_047496885.1. Lineage (NCBI taxonomy): Eukaryota > Metazoa > Chordata > Chondrichthyes > Carcharhiniformes > Scyliorhinidae > Scyliorhinus > Scyliorhinus torazame. The sequence goes on along the minus strand of NC_092721.1, from coordinate 199,084,805 downwards.
TGTTATGGTCTTATGGGCAATAATGGGCAATGCCAACATCCCCTAAATTAATTAAATAAAATACACCCCCGAAGTCATTATCTTTGACAATGTTTTGCAGACAGACATCTTTTGACTGTGGGAGGAAACCGGAGCACCCGGAGGAAACCCACGCAAACACGGGGAATAAGTGCAAACTCCGCACAGTCACCCAAGGCCAAAATTGAACCTGGGTCCCTGGTGCTTTGAGGCAGCAGTGCTAACTATTGTGCCGTTCAGGTAAGGTTGGCAGATTTCCTTCCCCAAAGGGATATTAGTGAAAGAGTCTCCTTGTTCTTTGGCGATCACTCGATAACAAATACGGTTGTCTCCCCAAGAAGCTCCATGTTACTGGTCACGGGTTCTGTGGGTTTCTGCATGGCCAATGAACCCGATCCCAGAGCTGCATCTTTGGCCGCACACTTGGCTGGTCTTTCCGGGAGGTGGGATTGGTCCTTAGTATCTAGATTGCTGACTGCCGGTTGCGGCTCTGCGGAGCTAAGCCGCACGTTCGGCAGCTCCCGCTTGGAACGGACGTTTGGGCTCTTTTCAGGGCCCCCAACGGCATTTTTGCAACATTTCCCGGTGTGGGGGGAAGACTGCAACATTCCCCCGACAGTGTATGGCTTGGACCAGGAGCGGGGCGACTAAAAAGTGCTGGTGAAGCCAAAGAAAGTGCGAGGGAAGAAGAGCAAGATGGCGGCGGGTGGGGACCAGGCAGCGTGGATGCAGTGGGCGCAGGAGCAGCAGGAGGTTATCCAGCGCTGCTTCAGGGAGCTCAAGGCGGACCTGCTGGAGCCGATGAAGGCTTCTATTGATATGCTGCTGGAGACCCAGACGGCCCAGGGGGTGGCGATCCGTGTGGTCCGACAAAAGATCTCAGATAACGAGGACAGAGATCTTGGGCCTAGCGGTAAAGGTGGAGGCGCACGAGGCGCTCCACAAGAAATGGCAGGAACGGTTTGAGGAGATGGAGAATCGGTCGAGGCGGAAGAATCTGCGGATCCTGGGCCTCCCGGAGGGGCTGGAGAGGTCGGACGTGAGGGTCTATGTGGTCACCATGTTAAACTCGCTGATGGGAGCGGGGTCCTTCCAGGGTCCCCTGGAGCTGGAAGGGGCCCATAGAGTGCTGGCGAGGAGGCCCAAGGCTAACGAGCCGCCACGGGCGGTGCTGGTGCGGTTTCATCGGTTCGCTGATCGGGAGTGCGTACTCAGGTGAGCCAAGAAAGAGAGGAGCAGCAGGTGGGAGAACACGGAGGTTCGAATATATCAGGACTGGAGCGTGGAGGTGGCAAAGAAGAGGGCCGGGTACAACTGGGCGAAGGAGGTGCTGCACAGGAAGGAGGTGAAGTTTGGCATGCTGCAGCCGGCGTGTCTTGCACCATTATTTTGAGTCCCCGGAGGAGGTGTGGGCCTTTGTTCAGGCCGAGAAGCTGGACACAAACTGAGGGTCGGGATGGGGAGTCGGGTGTGGGGATGGTCGGGGATTCTTGTTGTTGGGTATCTAGATTGCTGGTATTCCTTTCTCAGGCTCTTTTTCCGGCCAACTTCTTGCTGTCAGGTATCCTCGAAGAATTCTCTCCCTTCAGTCAGGAGATTTCTCCAAGTCTTCTTCTTGGGCAGTCTCTCAGGTTTTACGTGTTTGAACAGTTCAATTCTGGATCCACAGACTCTGCCACAGGTTTGGCAGGTGGTGTTTGGTGAGGTTGGTGGGTGGGACACTCTGGATTCTGCGCTCTCTTTTCCGCTATTTACGCTTGAGCTCCGCGTGCTCCACTCTGTGACGTTCGAGGTGATTGGCACCTTCGCGATGCTTCTTCTCCAGTTTGTGTTCTAAAGCAAGCGATTCCCACTTGTCGATGGGGATGTTGCATTTATTTAGGGAAGCTTTCAGAGTGTCCTTGTAGTGTTTCCTCTGCCCTCCTAGTGATCGCTTGCTATGGTGGAGCTCGGAGCACTTGTTTCGGGGTCTTGTGTTGGGCATGTGGACAATGTGGTCTGCCCATCGCAGCTGGCCGAGCGTGACCAGTGGCTCGATATTGGGGATATTGGCCTGAGAGATGACGCTCACGTTGGTATACCTACCAGTGGATTTGCAGGATTTTATGGAAGCAACGTTGGTGATAAAACTCCAGGGATTTAAGGTGTCTGCTGTACATTGTCCACGTTTCTGATGCATACAGGAGGCCGGGGACCACGGCTGCTCTGTAGCTTGGTGCTGGATTTGAGGTCTCGGTCTTCGAACACTCTGTTCCTCAGGCGGCGAAGATGACACTTGCGCATTGGAGTCCATGCTGGATTTCAATGTCGATGTCTGCTCGCGCCGAGAGGAGGCTCCTGAGATATGGGAAATGATCCACATTGTCCAGGGGCTCACCGTGGATCTTGATGGTTATTATCTCGTTGCTGATGGTGGGAAATTACTGTGCAGCAGTGGATCCGCGCCAAACAATACTTCCTTGGCTGTAAAAACGCCGTGGGAGTTCTGAATGCCATGGAGAAGTACTCCAGAGGTCCAGGTTAATGCCAGAAAACCCTGGAAGATCTCAGCAGGTCTGACAGCTTTGATGAAGAGTTATTCAGGCTCAAAACATTCACTCTGTTCCCTCTCCACAGATGTTGTCAGACCTGCTGAGCCTTTCCAGCGTTTTCGTTTTCAGATTCCAGCACCTGCAGTAATTTGCTTTTATCCTAATGCTCCGGGGACAGGGATTCAAATTACAGCGGCTGGTGGGATTTAAATGCAATTAAAAAAATCTGAGGGCAGCAGTTCTGCACTGTGAATTCTACGAACAGCACAATGGCGCAGTGGTTAGCGCAGGGACTACGTCGCTGAGGACCCGGGTAAGAATCCCTGCCCTGGGCCACTGTCCGTGTGGAGTTTGCACATTCTCCCTGTGTCTGCGTGGGTTTCACCCCCACAACCCAAAGATGTGCAGGGTAGGTGGTTTGGCCACGCTAAATTGCCCCTTCATTGGAAAAAAGTAATTTTTAAAAAAAATTAAATTCAAGAAATCTGAGATTGAAAGATAGTCTCAGGTAGTCTCATGGTGGCCATAAATGTGTTTTTTTTTTTTTTAAATTATTTTAAAAATAAATTTAGAGTACCCAATTCATTTTTTTTCCAATTAAGGGGCAATTTAGCGTGGCCAATCCACCTAGCCTGCACATCTTTGGGTTGTGGGGGTGAAACCCACGCAAACACGGGGAGAATGTGTAAACTCCACATGGACAGTGACCCAGAGCCGGGATCGAACCTGGGACCTCGGCGCCGTGAGGCAGCAGGGCTGAGCCACTGCGCCACCGTGCTGCCCTTGGTGGCCATGAAATGATCATCAATTGTTGGATGAACCCATCCGGTTCACTAATGTCCCTTACCTACTCACAGTAATGTAGTTAACTCTTAACTGCTGTTGTAACCCCAATGAGACCCACGGAGATGGCACGATCGATCTCCCGTGGGGATTGTGTAATACGAGCTTCCCCACTGAGGAGTAGAGGCTCAACAGCGGGGCTTGTTAATTCCGCGAGATAGAAACTGACCCAGAGGGAGCCGGCACCTGAGGATAGTCCTGGCTGGGACTTGGGGTGATCGTTGCTGCTGTATTTTCTTACTGTCAGTAGGAAATAAACTACTTTGACTTATCTTTTCGGGACTCTGTGACGAGGACAAAATGGAGCTACTGGTAGCACTGCTGAACACTCAGACCACGGCTGCACCTCAACAGAGAGGAGCAAGGTTAGCACTGCATCAATAATGCCACTCAACGCGTTTGACGCGAGTATAGAAGACTGGTCTCAGTACGTGGAGAGTGTGTGCTATTTTTTTCAGGGTCAACACCATTACTGGGGAGGTCCGCTATAAGGTGATTCCGCTAGACATAAGGAGGAGGTGCTAGCAATTCTGGAAAGTGTGAAAATAGATAAGTCTCCTGGGCCAGATGGGATTTATCCTAGGATTCTCTGGGAAGCTAAGGAGGAGATTGCAGAGCCTTTGGCTTTGATCTTTATGTCGTCATTGTCTACAGGAATAGTACCAGAAGACTGGAGGATAGCAAATGTTGTCCCCTTGTTCAAGAAGGGGAGTAGAGACAACGCCGGTAACTATAGACCAGTGAGCCTTACGTCTGTTGTGGGCAAAGTTTTGGAAAGGATTCTATGAGATAGGATTTATAATCATCTAGAAAGGAATAATTTGATTAGGGATAGTCAACACGGTTTTGTGAAGGGTACATCGTGCCTCACAAACCTTATTGAGTTCTTTGAGAAGGTGACCAAACAGGTGGACGAGGGTAAAGCAGTTGATGTGGTGTATATGGATTTCAGTAAAGCGTTTGCTAAGGTTCCCCACGGTAGGCTATTGCAGAAAATACAGAGGCATGGGATTGAGGGTGGTTTAGCGGTTTGGATCAGAAATTGGCTAGCTGTAAGAAGACAGAGGGTGGTGGTTGATGGGAAATGTTCAGCCTGGCGTTCAGTTACTAGTGGTGTAGCAGAAGGATCTGTTTTGGGGCCACCTCTGTTTGTTATTTTTATAAATGACCTGGAGGAGGACGTAGAAGGATGGTGAGTAAATTTACGGATGATACTAAAGTCGGTGGAGTTGTGGACAGTGCGGAAGGATGTTGCAGGTTACAGAGGGTCATAGATAAGCTGCAGAGCTGGGCTGAGAAGTGGCAAATGGAGTTTAATGCAGAAAAGTGTGAGGTGATTCATTTTGGAAGGAATAACAGGAATACAGAGTAACTGGGCTAATGGTAAGATTCTTGGTAGTGTGGATGAGAAGAGAGATCTCGGTGTCCATGTACATAGATCCCTGAAAGTTGCCACCCAGGTTGAGAGGGTTGTTAAGAAGGCGTACGGTGTTATTGGTAGAGGGATTGAGTTTCAGAGCCATGAGGTCCTATTGCAGCTGTACAAAACTCTGGTGCGGCCGCATTTGGAGTATTGCGTGCAATTCTGGTCGCCGCATTATTGGAAGGATGTGGAAGCATTGGAAAGGGTGCAGAGGAGATTTACCAGGATGTTGCCTGGTATGGAGGAAAGATCTTATGAGGAAAGGCTGAGGGACTTGGGGCTGTTTTTGTTAGAGAGAAGAAGGTTAAGAGGTGACTTAATTGAGGCATACAAGATGATCAGAGGATTGGATAGGGTGGACAGTGAGAGCCTTTTTCCTCAGATGGTGATGGCTAGCATGAGGGGACATAGCTTCAAATTGAGGGGAGATAGATATAGGACAGATGTCAGAGGTAGGTTCTTTACTCCGAGAGTAGTAAGGGTGTGGAATGCCGTGCCTGCAACAGTAGTGAACCCACCAACATTAAGGGCATTTAAATGGTCATTGGATAAACATATGGATGAAAATGGAATAGTGTAGATGGGCTTGAGAGTGGTTTCACAGGGCGGCGCAACATCCAGGGCTGAAGGGCCTGTACTGCGCTGTAATGTTCTATTCTATTCTATTCTCTTGACGTTCTGAGGGGCCTCTACGTCCAGAGTCGTGAAGAGCTTAACATACCCTGCGGCCCCAGACTTCAAGACATTTGATGAATTGGTGGCGCTTGTGATGGACCACTATGAACCCAAACTGTCGGTCATTGTCCAAAGATATCAGTTCAATACGGCCGGGAGACCCCTGGGGGAGGCCGTTACTGGGTTTCTGGCACACAAGCCGGCAGAGCTCTGCGATCACGGGGCCGTGATTGGCTGTAGAGGCTCTATTTGGGCTGGCAGCAGATTTTCAGGATGGGCACTGGATGGGCGTGTTTTCTGTTCATTACACAAGGTCCTGGGGAAGTACCTGAAGTTTTCCATGTGGGCCTAGGTAAGAATCACATAGACCCTGAGGCCCAACTGATGTACTTAAGGGTCCATCCAATCCCTGTGCATTGCTGACAAAAGTCGGGGATGAGCTCAACCGGTCGGTACAATTTGCAGAGTGGGCAGCGCCTGGAGTCCGGGTACTAAAACCAGATACACCCATCCGCCTGTGAGGGGATTACAAACAGTGAACAAGGCCTCTCCTTTGGATGGATACCTGATGCTGCAAATAGAGGACCTCTACACAAAGCTGGCTGGAGGATACTCTTTCTCTAAACTCGACGTGAGTCACGCATACCTCCAATTGGAGCTAGATGCGACTTCCAGAAGGTTTGTGACCATTAATACCCATAAGGCCCTCAACGAATACACGATGCCAGTCGGGGTGCCATCGGCTTGTGCTATTTTTCAGAGAGTCATGGAAAGCATCCTCCAAGGGCTTCTGTGAGTGGCTGTTTACTTGGATGATGCCCTGATCACCAGCGCCAATGAAAAGGAGCACCTTGTAAGGTTTTCGGGCAATTCGGCCTTTTTGGAACTGCCCAAGAATAAAAACTCAGAGACTGTAAACTGACTTTTCAGCCAAGAGAACGGAACCAGTTTTCCCAGCAGGCTTGGTCCGCTGAGCTGAGTAGGGACATAAGTACATAAGTATTTACAAACCCCCCCCCCCCTAGGAGCTACAAGGAAGAAGGAGCCAGACAACGAGATAACATCAAAACACAGATAAAGGGGCACGGGAATACACAGGAGGCCTGCCTGCAAGCAGGACAATGGGATGGTCATAGCCCCATGCAAATGTAAATGACCTGGCCTCCACCAGAGCAGAATCCAATTAACACCCCATCAACATAGCGAGGTGAGAATAGCAGCCATCTCCGGAGCAGCTGGAAGACACTGAAATTCTTCACCAGAGAGCTTAACCTCGTTATCCTAGAAAACAGACTGTCTGGGCTCAGTATATTGCGCTGGAAAAGCCCTTGGAGATAAGCGGTAGAAAAAACCAAGTTGGAGGCGGACCTGGGGGAGGTACTCCAATCTTGACAGAAGCTACCGGCAGAAACTCACTGGGAGAAGGGGGCGGAGCCAGCGCCAAATTCAAACCGCGGACGGTAGAAAAAACCCAAGTTGGAGGCGGACCTGGGGGAGGTACTCCAATCTTGACAGAAGCTACCGGCAGAAACTCACTGGAAGAAGGGGGCGGAGTCAGCGCCAAATTCAAATCGCGGACGGTAGAAAAAACCAAGTTGGAGGCGGACCTGGGGGAGGTACTCCAATCTTGACAGAAGCTACCGGCAGAAACTCACTGGAAGGAGGGGGCGGAGCCAGGCGCCAAATTCAAATCGCGCAGGTCTGCCTAGCTGGAAGGAGCGGACCTGCGAGGAATACCCGGAAACATACAGATCTGACCGGCTCAAAGGGGGCGGGACCAGCGGGAACTTTAAAACCTTACCTTTTCAATGCAAAAGGGGCTGGCCAAACACAGGACAAAGCCAGGTAAAACAATATAAAAGGGGCTGTGTTTGGATTGAGGGTCTCTTCGTTCTTGGCTCGACCTCTGCACCCCTGACTTGACCTCTGCAGCCTGTGACCGTAAGTACCCTGCAGCAGCTTGCGAAACTCCCTTGACTTTAATAGTGGTTGAGGCTTTGGGGAAGGGAACTTGTTTTGTGTCTTGTGCTATTGCTAAAACTGTGTAATCATAAGAATTTTCGTTGTGTCCGTTATAGTGCTTTTTGAATAGGCTTAGTTTGTGTTTAGAGTTTAAGATTTTATTATATTTTCTTCTGTTGATGATTTTGACCTGGGTTTTGCAATAAACCTTGATTTGCTGATAATTGGAGTCGTTTAAATTCTTCAATCTTTCACCAGCGATCTCTGACCAAGTCATTGTTAAAATATTCCTCACCTTAATTCCGGGTTCAAGAATCAAGGGTCATCTTGAGCGATTCACTCAGGACAGACTGCTGGTTAGGGAATAAACAGCAGTGTCCTATTCTCTCTCTTGGGAAAGCTACTCTAGCGAAGTAGGAACCGGGTGGGTGTTGCACCACCGGCAAGAGAGAGAATCACCTGGGTATTGGTAGGGGTCTGTAGATCTGTGTGATATAAGCCTCAGGCTGCCGGTTAGGGATAAACGGCAGGCTCGATTCAGTGCTCTCTTCAGAGGAAGTGTCCCAGTGCGGCATCCCCTGGCCTCTGAAGTTTCAGTGTCAGCTGGAGAGAGACACACACAGATATTCAAACCCCAGATATCGGCCCAGTAGTGGAGTAGCAGAGATGGCACCCTCTACAATGGCGACCGCGGCAGGACCCCGGTGGTTTGGAGTATGTGACTTGGCAGAGGGGGTGAGGGAACGAAGCAAAATGGAGGAGAGAATATCCTCGTATTTGTGGCAAAAGGTCAACCTCACCAAACCTTGGGTCTCAGAATTAATCAATGCGGAGCAACCGGTAATGGCAGCGGCTGCATGGACAGACAGTAAGGCGCACAAAAGGCACTTGGAGAAGGCAGTTTGGCTGGTTTGCCTGTCCGAGCAGGTAGTCAAAACAGAGGATAGGGTCGAAGAGTTAGAGCAGGAGTTGAGAGAAGTGAGGGCCAGCGCAGGGGACAGCGCTAGCGCAGCGGAACGACTGCGGGAGGAATTGGCAGAAATTAAACAGGACAGCGCGAGCGTAGCGGAACGACTGCGGGAGGAATTGGCAGAAATGAAACAGGAAAGCGAGTCTAACCGGTGTGAGAAGGACTATCTCCACTGCCAGATAGTGGAGGGTAAAGAAAAGGAACGGAGGCTCCAGGAACTCTATGCTCGGAGTACAGAGCAGTGTAGGAAGCTGGAGGGGAAGTTCCGGGACATCCAGGCAGCGTACCGAGTGGCCCGCGAGGAAGTAGGGGACTGTGCCCACGGGCCGTGCCAGGCACGAATAACGGAGTTGGAGGAGACCTTGTCCAGGTTCAGGGGACAGATACACCTGGTAGGTCCGGGGGGGTTCCCTAGGGGCAAGGTGCTCCTCGCAGCGGATGATTCCCCAAAGGCCAAGGGGAATAGACCGCCTCCTGAGGCACCGGGATTGTGTCCGGGCCGGCAGGGGGGGATCGGACTGCACGTTCAGGGGCAAGTCCAAGGGGGGTCGGCAGGGTACCCCCAGCTGGCGGCGTGTCCGCCTGGTTTCGTATGTGGGTCCCCATGGGATGGGGACAGACCGCTGCCTGGGATGCCGGTGATGGGGCCGGGTCAGCAGGTAGGGTTTGGACCGCCCGGTCAGGGGCAGGTCCAAGGGGGGTCAGTGGTGTATCCCCAGATAGCGGCGTCTCCTATATGGGTAGTTAGCCCGGGGACAGGGGGGCTACCCAACGGGGCAGGAGAGCTGGACAGTGGGGAGGAGGAGCAGGAACCCCAGGTAGGGCGGATGTGCCCTGTCAGACAAAGAAGGTATGGTCCCCCGGCGGGGCTGGCGAATAGGGGACCGGTTGAGGGCGACATTATCATTCCTCATGGGGCATCCGCGCTCAGGGGGATGGTGGCCCACGTTCCCAGGCTAACTCCAAAAGGGGATCCGTCGCTTCATTTTATGGAGGTGGAGCAGGCAGCCAGCATTAATGACTGCGACGAGGGGGAGCAAATAAGGATGCTCCTGATGACCCTAGATGCACAGCTATGCAGGACAGTGACCTCTGGGAATGGGGGAAGACCTGACACATGGGCGGCCGCACAGACTGCTGTTCTGGAGGCGATGGGCTTGAATCTGGGGAGCCCTTTCATGAGGGTGGGGGAAACCAAGCAGCAACCAGGGGAATCTCCCACCATGTTCGCAGACAGACTGTGGACTGTCTATATGGAGGCATGCGGGGTTCCCGCGGATAGACGGAATTTAGGGGAAAGAACCGCCCACTGGCTGAAGACCCTAGTTGCCAACTGTCTCCCTAACGTTAGGGCAAAAGCCGAACACTGGTTCGACCCGCAGAGTCCGGCCCTTAATGAGGAAGAGGTCCTTAGGAAACTTACCCTTGCATATCGTAATGGGGAGAGGGGTGAGGACAAGCCCCTTAAGGGTAAAGTGCACAAAATCGTGCCAGCAGCCCCTAAGAGAGAGTGGAAGCATGAGGGCACCCGGACCTCCGACAAGAAACCGGTATGCTACGGGTGTGGGAAGGCCGGGCATTTCAAGAGGGAATGTAAAAACCCCAGCAAGCAGGAGAGGGCTCCCGCAGTAGAGAGTCAGACCCCGGTGGCAGGAGCAGCTGCCCCGGGAACCATCGAGATAAGTAAAATTTTAGCCCTTTTGCAAGGCTCAGGACAGGTGGCTATGGCAACGGGCCAGGGTCAGCCCGCCCCCGCACCCAGGGAAGCCTCCGAATGACTAGCCCCTCAGCAACCCACCTTTCTATGCCCACTGGAGTATGGCCCATGCGGGAGACCCTGGGTAAAAATGGAGGTCCAGGATACGGTCGGGAGTTACCTACTGGACACAGGTGCTTCCAGTACTATAGTCCACACGGACAATCCCCGAGCATCCCCTCTGTCTAGCGGGGTACCCTATAGCCTCATTGGATTTACCGGGAACGAAAAAATGGGTTTTTTCTCTGTTCCCCTGTCTATCAGGTTAGGGGCACTCCAGGCGCACTGGAAATGCGTCCTGATGAGATGGGAACAGGAGGGGAAAGGGATCCTAGGAGCTGATTTCATAGTGGCTCATCAGATCCTGGTGGACCTAAGAAATCACTGCCTTTGGGGTGCAGCAACGGAAGGGACCGAAAGGGAGTTGAGGGTAATAGACAGAGCCCAGGAGAAGGGAGCTTTGTGCGTGGTACAGCCAAAGGAAGGGTACGATCTAGAAGCCCTGGAGAGGAATACCCCGGAAGAGTTCAGGGAGTATGTCCGCAAGAATCTGGCTGCTTTTGCCACCCACAAGCATGATTGTGGGAGAGTTACTGGGACAGAGGTCAGGGTAGATGGGGACCCCATGTCCCAGCCCCAGAAACAGTACCGCTTCCCCCGGGAAGCAGAGGCAGACTTGGAGGTGGCCCTAAACTCACTGGTGCGGCAAGGGGTGTTGAGGACAATTGCAACCCATGTAAACTCCCCGCTCTGGCCGGTGAGGAAGCCGGACAACTCCTGGAGGGCCACCGTGGACTACAGAGTCCTGAATAAACACATTCCGGCCTGCGCCCCAACGGTGGCGGCCGTGGCAGACTTGTTAGGAGAAATTCCAGCATCCGCCTCAATTTTTACGGTGCTGGATATTTCAAACGGATTTTGGTCCGTCCCGGTCAGAAGGGAGGACCAATACAAGTTTGCCTTTACCTTTAAGGGGCAACAGTACACATGGACCTGTCTCCCGCAGGGATTCCATAACAGCCCGAGCATTTTCCATCAATGCATGGCCGAATGTTTAAAGGGTTTCAGTGAGCCACACAAGCTGGTGCAGTATGTGGACGACATCCTGTTGTTCACCAGTAATAGTGAGGAGCATGGGCCCCTAGTGGACGAGCTGTTGGGGATATTACACAAAGGAGGGCTGAAAGTTAACCCTAAAAAGGCACAGATCGGGCTAGGAGAGGTGAAGTTCCTGGGGTTAACCCTGAGAGCTGGGGAGAGAGGGATTGACACTGCCAGGAGACAAACAGTGCAGGAACTCCCAGTCCCCGTAGATGTAAAGGGGATACGGTCCTTTTTAGGAATCACCGGCTACTGCAGGGATTTCATTGAGGACTATGCCACCACCGCAGCGCCTCTGCTTAGGCTGCTGCACAAGGGGGTGGAGTGGGACTGGGACAGTAAATGTGAGACGGCGTTCGTCCAACTCAAGCAGGACTTGCAGAAAGCCCCAGCCCTGGGAGCCATTAACCCCCGGGAGGAGTTTTTCCTGGAGGTGGCCGCAGGCAGTGATGGCCTGAGTGCTGTGCTCCTCCAGACCCGGCATGGCAAGTTGAGGCCGGTGGTATACTCCTCTCGGGTCCTCACAGACGTGGAGCGGGCATACTCCAACTGTGAGAGGCATCTGCTGGCCACCCACTGGGCGGTAAAGCGGATGCAGGTATTTGTTAGGATGGGCCCCATCACTCTCCTGACACATCACACCCCGACCCAAATGCTGCTGGACGGCCGGATTAAGGATGGCACGGTCAGCAGCGCCAGAATCACCAGGTGGACCCTCCTGCTGTCTCAAATGGCCCTTCAGGTAAAAGGGCTGAATGAGCCACAGCTCGCAGCCAACCTGATATACCCCGGGGAGCCACACCACTGTTCCGTAGAAGGGGTATGGGAGGTAGGGTTCGGACTCCGGGCAGGGCTGCACCCGACAGGGAGGGAGATCTATGTGGATGGGTCCAGTACGGTAGCAGAGGGCGTCAGGTTCACGGGCTGTGGGATCTGGGACCCCGATGCCGACATAGCCCTGGCCCTTAAACTCCCCCATACACTCAGCGCCCAGCAGGCAGAGCTGGCTGCAGTGATGTATGTGGTGACCCACCCCGACCGTTTTCCCACGCCGTATACCATCTGCTCAGATAGCATGTTTACATGTAACTCCTGCACGGAGTACCTGGCTATCTGGTCCCGCCGAGGATACACCTCCTCGGATGGGAAGCCACTGGCCACAAAACCCCTCCTCGAGAAGATCGTGGCGGCAGTTGGGCAGGGGGAGGACAGGTATATCCTGAAGGTGAAAGCTCACTCCAAAACAGAGCCACGGGGCGAGGGGAACCAGAAAGCAGACGGCCTGGCTCGAGAGGGGGCTAAGAATGGGATAGCGTGGGACCCGTACGAAGAGGGACAGGTAGCGGCCGTTACAAGACAGCCCCAGAGGGGGGATGGGACGAGTTTGGCCCCAGATCTGGCCACTGCCCAGGGACAGGACCCCGAGCTAAAGAAAGTCATAACGGCCATGGGTAGACAGGAAAGGATAGAGGGGCCCTATGGGGGAAAGGACATCACCCTGAAGGAGGGCATGCTCTTCAGAGGGGACCAGTGGATAGTGCCTTCCCAGCACCATAGGGAATTTATCGAAATGGCCCATGAGAGCCCCGGAGCGGGACATCCCGGCCCTGAGACCACCTGGCAACGGGTGGAGAGGGTGGGGTGGTGGCCGAGCCTCCGGGAGGATGCTCGCGATTTCTGCGCGAGCTGTTTGGTGTGTGCTACAAATAACCCGGATCCCAATAAAAGAAAGGTCTCGTTGGGGCACATCCGCAGGGTGGAGGGGCCCTGGCAGTCGATACAGATCGACTATATTGGACCCCTTCCCCCAGCGGCAGGGGGTTACAAGTACTGTCTGGTGTTGGTGGATATTTTCACCAAGTGGGTAGAAGCCTTCCCCTGCCGAACAGCCACCGCAGCAGGCACAGCCAGGATACTGGTCAGGGAGGTATTCTCGAGGTGGGGACTCCCACAGTTTGTGGAGTCAGATCAGGGGAGTCACTTCACGGGACAAGTGATGCAAGCGACCCTGAAAGTCCTGGGGATCAAGGCAAAGTGGCATGTGGCTTATAACCCTCAATCCTCAGGTCCTGTGGAAAGGTTAAATAGGACCATAAAGGAGAGGATCAGGAAAGAAACAGGCAGCTCGCCCAACCGGTGGGTAGAAATCTTACCCTTAGTTTTAATGGGGATCCGGGCAAGCCAGTCCAGGAGCACAGGGTACTCCCCGCACGAGCTCATGACAGGGAGAGTCATGAGAACCCCGATCCATGTCAGGATACCTTCCCTGACAGAGGGGCAGCTTAGGGAGGTAAACCGAGACAGGTTTGCTAAGAAGCTGATGGAGCAGCTAAAGGAAATTAACTGGCAGGCAGCGTTTAATATGGGAACCCAGCACCGGAGGAACAAGCTGCTACTCGAGCCCCACACTACCCAGGAATGGGCCATAGGGAACCAAGTAATGGTCCGGAATTTTGCACGGGTAGGAGCCTTTGAGCCACTGTACGCGGGACCGTACAGTATAGTGGACAAGGCCAGCCCCATGGTTTACGCAGTACAGCTCCCCCGGAAGATTAAATGGTTCCACGTGAACCAGTGCAAACTTTTCGACCCCACCAGGGCCGGTAAGAGCAAGGTGGGGGGAAGACTGGGGGTGGTAGTGGAGAAACCCCCCGTAGAATTAACGACGGTGGGGGAGGTCCCTGACTCCACGGTCACACAACCGGTGACAAGGTGCTGTCCCGAAGGGGCAGTCCCAAAGAGACCGACAGTGCTGCAAGCACCCAGCCCAGGGACAGTAACGATTCCCAAGCCCTTACCTGTGGGTCAGGTGGCCTGCCTTAGTATAGAGGCTAAGGAGGCGGAGGAAGTGGAGGTATCACCTTGGGCTTGGGAACCAGTCAGGGGACGAAGGAGCAATCGGGTCTCCAAGCCCCCGGTAAGATGGTCCCCATCACACCTCCCTGTCACCCGGTCCCGCAGTAAGGGGGCCCGAGTAGAAGGGAGCGATGAGGGATCACCGAACCCTGTTGGGAAAGGAGAGGCAAGGGGCAGCCCGAACCCCCGGGAGGGGACGGTCTGGCCCGAGCCGTTGGACCAAACAGGTGAACTGCCCCAGTTTAGCGGGGCACAGTTTTAATTTGGCCACCCGGAGACGGGTGGCATTGTATATAGCATTCCCCCCCTGTTAGTTCTAATTAGTGTGTAGTGGTGTGTGAAGTATTTAGGATCGTAGGAACACAGAAGCGCCTGGTGCAATGGTAAAATGATGAAGCACCAGGCACTAGGACCCTGGTGCAGCCGGGCTGTAAACACAGAATCACAGACAGGCTGCGGCAACTTCAAAGCGGGAGCTGCTGCTGCCGCCGGATAGCGGCAGGCACTAGGACCCTGGGGAGCCGGGCTGTAAACACAGAATCACAGACAGGCTGCGGCAACTTCAAAGCGGGAGCTGCTGCTGCCGCTGGATAGAACCCATGCACTTTGAGGTAGGTAGTTCTGTAGAGGCAAGGATGTGTTTGGTTTTTTTTACAGATGGGGCACCCGACGATGTGGAGTTTGCTGATCCTGGCGATGGTGGGACCGGGAGAACTCCGCAGAGGCGAGACAGAAGAGTCCTTTGTCTATGGGTGTTCTGGCGGCAGAGCCCCCCTGGTCACTACCGGACAGGGAAACCAGGTGACCATAGAGCAGGCCCGCTACTCACACCTGGGGAGGTGGCCTGGGTGGCTGGGGTCGAACTCGACCAGGTACTCCAGCCACCAGAGCTTCACCTATGGAGAGGCCTCGGTACTCTGCGAGGAGATACAGGTGGCGACTGACCGGGTTAGGGTGACTGAGGGCAGGCGGGTGTGTTTAACCTGTGAGGGGGACGTTCCTTTGGGGAGATGGTGGTGGCTCAGGAAGCTGAGCCTGGACATGAGGGATCGGACCTCGGACTGGGAACGAATGGACAACGACACCTACCGGACCATCACGGGGTCACCGGGTAGGATCACCGTTTGCTGGGATAAGTGGTGGGCTTCTGACCAGGACATTTATTTGTGTTTATGGGGATCTACCAAGGCATGTCCACAAGGGGCATTAATCACTTTTGTAAGGTGGTGGCAGTACCCAGGGAACGGGATAAATTGACCGCAGTGGGGAGGGATGTGTAACGCCCAGGGAAGGGATGACTGTAAAAGCTACCGAACTGCTGGTTCAGGTAAAGCGACCCCTGCCCACAGCCCAACCGGTCGACCCTCACAACTGTCCGATCACCACCAGGGGGGGCCTGAGAATGGTTTAGTGTTTGCCCCCACAAAGAAAATGTTGTACAGGGGGTACATTATGCTGTCGCCTCAGTTGGACTAAACCTCTCAGCTGCAGGTATCGACGATGGAGGAAAAATGAAGAGCCTTCAACGGGAAGAAGCGAAGTGCAGCCAAGAAAGGAGGATCCTTGGTGAAATAAAGAGATGCAATTGTAAATAGTTGTATGGATTCGCGGGTTTCAGTTACTTGATTGTGATATATGTACAGGGACCCTTACGTTTGGGGTTCCGGTGAAATGTGTATATGTTACTGTGTGTTTGAATTAAGTATGGTCTTGTCTTTCCCTTTCATTGAAATCAGGGGTAGCCTAGATTAAGGGAACTGTCTTGGGACTTGTAGTTTCGCATGTTGTTGAGGGGGGGCCTACGGTCCACACAAAAGGAAATAATTGCCCTTCACCTGTGTCGATACGGTCCAAGCAGGTAGGGACGTATCGAAGGGGCATCTGCAAGGTTTTCGGGCAATTCGGCCTTTTTGGAACTGCCCAAGAATAAAAACTCAGAGACTGTAAACTGACTTTTCAGCCAAGAGAACGGAACCAGTTTTCCCAGCAGGCTTGGTCCGCTGAGCTGAGTAGGGACATAAGTACATAAGTATTTACAAACCCCCCCCCCCCCCTAGGAGCTACAAGGAAGAAGGAGCCAGACAACGAGATAACATCAAAACACAGATAAAGGGGCACGGGAATACACAGGAGGCCTGCCTGCAAGCAGGACAATGGGATGGTCATAGCCCCATGCAAATGTAAATGACCTGGCCTCCACCAGAGCAGAATCCAATTAACACCCCATCAACATAGCGAGGTGAGAATAGCAGCCATCTCCGGAGCAGCTGGAAGACACTGAAATTCTTCACCAGAGAGCTTAACCTCGTTATCCTAGAAAACAGACTGTCTGGGCTCAGTATATTGCGCTGGAAAAGCCCTTGGAGATAAGCGGTAGAAAAAACCAAGTTGGAGGCGGACCTGGGGGAGGTACTCCAATCTTGACAGAAGCTACCGGCAGAAACTCACTGGGAGAAGGGGGCGGAGCCAGCGCCAAATTCAAACCGCGGACGGTAGAAAAAACCCAAGTTGGAGGCGGACCTGGGGGAGGTACTCCAATCTTGACAGAAGCTACCGGCAGAAACTCACTGGAAGAAGGGGGCGGAGTCAGCGCCAAATTCAAATCGCGGACGGTAGAAAAAACCAAGTTGGAGGCGGACCTGGGGGAGGTACTCCAATCTTGACAGAAGCTACCGGCAGAAACTCACTGGAAGGAGGGGGCGGAGCCAGGCGCCAAATTCAAATCGCGCAGGTCTGCCTAGCTGGAAGGAGCGGACCTGCGAGGAATACCCGGAAACATACAGATCTGACCGGCTCAAAGGGGGCGGGACCAGCGGGAACTTTAAAACCTTACCTTTTCAATGCAAAAGGGGCTGGCCAAACACAGGACAAAGCCAGGTAAAACAATATAAAAGGGGCTGTGTTTGGATTGAGGGTCTCTTCGTTCTTGGCTCGACCTCTGCACCCCTGACTTGACCTCTGCAGCCTGTGACCGTAAGTACCCTGCAGCAGCTTGCGAAACTCCCTTGACTTTAATAGTGGTTGAGGCTTTGGGGAAGGGAACTTGTTTTGTGTCTTGTGCTATTGCTAAAACTGTGTAATCATAAGAATTTTCGTTGTGTCCGTTATAGTGCTTTTTGAATAGGCTTAGTTTGTGTTTAGAGTTTAAGATTTTATTATATTTTCTTCTGTTGATGATTTTGACCTGGGTTTTGCAATAAACCTTGATTTGCTGATAATTGGAGTCGTTTAAATTCTTCAATCTTTCACCAGCGATCTCTGACCAAGTCATTGTTAAAATATTCCTCACCTTAATTCCGGGTTCAAGAATCAAGGGTCATCTTGAGCGATTCACTCAGGACAGACTGCTGGTTAGGGAATAAACAGCAGTGTCCTATTCTCTCTCTTGGGAAAGCTACTCTAGCGAAGTAGGAACCGGGTGGGTGTTGCACCACCGGCAAGAGAGAGAATCACCTGGGTATTGGTAGGGGTCTGTAGATCTGTGTGATATAAGCCTCAGGCTGCCGGTTAGGGATAAACGGCAGGCTCGATTCAGTGCTCTCTTCAGAGGAAGTGTCCCAGTGCGGCATCCCCTGGCCTCTGAAGTTTCAGTGTCAGCTGGAGAGAGACACACACAGATATTCAAACCCCAGATATCGGCCCAGTAGTGGAGTAGCAGAGATGGCACCCTCTACAACCTGAGCAACTTAGAGAAAGTCCTCCACCTGTTTTCCAAGAGAGGCATCCACCTCAAGAGAGGAAAATGCGTTTTTCATGCAAAAGAGGCCACATACTTTGGGTACCGTATCGATGGATGGATGGATTTGTTCATTGTCACGTGTACCGATGTACAGTGAAAAGTGGAGGTTGGCATGCTCCTGTGGGGAGCTCGCTTTCTAATTCTGAGTCAGAGTAGGAAGGCCATACATCAAGACCTACACAATGGACACCTGGGGGTGTCGAAGATGAAAATGCTAGCCAGGGGGTGGCTACGTTGGCCAGACCTGGATGGCGACATTGGGCGGCTGGTCCAGCAATGCACCATGTGCCAGGAACATCAGAAGCTACCACCAATCACGTCCCTCCACCCATAGGAGTGGCAAGACTGGCCTGTTTGCTGATTTCGCCAGACATTTTCACGGCTCAATGTTCTTGCTGATAGTGAATGTCCATTCCAAATGGTTAGACATCCATCGAATGCCGCTCATCACTTTGAAGACTACCACCGAGAAGCTATGCCTCTCATTCAGTACCCATGGCATCCCTGAGGTATTGGTCACAGACAATGGTACCCCGTTTACTAGCGAGGAGTTTGCATGCTTCATGAAGTCAAATGGGGTGAAGCACATCTGGACCGCCCCAGACCACCCTTGGCTGAATAATCAGTGCAGACTGTCATGTGAGAGTGTCTTTAAGAACTGGATGTTTAAGCAATGTACCTTTAAGAAAACAGTGATGTCAGAGAGTGGGTGGAGCTGAGCTCCTGTTCAGCCATTTTGCAGTTTGGTTTTGCAGTTAAAAAATGCCTGGCTGGTTTTGCTGAGAGCAGTTTAAAAGTGTCTGGCTGTTTTGCTGTGAGCTGATTTAAAGGAGAAAGCCAGTTTGAGACAGCAGCTTGGGTGTGCCTGTGTGTGTCCAGAGAGTTTGCAGGAAGAAAGCAAGGTGCTGGAGCTGAAGTCACTCAAGCTAATATATCTCTGCCATTCTACAGAAAAAATATATATCCTTTAACCTGATGTGATACTGTTTAAAGGTGTTAAGTCTCTTGGAAGTTTGAAGGAACATTTTAAGGAAGTATTTACTTTTGCAATATTTTCTGAGTTATCTTTGAAGTAAGGGGTGTTAAGAGATCCAATGTTTATTTAAGATGTTACGTTGAGTTCATGGAATAAACAGTGATTTGTGTTTAAAAACCCACGTGTCCATAATTGCACTCCCACACCTCGGGAAAAAGCCGTGTGCTAGGAAAAGCAACAAATCCATTAAAGGGAGAGGTTGGGTGAACTCCATGATACATTTTGGGGTTCTGAAAACGCCTCGCCCATAACAATTGGGGGCTCGTCCGGGATAAAAGTCTATCTATTGGATTGACTTTTGTGAACTTAAAGACAGTGAAGGATTGTTGCTTTTCCGGTGTGGTATTTTAGTTTATGTGGGGAGAGTGTTGTGAACAATGGCTCTTTCAGAGGCTCAGAAGTTTTTGGGGGTGGAGAATGTTACACATCGTACTTTACGGACAGAAACGAAATGCAGACTATTAGATTTGGCAAGAACATTGCAGTTATCATTACCTGACAAGACTTCCGGTTGCCGCTATGCGGAGCTAAGTCGCACATTTGGCGGCTCCCGCACAAACTGACTTTTGGGCTCTTTTCAGGGCCCCCAACAGCACTTTTTCGACGTTTCCCGGTGTGGGAAGGAGATTCCAACAATCCCCCGATAGTATATGGCTTTTACCAGGAGCGGGGCGACTAAAAAGGTAGTGGTGGACCCGAAGAAGGTGCGAGGGATGAAGAACAAAATGGCGGCGGGTGGAGACCAGGCAGCGTGGATGCAGTGGGCGGAGGAGCAGCAGGAGGGTATCCAGCGCTGCTTCAGAGAGATTAAACCGGACCTGCTTGAGCCGATGAAGGCTTCTATTGATAAGCTGCTGGAGACACAGATGGCCCAGGAGGTGGCGATCCGCGAGGCCCGTGAAAAGATCTCCGACAACGAGGACGAGATCTTAGACTTGGCGGTAAAGGTGGAGGCGCACGAGGCGCTCCACAAGAAATGGCAGGAGCGGTTGGAGGAGATGGAGAATCGGTCGAGGCGGAAGAATCTGCGGATTCTAGGCCGAGAGGTTGGACACAGATTGAGGGTTGGGATGGGCGTTTGGGGACTGCGGTTGATATGTTACTTTTTGAGGGGGGGGGGGGTCCTTTGCTCTTGGTTTCTTTTTCTTTGTGTTTTTCTCTTTCTGGTTGGTGAGGATGGTTAGGGCGGGTTGGGCACTGTTTTGGTTGGGTTGGTCGGGGGGGGGGGGCTCTTGGAGGGGGGTAAGCAAATGGAACAGGTGTGAATGGCCGGCGGTGAGATGGGGTCCCTGGGGGAGGGTGAACCCCGAGTCGGGGGTGAGGGGACCGGGCCTGTAAAAGGAGCTGTGTCAGAGGTGGCGGGGCCGGGTAGGTGGAAAGCGCGGGCTTTTTCCCTCGCTGAAGACTGAAGGGGGTGGGGCCGGGGCGGGGAAGCGAGGGTTGTTTCCCATGCTTAGGATGGAAGGGGGAGGGGGAGAGCCTGTGGGTGGGGAACGGAAGAGGAGGGTGTGTCACACAATGGGAGGAGTCGAAGGAGAGGCGGGAGTGGCCGGGGTCAGCAGGAGTCAGCTGACTTGCGGAAGTGCAATGTGGGGAGTGAAACAGCTAGGATGGGTCCTAGCCCGGGGGGGGGGGGGGAGTGGAATCGAGTTGCTGCTGCTATGGTCAAGGGGGTGCTGGAGCGGGTGGGGGGGGGGGGGGGGGGTCGAGACGGGGGTCTGCCGCCGTGGGGAATGGGCCGGGTGTGGGGTCCGGACGCGTGGCTGGCCGAGGAGGGGTTATGGTTATTCGGCGGCGGAGGGGGGGCGGGTAGCCCCCTGATCCGGCTGATAACCTGGAATGTAAGGGGACTGAATAGGCCGGTCAAGCAGGCCCGCCTGTTCGCGCACCTGAAGGGGCTGAAGGCGGATGTGGTTATGCTCCGGGAGACACACCTGAAGGTGGCAGACCACGTAAGATTGAGGAAAGGGTGGGTAGGTCAGGTGTTTCACTCGGGGCTGGATGCCAAAAATCGAGGGGTGGCGATCTTGGTGGGAAAGGTGTCATTCGAGGCATCGAGCATTGTGGCAGATAATGGCGGTAGGTACATATTGGTAAGTGGTAAGCTGCTGGGAGAGAGGGTGGTACTGGTCAATGTGTATGCCCCGAACTGGGACGATGCGAGTTTTATGCGGTGTATGTTGGGTCGGATCCCAGACTTGGAAGTGGGGGGCCTGATAATGGGGGGAGACTTTAACACGGTGCTGGATCCGGCACTGGATCGCTCCAGGTCTAGGATGGGGAGGAAGTCGGCGGCGGCGAGAGTGCTGAGGGGGTTTATGGACCAGATGGGAGGGGTGGACCCTTGGAGATTTGCAAGGCCGGGAGCTAGGGAATTTTCATTCTTCTCACATGTCCATAAGGCTTATTCCCGAATCGACTTTTTTATTTTGAGCAGGGCGCTGATAGCGAGAGTAGAGGATACCAAGTACTCGGCGATAGCCATTTCGGACCACGGCCCGCATTGGGTGGACTTAGAGCTGGGGGAGGAGAGGGACCAGCACCCGTTGTGGCGCTTGAAGGTGGGGCTGTTGGCGGACGAGGAGGTGAGCGAGCGGGTCCGAGGAAGTATAGAGGGGTACCTGGAGGCCAACGATAACGGGGAGGTCCAAATGGGGATGGTATGGGAGGTGCTGAAGGCGGTGGTTAGGAGAGAGCTGATCTCCACTAGGGCCCACAAGGAGAGGAGGGAGTGGGGGGAGAGGGAGAGGCTGGTGGGGGAGATGGTGAGGGTAGACAGGAGGTATGCGGAGGTGCCCGAGGAAGGATTGTTCAAGAAGAGGCGCAGCCTCCAGACCGAATTCGACCTGGTGACCACCAAGAAGGCGGAGGTGCAGTGGAGGAAGGCCCAGCGGGCGATTTACGAGTATGGGGAAAAGGCAAGTCGGATGCTGGCGCATCAGCTTCGGAAGCGGGACACAGCTAGGGAGATCGGGGGAGTTAAGGACAGGGGAGGGAGTGTGGTGCGGAGTGGGGTTGGCATCAATGGGATCTTCAGGGACTTTTATGAGGAATTGTACCGGTCCTAGCCCCCACGGGAGGAGGGAGGGATGGGCCGCTTCCTGAACCAATTGAGGTTTCCGAATGTGGAGGAGGGACTGGTGGCGGGATTGGGGGCCCCGATTGGGCTGGAGGAGCTGATCAAAGGGATAGGAAGCATGCAGGCGGGGAAGGCACCGGGGCCGGACGGTTTCCCGGTTGAATTCTATAAAAAAGATATGGGCCTGTTGGGCCCGTTGCTAGTTAGGACCTTTAATGAGGCAAGGGAGGGGGGGGACTTTGCCCCTGACGATGCCCCGGGCACTGACCTCCTTGATCCTGAAGCGGGACAAGGAACCCCTGCAGTGTGGGTCTTACAGACCGATTTCGTTGCTAAATGTAGATGCCAAGGTGCTGGCGAAGGTCTTAGCCATGAGGATTGAGGGCCGCAGATCATCCATGAAGACCAGACGGGGTTCGTGAAGAGGAGGCAGTTGAACGCGAATGTGCGGAGGCTTTTGAACGTTATCACGATGCCGGCAAGGGAGGGGGAGGCGGAGATAGTGGTGGTGATGGACGCTGAGAAAGCCTTCGATAGGGTAGAGTGGGAGTACCTGTGGGAGGTGCTGAAGAGGTTCGGGTTTGGGGAGGGGTTTGTCAGGTGGGTCAGGCTGTTGTATGAGGTCCCGATGGCGAGTGTGGCCACAAATAGGAGGAGGTCCGAGTACTTTCGGTTGCACCGAGGGACGAGGCAGAGGTGTCCCCTGTCCCCTCTGCTCTTCGCACTGGTTATTGAACCCCTGGCTATGGCACTGAGGGAGTCGAGGAACTGGAGGGGGTTGGTGCGGGGTGGGGAGGAGCATAGGGTGTCGCTCTATGCGGATGACTTGCTGCTATATGTGGTAGACTTGGTGGGGGGAATGCCGGAGGTAATGAAGATCCTTAGGGAATTCGGGGATTTTTCGGGGTACAAGCTTAACATGGGGAAGAGCGAGCTGTTTGTGGTTCACCCAGGGGACCAGGTGAGGGGGATTGGCGAGCTCCCACTAAAAATGGCGGAGAGCAGCTTCAGGTATTTGGGGCTCCATGTGGCCAGGAGCTGGGGGGCCCTGCATAAGCTTAATCTCACAAGGCTGGTGGAGCAAATGGAGGAGGCGTTCAAGAGGTGGGATGCGTTGCCGCTGTCCTTGGCAGGTAGGGTGCAGTCAGTCAAAATGACGGTGCTCCCAAGGTTTTTGTTCCTGTTTCAGTGCCTCCCCGTGTTTATCCCGAAGGCCTTCTGTAGGCGGGTCAACAGGAATATAATGGGGTTTGTGTGTGTGCGAGGGACTCCGAGGGTGAGAAGGGTGTTCCTGGAGCGGAGTAGAGATAGGGGGGGCTGGCGCTGCCTAACCTCTGGGGGTACTACTGGGCCGCCAATGCGACGATGGTGCACAAGTGGGTGATGGAGGGGGAGGGGGCTGCATGGAAGAGGCTGGAGACGGCGTTGTGTGTGGGTACGAGTCTGGGGGCGCTGGCAACGGCGCCGCTGCCGTTCCCTCCAAGGAGGTATACCACGGGCCCGGTGGTGGCGGCTGCCCTCAACATCTGGGGGCAGTGGAGGCGGCACAGGGGGGAAGTTGGGGCCTCAGTATGGACCCCAATATGGGGGAACCACCGGTTCATCCCAGGGAGAACAGATGGAGGGTTTTCGGGGTTGCACAGGGCAGGGATACAAAGGTTGGGGGACCTGTTTGTGGACGGGAAGTTATCGAGCCTGGGTGAGCTGGAGGAGAAGTACGGGCTCCCCCGGGGAACACCTTCAGGTACTTACAGGTAAGGGCGTTTGCCAGGCGGCAGGTGGTGGAATTCCCGTGGCTGCTGCCACACACAGTACAGGACAGGGTGCTCTCGGGGGGGTGGTTGGGAGTGGGGAAGATCTCGGCAACTTACCAGGTGATGCAGGAGGAGGAGGAGGCCGCGGTGGTGGAGGTGAAAGGTAAGTGGGAGGAGGAGTTGGGGGAGGAGATCGAGGAGGGGACGTGGGCAGATGCCCTTGGGAGGGTGAACTCTTCCTCATTGTGCGCGAGGCTCAGCCTCATACAGTTTAAGGTGCTGCACAGGGCACACATGACCGGGACAAGGATGAGCCGGTTTTTTGGGGGTGAGAACAGGTGTGTTAAGCGCTCAGGGAGCCCAGCAAATCACACCCATATGTTCTGGGCATGCCCAGCGCTGGAGGAATTTTGGAAGGGCGGAGCGAGGACGGTGTCGAGGGTGGTAGGATCCAGGGTCAAACCGGGCTGGGGGCTCGCAATATTTGGTGTTGCAGGGGAGCCGGGAGTGCAGGAGGCGAAAGAGGCCGGTATTCTGGCCTTTGCGTCCCTGGTAGCCCGGCGAAGGATTCTTCTTCAGTGGATGATGCGAGGCCCCCAAGCGTGGAATCCTGGATCAACGATATGGCGGGGTTTATTAAGTTGGAGAGGGTGAAATTCGCCTTGAGAGGGTCGGTACAAGGGTTCTTTAGGCGGTGGCAACCGTTCTTAGACCTCCTGGCAGAACGGTAGACATTAGTCAATGGCAGCAGCAATTCGGCGGGGAGGGGGGTTTACTTGATTTTTGTTTTTGTTATTTACACTGGAGGGTCTGAGGGGGTGTATATACCTGTTGTGTTAAGTCGGGGTGTTAATGTTAATTTATTATTTATGTACGGGGGGAGGGGGCTATGGAGGGTTGCTTTTCTAGACCGTGTTTTGTACTTAACCCTGTTGGGTTCCTTTTACATTTTGTTATTGATATTTTATGAAAAGCTTAATAAAAATTATTTTAAAAAAAAACATTATCTGACAAAATGCAAAAAGATGAGGTAATTATGGTGGTGGTTAATCATTTAAAGTTGCCTGAGATAGAGTTTGACTCATTGGAAACGGCAAAAATTCAGTTGCAAATTAAACAAATGGAACATATGAAAGAATTAAAACGGCTTGAATACGAAAGAGAGAGAGCAGAAAAAGAAAGAGAGAGAGAGGAAAAAGAAAAGGAGAGAGAAGAAAGGAGAAAAGAAAGAATAGCCCTAGCAGAACAAAAAGAAAAAGAAAGGGAGATACAGATCAGGGAAAAAGATAAAGAGAGGGAGTTTGAACTTCAGAAAATGGCCATGAAACATGACAATCAGTTAAAATTGGCAGACGTAAAGGGAAAAGTACAGATGGATGAGGATAATGAGACAGAGCGTCATAGTTGAAGACGTGGTGAGGATCTATTTAAATATGTCCAAGCATTGCCAAGGTTTGACGAGAAGGAAGTGGAAGCCTTTTTTATTTCATTTGAGAAGGTAGCTAAACAAATGAAATGGCCACAGGACATGTGGGTGTTACTGATTCAAACAAAGCTGGTAGGTAGAGCTAGTGAAGTGTTTGCATCACGACCGGAGGAGGTATCTGGAACGTATGAGGAGGTGAAGAAATCCATCTTAAGTGCATATGAGCTAGTGCCTGAAGCTTACAGACAAAGGTTTAGAAATTTAAGGAAATAATTTGGTCAAACATACATGGAGTTTGAAAGGCTCAAACAGAGTAATTTTGATAGGTGGATAAGGGCTTTGAAAATAGACCAAACGTATGAAGCTCTCAGAGAAATTATACTTTTGGAGGAGTTTAAAAATTCCTGATGTCGTGAGAACTCATGTGGAACAACAGAGGGTTAAATCTGCGAGATTAGCATCGGAAATGGCAGATGATTATGAATTAGTTCATAAATCAAAGATTGGTTTCCGACATCAGTTTCAGCCGGTGAGGGATAGAAACTGGGGACCTGAGAAATACTCAAGTGGTAAAGGTAAAGGTGATCTGATGGGAGACAATAAAGAGAATGTACCTCAGATTAAAAAAGAAATCCAGGAGGGTGGAAAAGAAATGAAAAATTTCAGATGTTTTCACTGCAATAAACTAGGCCATGTAAAGTCACAGTGTTGGTGGTTGAAGAAAAGCACTGGGAAGGCCGATGTGGTAAAACAGGATAAGACAGTGGGGTTTGTTAGAGTGGGAAAGGAAAGCCCAAGGGAAGCGAAGGTGGTGCAAACGATTGTACCCTGTTCAAGAAGTGATTGTTAAGAAGGTGCCTGATGTCTTTAAAGAATTTACTTGTGTGGGTATAGTTCAATGGACAGCGGACTTTCAACAGGCATTTGACTGCCTGAAAGCTGTGATCACCAATGTTCCTGTATTGGAGAATTGCAAGGGACTCTGTGGTCAGATTGAACTAAATTATCTGATTTTGAAGAGAAATGCCGAGGAGTAGAGGAATGGATGGATCGTGCAGAGACTTTGTTCAAAGAGACTGTCAATCGAGAAGGATTTCGGTTGGAGGAAGAAGAACAAAGAAAAATGGACTATATTATACCTGTTTGCATGTGTTGTTTTTTTAAAAAAATGAAAAGGTATATTTACTGTGTACATTTCTTAGTGGATGGTGCAAAAGTGAAAAATGGAACCATCTTGAAGTTGATGGTTTATTTTTTTTTCTTGGGGGGAGGTGTCATGCGAGAATGCCTTTAAGAACTGGATGTTTAAGTAATGTACCTTTAAGAAAACAGTGATGTCAGTGAGTGGGTGGAGCTCAGCTCAGGTTCAGCCATTTTGCAGTTTGGTTTTGCAGTTAAAAAGTGCCTGGCTGGTTTTACTGAGAGCAGCTAAAAAGTGTTGGCTGGTTTTACTGAGAGCAGCTAAAAAGTGCCTGGCTGGTTTTGCTGAGAGCAGTTTAAAAGTGTCTGGCTGTTTTGCTGTGAGCTGATTAAAAGGAGAAAGCCAGTTTGAGACTGCGGAACACAAGCTCCCTCGCTGAGGGGCGGAGGCCCAGCAGCGGGACTTGTTAATTCCTCGAGATGAAATCGGCCCAGAGGGGAACCGGTATCTTCGGCTGGTCCGGCTGGGACTGGGCGGGGGGGCCGGGGGGGGGGGGGGGGCCTGTTAGTTGCTGCTGTATTTCGTTATTGTGAGTGGGAATTAAACTTATCTTTCTGGGAGTTCTCACTGATTACAATAACTGTTCTCTGAAATGGCCCAGGTGGCATTCGGTTCATGGACAATTAGGGACGGGCGATAAACCCTGGCCTTTCCCACATCCCATGAAGTAAGATCCTCTGCAAACTGCTCTGCCCTCCAGCGCATGCATGTCGGATGGTGCTCTGCCCTGGTGCACATGCATGTTGGATGTTATCATAGAATTTACAGTGCAGAAGGAGGCCATTCGGCCCATCGAGTCTGCACCGGCTCTTGGAAAGAGCACCCCACCCAAGGTCAACACCTCCACCCTATCCCCATAACCCAGCAACCCCACCCAACACTAAGGGCAATTTTGGACACTACGGGCAATTTTTCATGGCCAATCCACCTAACCTGCACATCTTTGGACTGTGGGAGGAAACCGGAGCACCCGGAGGAAACCCACGCACACACGGGGAGGATGTGCAGACTCCGCACAGGCAATGACCCAAGCTGGACTCGAACCTGGGACCCTGGAGCTGTGAAGCAATTGTGCTATCCACAATGCTACCGTGCTGCTAACGCCTTTGAACGCATGCGTGTTGCATGGTGCTCTGCCCTGGTGCACGTGTGTTGGATGTTGATCTGCCTTTGATCGCATGCGTGTTGGATGTTGCTCTGTCTTGGTGCACATGCATGTTGGATGTTGCTTTGCCATTGCGTGCATGTGTGTTGGATAGTGCTCTGCCCTGGTGCACATGCGTGTTGTATAGTGCTCTGCCATTGGGCGTATGCGTGTTGGATGGTGCTCTGCCCTGGTGCACATGCGTGTTGTATAGTGCTCTGCCATTGGGCGTATGCGTGTTGGATGGTGCTCTGCCCTAGTGCACGTGCGTGTTGGATGGTGCTCTGCCATTGAGCGCATGCGTGTCGGATGGTGCTTGGCCCTCGTGCGCATGCCTGTTGGATGGTGAAGGGGAGGGAGCAGCTGATTGTCCGTCCAGGCCCCGCCCCTTTGGGAGTTGGCGCTGTGCACGGTGGGATATTGGAGGACTTGACCGGATGTTGGCGGTCGCTGTTCGGAATGGCGGTCGTTGTTGGCAATGCCGGCGGCTAGCTGCAGCGCCGATACTGTGGGGAGCGCGTGGGCCGCTTTGTAATTATTTAAAAATAAATAAATATATAAAATAGTATCTGCGCACTTTCTGATTTCTCCTGGGGGAAATGAATAAAGGAACGCAGTGAAGGATGCCGAGTCTCCACAGGAGCCCTGAACCGCAGCAGGATCAGCGCCGAGCTCCGTTGCCCAGAGACGCCGAGAGGTGAGGCGGCTCTTGTGTGGCCTTTTTTTCGTCCTCTTACTCGAAGCTTAGGGCCCTCAGAGAAGGTTCTGGAAAGGGGGAATGTCATCGCTGCTCATCGGTGACCGATTGAAGCTGCTTCTATGTTTAACCGTCGCCTGGTACCCCCCCTCCCCCCCCCGTGAGGGAGGTAAACATTGACCACTGCGCATGCGCGCGTCCCGATCAAGCCAACCCATTGAATGAACAATGTACAAGTTATTAGGTTGGATTCTGATGTTAACCCTGGCCCCTTGTCTCCACAGCTGCTTCCAGACACGCTGATCCTTTTCCCAGCATCTTCTCCCTTTACTATGGATGAGGAAGCCACTCTTTTTTTTAAAGTTTCAATTCATTGACCTGGCAAAGTCAGCATTCATCATCTGTCGCCCAACCCTCACTGCTCTTGAGATGGTGGCAGTGAGCCCCGCTGTCTTGAATACGGCTGAGTGACTTGCCGGGCCATATCGGAGGGCGGTGAAGTCTTGGAGTGGGTCTGGAGCCATCTGTAGGCCAGACCGGAATAAAATCAGAGCTGGACAAAACTTCAGCAGGTCTGCCAGTATCTGTGGAGAGAGGGCAAGCACGGTGGTGCAGTGGTTAGCACTGCAGTCTCATGACGCCGAGGTCCCAGGTTCGATCCCGGCTCTGGGTCACTGTCCGTGTGGAGTTTGTACATTCTCCCTCTGCGTGGGTTTTGCCCCTACAACACAAAGATGTGCAGGGTAGGTGGATTGGACATGCTAAATTGCCCATAATTTGGAAAAAATGAATTGGGTCCTCTAAATTTTTTTTAAAAAATTATCTGTGGAGAGGGAGAGAAAAGGAGTTAATATTTTGAGTCCAGTATGACTTTCTTGGAACTGAAGAGAGCTATGAATGTGATGAGTTATATGCTGTTGAAAGGGGGGAGGTAGAACAAAAAGGAATGGACGCAAAACTTTAACTCTATTCTCTGTTGACGGGTGCTGCCAGACCTGTTGAGTTGTTATTTCAGATTTCCAACATATATAGTATTTTGTTTTTATCACATCGACTTGGGTGAGGGTGGCAGATTTCCTCCCCTAAAGGGCACCAGTGAATCACATGTATTTTTTTGACAATTTGATAGTTTCATGTTCACCATTATTGACACTAGCCTTATATTCTTGATTTGTTTCATTAACTTTTTTAAATTTCCTAATTGCTGTGATGGAATTTGAACTCGTGTCCCTGGATCATTTGTTCAAGCATCTGGGTTACTAGTACCATTAAATAATCCCTATCCTACTCTTCTGTGTTCTGTGTGTGCTATTTTAAGCTCAAATTTTGGCAACCAGTGAAGTGAGCTGACTCTGTGCCATTCACAGGCTCTGGCTATGCAAAGCAGGAATGTACGATTCAAAGTCTGACCTGAAACCGCCCCTGGAGCTGACTGTAAGGCAGTTTCTGAATAGGATGGGTTGAATGGCTATCTTGTGATCTCAGCGTGGGCAGGAGTTTGAAGTTGATCACTGTTAACCTATCTAATTGGAAAGGAGGAAAATCATTCATGTTCCCACTGGAATATGTGTGCATTTTCGGTGAGGACAGGACCAGGTTTGAATTTGATTTCCGTGATTAATTGTTTGTATTCATTTGTTTTTGAGATTTGCGCATCATTTGTTTCCCATTCGTAATTGCCCTTGAGTAGATGGTGGTGAGTTGCCTTTTTGTACCCATTCAGTCCATTTGGTGAAAGTATACCCATGGTACAAAATATTGGAGTGCCAGGATTTTGTCCCAGTGACTGAAGGAATGACAATATAGTTCCAAATCAGGATGGTGAATGACTTGGGGAAACTTGCAACTCGTGTATGCACACGACTGCTGCACTTTTCCGCCTTAAGTGGTCGGGTTCATGGGTTTGGAAGATGCTGTCGAAGACACCTTTGACAAGCTGCTGCAGTGCATTTTAAAGATGATGCACACTGCTGCCACTGTGTGTGTGCTGGTGCTGGAGAGGCTTATCTGCTGACTCTCATCAAAGTGTATAAGGCAACTTGTGCGTAGTCCTGGAAAGTTGATGGCATCGGTACTGTGTTGAGCAGAGTCTAAACCTTCAGAAATAGAATTAACCGTACAGATTTGTAGCTATGCAATTTTCATTTACCAACATTATAGATTTTGAACTTTGTGCTTCTTTGGATTAGGTTGTTTTCCTGTTTTGTGCAAAGATACTCCTGGAAAGGGTCTGTATTTTGACAAAAATATCTTTACAGGAAGGAATTGAGAATGAGTTCTGGAAGCGCTTGAATATTTGACATTATTTCTAAATATTATGAACAGCTATTTAAAATACATGAATGGTTTGCATTTTGTATCATTTGAGGGGTAGAAATATATGCTTTTGTAATTGTTGGTGATAGTTTCCTCCCAGTGATTTACGCTGTCCAAAGCTTTTAAATAGAAGAGCTAAATAGAAACATAGAAAATGGGTGTGCGAGCGAGTAGGCCATTCGGCCCTTCGAGCCCGCTACATCATTCATTATGACCGTGGCATCCAACTCCGTAACCTGTTCCTACTGTCTTCTCCCCCCCGCCCCCCATCAATATGTTTTGA
This sequence comes from Scyliorhinus torazame, assembly GCF_047496885.1. NCBI lineage: Eukaryota > Metazoa > Chordata > Chondrichthyes > Carcharhiniformes > Scyliorhinidae > Scyliorhinus > Scyliorhinus torazame. The sequence continues at coordinate 199,053,995 of NC_092721.1, read as the reverse complement.
TCCCTTTAGCCCCAAGAGCTATATCTAGTTCCTTGAAAACATACAATGTTTCTGTGTGAATGAATTCCACAGGCTCACCACTCTGGGTGAAGAAATTTCTCCTAATCTCATTTCTAAATGACTTACCCCATATCCTTTGGCTATGACCCCTGGTTCTGGAGTCCCCCCACTATCAGAAATATCCAGCCTACATCTACCCTGTCTAAATCTTGTTCGAATTTTATAGGTTTCTATGAGATTCACCCCTCATTCTTCTAAATTCCAATGATTATGATCCTAACCGACTTGATCTCCCCCCATACATCAGTCTTGCCATCCCAGGAATCAGTCTGGTCAACCTTCGCTGCACTTCCCCTTTAGCAAGAACATCCTTCCTCATACAAGGAGACCAAAACTGCACACAATATTCCAGGTGTAGTCTCACCAAGGTTCTGTATAATTGCAGCAGGACACCCCTGCACCTGTACTCAAATCCTATGAAGGGCAACATGCCATTTGTCTTCACCGCCTGCTGTACCTGCATACTTACTTTCAGCAACTGGTGTACAAGCACACCCAGGTCTCATTGCACATTCCACTCTCCTAATTTATGGCCATTCAGATAATCCTGTTTTTGCTCCCAAAGTGGGTGACCTCGCATTGTACTGCATCTGCCATGCATTTGCCCACTCACTCAACTTGTCCAAATCAAATTAAAGCATCTCTGCATCCTCCTTACAGCTCACCCTCCCACCCAGCTTTATGTCATCTGCAAATTTGGAGATATTACATTTAGTTCCCTCACCTAAATCTGTCCAACACATTGAGAGGAAAAGATGGATCTAAATGAAAAACACCACATTTTTCATGATGCTTTTCCCAAATGTAAACATTTTTAAGATATTGAATATTTTGGGGGGGAAGTCAGCCATTTTTCCCTTAGCGTTTCTTCCCTGCCTTTAAGGCAATGAAACATTTCTGGAATACAGTTCCACATATTCTGGATGCCCTCTAATAGTCATCTAAGAATCTTAATTGTAAGTGATGACCAAGTATTCAACATGGAGAGCATCATGGCTAAGGATGATTCTGACCATAATCTGGTGGCTGCTTCATGTATGCATTCAGTGGAAGTTACTGGCAATAGTAATAGGTGATAGTAATTAGGAGTGGGTATCCAGGCTGGCCTGCCTGGAATCCATGAACTGAATACCGTATAAGTATCAAGAAATTCCTTATAAAGGTGTGTTTATTTTCTCCCCTTTCTGTGGACGCCATGTACTTATGAGGGTGGTTGACCTTTCAGTGGTCTGCATGTGCTCTGGAAAAATGGTTGCTGTTGATGTTTTGATTGGATTTTGTTTTGTCCCTTTACTCCACTTATCAAACTACTTTCCATCAGCAAATGAGGAATTGTTGGAATGCACTGTGGTCCCATCACTGTGAATCATGTTTGCAGTCCATTTGACACAAGCTTTTGGTTGTGATTACAATGCTTTTATATTTGAACTTGCAGTTGGTATGGAGACGCACCTGGTTGATTTACAGTGGTGTAATGTCGGCATAAGAACTAGGAGCAGGAGTAGGCCACCTGGACCCTTGAGCCTGCTCCACCATTCAGTGAGATCATGGCTGATCTTTTGTGGACTCAGCTCCACTTTCCGGCCCGAACACCATAACCCTTAATCCCTTTACTCTTCAAAAAACGATCTATCTTTATCTTAAAAACATTTAATGAAGGAGCCTCTACTGCTTCACTGGGCAAGGAATTCCATAGATTCACAACCCTTTGGGTGAAGAAGCTCCTCCTAAACTCAGTCCTAAATCTGCTTTCCCTTATTTTGAGGCTATGCCCCCTGGTTCTGCTTTCACCCACCAGTGGAAACAACCTGCCCGCATCTAACATATCTATTCACTTCATAATTTTATGTTTCTACAAGATCCCCCCTCATCCTTCTAAATTCCAACGAGTACAGTCCCAGTCTACTCAACCTCTCCTCGTAATCCAACCCCTTCAGCTCTGGGATTAACCTAGTGAATCTCCTCTTATGTTCTATGCACACCCTCCAGTGCCAGTACGTCCTTTCTCAAGTAAGGAGACCAAAACTGAACACAATACTCCAGGTGTGGCCTCACTAACACCTTATACAATTGCAGCATAACCTCCCTAGTCTTAAACTCCATCCCTCTAGCAATGAAGGACAAAATTCCATTTACCTTCTTAATCACCTGTTGCACCTGTAAACCAACTTTTTGCGACTCATGCATTAGCACACCCAGGTCTCTCTGCACAGCAGCATGTATTTGTATTCCTCACCATCCCTCGCCATAATACAAATTGAATAACAAATTTTTAAAATGCGTTTTTAAAATGTGTATGTTATTAGAAAAGCTATAATTATCCCCATTCCTAGTTGCTCTGAGGAAGTAGTGATAGGCTTTCTGGAACTTGTTGGAACTTGTACTGATAGTGTTAGGTAGGACATTCCAGGATTATGATCTAGAGATATTAAAGAAATGGTGGCATTAGGTCAGAATAAAGTGAGAGGTTTGAAGATGATATCATGATTTTGCTGTGGTTTTCAATGAGTGCCACTTGGGCAGATATGTTTTTTGAATGGAAAACCTTGAGGTAAAATGCAAGGTAAGTAAGCAAATAATGGCACCATAGTCCCAGATGACCAAAGGCTGCTTTCTCCTTTGAGGGGAGAGCTGTCTGGTGGTGATTTAACCTGAGGATCACCACACCTCAGGTGAGGGGCAAGGTTGAGAAGGCGGAGTCTACATGAATAACCTCAGCCAGTACAGCGCACAATTGTTAGGACCCACGGTGCAAGATACAAACCGGCATGAAAGGTTCAATAAAGGAATAGGGCTTGCATGATGTCCAGCTTAGGTTTAGAAGTTCCCTTCAGATGTCTGTCAGAGAGTAAGTACGACAATGTATGCTGAGCCTTAATTGTTGAGTATGCAGATCCATATGGGATGGTGTGTTTGCAGCATAGTAGGGATAGTATTGATAAAATGAAGCTAAAGGTTGGAGGTTGAAGGCCAGAGGTGGAGGGTGAAAGTATCCCATGGAAGTGGAGTTGAGAATGAAAGTGATGAGAGAAAACCCAAGGGATCAAATGATGGAATGGAGACAGACTTAAAAGGAGAAAGGATAGCAACGGTATTTAAGCTAGGCAAAAGTATGAAAGACTGACAAATGTGTCCATCACCATTGCTGATTACAATGAGTAGTAGCTGCTCACCGATATGTTTGAAAGAAGCTTCAGGAATGACACAGTATAGAAATAAGGCATTTAATTTTGTAACCTTTGTCCTGTAACAGGATCCAAGATATCTAGATGATCTTTGCCAATTTTTAAAAATCCTAACTTTTTGAAAGCTAATATTTTTGAGCCACTGTTAAGCAATACATTCAAAAGTAATTTTATCTGTTCTGGCAAATAAACTTTGCACTTTATGTTTATGAACACAGAGTTTTGAGTGGCATTCTTTATTTTTACCAATTGCAGTCCATGACCGCTAACACTTCATCCTCCTTCACAGTTTTAGTTAGGTGCAGTCCACATTGGATAAGATAAAATCTGTAATTGTTCTGCTGGTTATTTTTCATAATTCTCTCAGGGCTTTGGAAATTATACACGCATGCATACACCAACTATCCCCCATTAATTTTTTCTGAAATCTTAATGGATGTAAATGGGTAGATTTTGTTGCATTTGTACAATGAATTGCAGTTTCAATTTATTTGGAAAAAATTCCCAAATAAACATGGCGTCTTGCCATTCCAGTGTTCCCAAATCATGTGGTCACTTATATTTCAAAAATATGCATGCATTTAATTTTTAAAACGTTGCTGTGTAGGTCAGGAATTAAATCTCACTCTTTTCAATTAAGTTGCAGAGTTAGGTTGAACGTGTAGGACACTGCCCACCACTATGCCTGCTGTTTGGCCGAGTCTTCTGGATCTCAGCAGGGATGAGTGCAAGAGAATACTTCGAAAACTTGGTAAAACATTGTGGATTCTTTTCTTTTTCTGCTACAATCAGATTCTGTGTAGTGAATAACTGATGTTTTTTCTCATGATTTCTCTTTGAATTTACAGTAATATGTTCTAGAGGCATAAGTTGAGTGAAACATTCAACTAAAATCAAAAATCTTAATTAGCAAATAAATTGATAAATGCTGTAAAGCAGACTATTATACAAAATAATCTCAGGAGATGCAGGTACCGAACGATCGCTTATGAAGAGAAATGTTAACCTTTCCTTGGAACAAATAGGAAGTATGTAGATTAGAGATGTGTTTTGCTATTTTCTCTCTCGCTTTTTAGAACTTGAAGCTTATGCTGGCGCTATCAGTGCGCTTCGAGCACAAGGCGACCTTACGAAAGAAAAGAAGGACCTCCTTGGAGAATTGGCCAAGGTTCTTAGGTAAATCTTATAAGGAGGCTAAATCTGTTTTCCTGAGTTTTGTTTTGGTTTCATAATTGTAATTTCTTATTTTCTGTATATTATCCCACCTACCTCATCTGAAATGGAGTAGAAATGTATTTCTTCCTTCATGCCTTTCTAAAAGCAGATTATTGCATTGAGGTAGTTTACTGTGATCCTGCAGTGGCTTTGTATTAACTTGAATTGTGCTTGTTTCTTTTTCCTGCGGTGAAATTCTTTGGTTGTGACACTTAATGCTTGTATTTATGTCACACATTATCGTAGTAATAGGGCAGGGGGAGTGGGCCTAGGTAGGGTGTTCTAGGGTTGGTGCACACTCGATGGGCCGAATGGACTCCTGCACTGTAGGGATTCTAAAATGCCTCAAAGGGCTTCACTAAGTCACCACACAACAAAAAAAATAATTTATGTAATGAAATCATGTTATATGTAAAATTAATCAAATACTAGTTTTGCTACTTCTGTCAAAAGGAAAAACCTTGAGGGCGGCATGGTGGCGCAGTGGTTAGCATTACTGCCTCACGGCACCGAGGACCTGGGTTCAATCCCAGCCCCGGGTCACTGTCCGTGTCTGCGTGGGTCTCACCTCCACCACCCTAAGATGTGCAGGGTAGGTGGATTGGCCACGCTAAATTGCCCCTTAATTGGGAAAAAGAAATTAAAAAATGGAAGAACCTCAGTTGCACTGAAAAGGATCCACGCCTTGCTATCTGTGAAATTGAAGAAGGTATCTTTATATATGCCCTATCTCCTGTTCAGTTAGCAAGGCTGCTTAGAAGCAAGTGGCAGTCTGAAGTACAGAAACAAAAGCAACATTTACCATTTATTTATACAGCTTTTAACAAAGCATAACACGCAAGACACATCACAGGAGTGTCATATTCAAAATTTCGCACTGAGGCACAAAAGGTGTTGTCAGGACAGATGATCAAAAGCTAGATCGAAGAGGTGAATTTTAAGTCCTGTTTTAAAGCACGAGAGAGATTTAGAAAAGTTTAGGGAGGAAATTCCAGATAGTGCCAGGAGAGGAACGATGTGCAAGGATGCGCAAAGTACCAGAATTGGAGGAGTGCAGAAATCTCAAATGGCGGTAGGTCTGGAGGAGTTTCCATATATTCTTTAAATAAATTTGGAATATCCAATTCATTTTTCTCAATTAAGGGGCAATTTAGCGTGGCCAGTCCACCTCCCCTGCACATCTTTGGGTTGTGGGGGCGAAACCCACGCAAACACGGGGAGAATGTGCAAACTCCACACGGACAGTGACCCAGAGCCGGGATTGAACCTGGGACCTCGGTGCCGTCAAGCCACAGTGCTAACCACTGCGCTACCGTGCTGCCCTGAGTTTCCATAGTTAGGGAGTCCATGTAGGGATTTGAAAACAGGATGAGAATTTTAAAATCAAGGCTTTGCTGTCGGGGGATCAATGTAGGTCAGCAAGCTCGGATAACGGAACAACTGGATTTGATGTGGACTAAGATGTGGTGAGTGGAGGTTTGGATGAGACTGAGTTTATGTAGGGTGGAAGGTGGGAGGCCAGCTGGAGGACTTTTGGGATAGGCAAAACTGACAACCATTCTAGATGGATACATTGACGATTTTTCTTTTCTTTCTTGATAGCATTTCAACAGAGCGTCACCGTGCAGAAGTTCGTAGAGCAGTTAATGATGAAAGACTGATGACCATTGCACATCAGTAAGTTTCCTTTCTCTGAAGCATTTTCTATTACAGTTTATCTGGCTTTGAAAATTAAAATCTCTTCTATTGTTCAGCACAACATACTAGTTTGCCTGCAAGGATCACTTCCATAGCATCCTAACTTGGCGTTGGCACATGTGCAGCAGCATCATCTTCATCTTACTCCTTAATTTCCAGTTCCCTCTGTTAACAAGTCATAATTTTCTATATTGAGTCCCACAGATATCAACTTATGTGGACTCAGTAGTTGCCCAATTGAGCACGATATTCTGCATGTACCTGCGTATTTCGAGGATGAGACTTAACAAAAAAAACAAAACAATTCCCTCTACTTTTCTTCACTTTGAGGAACCTGCTGCTCAATAGTAGGGTATTATATTGCAGAAAACGGTAACCCTCTGTACTTCATTCAAGTGGCCTAGACTTTAGCTGTCTAGACTGACCTTGGAAGATGTCATCAAGATTGAGGAGGAGCAGGGGAGGTTGGTGGGGAGAAAGAATATCACAGCTGAAGTTAACCCTACTCCTATAGAGCTCATTATTCACATGTTTTCTATTTTCCTCCAAAGGTCAGTAAATATTCTGGAATGCAGAGGCAAGTTGTTACCAGCGGAGAATAAAAGAAAAGAAGGATTTTCATTTGTGTAGCACTTTTCAGGACCACCGGCCTTTCAAAGTGCTTTACAGTTATGAATAACTTCTGAAATGTACAGTAAGAAGTCTTACAACACCAGGTTAAAGTCCAACAGGTTTGTTTCGATGTCACTAGCTTTCGGAGCGCTGCTCCTTCCTCAGGTGAATGAAGCGGTATGTTCCAGAAACATATATAGACAGATTCAGAGTTGCCAGACAATGCTTGGAATACGAGCATCAGCAGGTGATTAAATCTTTACAGATCCAGAGATGGGGTAACCCCAGGTTAAAGAGGTGTGAATTGTGTCAAGCCAGGACAGTTGTTAGGATTTCGCAGGCCAGATGGTGGGGGATGAATGTAATGAGACATGAATCCCAGGTCCTGGTTGAGGCCGCACTCATGTGTGCGGAACTTGGCTATTTCTACTCGGCGATTCTGCATTGTCGCACCTCCTGAAGGCCGCCTTGTAGAACACTTACTCGGAGATCAGAGGCTGAATGCCCTTGACTGCTGAAGTGTTCCCCGACTGGAAGGGAACATTCCTGCCTGGTGATTGTCGCACGATGTCCGTTCATTCGTTGTCGCAGCGTCTGCATGGTCTCGCCAATGTACCATGCTTCGGGACATCCTTTCCTGCAGCGTATGAGGTAGACAACGTTGGCCGAGTCACACGAGTATGTACCGCGTACCTGGTGGGTGGTGTTCTCCAGTGTAATGGTGGTATCCATGTCGATGATCTGGCACGTCTTGCAGAGATTGCCATGGCAGGGTTGTGTGGTGTCGTGGTCACTGTTCTGAAGGCTGGGTAGTTTGCTGCAAACAATGGTTTGTTTGAGGTTGTGCGGTTGTTTGAAGGCAAGTAGTGGGGGTGTGGGATGACCTTGGCAAGATGTTCATCTTCATCGATGACATGTTGAAGGCTGTGAAGAAGATGTCGTAGTTTCTCCACTCCGGGGAAGTGCTGGAAGACGAAGGGCATTCTGTCGGTTGTGTCCCCATGTTTGTCTTCTGAGGAGGTCGGTGCGTTTTTTTGCTGTGGCGCGTTGGAACTGTCGATCGATGAGTCGAGCGCCATATCCCGTTCGTACGAGGGCATCTTTCAACGTCTGTAGATGTCTGTTATGCTCCTCCTCATCTGAGCAGATCCTGTGTATACGGAGAGCTTGTCCATTGGGGATGGCTTCTTTAATGTGTTTAGGGTGGAAGCTGGAGAAGTGGAGCAGCGTGAGGTTATCCGTGGGTTTGAGGTAAAGCGAAGTGCTGAGGTGACCGTCCTTGATGGAGACGAGTGTGTCCAAGAATGCAACTGATTTTGGAGAGTAGTCCATGGTGTGTCTGATGGTTGGATGGAACTTATTAATGTCTAATGTCATCGTGTAGTCGTTTCAGTGATTCTTCACTGTGGGTCCAAAGGAAAAAAATGTCATTGATGTATCTGGTGTATAACGTCGGTTGAAGGTCCTGTGCGGTGAGTAGGTCTTGTTCAAACTTGTGCATGAAGATGTTGGCGTATTGGGGTGCGAATTTGGTCCCCATGGCTGTTCCGTGCGTCTGGATGAAGAACTTGTTGTCGAAGGTGAAGACATTGTGATCCAGAATGAAACGGATGAGTTTCAGAATTGCGCCTGGAGATTGGCAGTTGTCGGTGTTAAGTACTGAGGCTGTTGCAGCAATGCCGTCCTCATGGGGGATGCTGGTGTAGAGTGCCGAGACGTCCATTGTGACGAGGAATGTTCATGGTTCAACTGGTCCATGGGTGATGTGTTTCTGTAGGAAGTCCGTCGTGTCGCGACAGAAACTGGGCGTACCTTGTACGATGGGTTTCAAGATGCCCTCAATGTAGCCAGAGAGGTTCTCACACAGGGTCCCATTGCCTGAAACGATAGGACGGCCTGGTGTGTTGGCCTTGTGTATTTTCGGGAGGCAGTAGAGATCTCCAATGCGGGGAGTACGTGGGATGAGAGCACGTAGGGTGCTCTGCAGATCTGGATCCAAGGTCTTGATCAGTCTGTTAAGTTGGCGGATGTGTTCCTTGGTCGGATCTGCGGGTAACTCTCTGTAGTGTTCTTGGGTGTTCAGTTGTCGGTATACTTCTTTGCAGTAGTCCGTTCTGTTTAGTATGACAGTGGCACCTCCTTTGTCTGCTGGTTTGATGACGATGCTGCGGTTGGTCTTGAGAGCGCGGATGGCATTGCGTTGTGCTTGGGTGGCGTTCGGGGCTGTCTTGTGAATGCGACTGATGAATCTGGCATTGACACGACTCCTGACGGCTTGAGCATACATGTTAAGTCTAGGGCAGCGGCCTTCCGGAGGGGTCCAATTCGACTCTTTCCTCTTCGGTTGCCGCACCGCAGATCTCTCGGTCTGCTGTTCCGGTTCATTGGTAGCCTGCTTGGGTTCGCTGTTGGCCTCTTGGGGTCTGTGGAAGAACTCCCGGAGCCTCATTCGCCTGATGAATTCCTCCGTGTCTGCCGCGAGACTGAGGGGTCCATTTTTGTGGTGGTGCAGAAATTGAGCCCTCTGCTGAGGACTTCGATTTCGTCTGGTTGAAAGGTGCAGTCTGACAAGTTGACAATAGATTTCCCTGTATTGTTTTCTACTGTGGTTTGGCTGCTGCTGGTGGTGATGCCGAGTTTCTCAAGCTTCCTGTTCTTGGTGTGCATATAGGTGGCATAGTATTGTTGTCTCATCTGTTTGGCGGTGTTCCGCAGCTGGTCTGCTGTGTCCTGAGCGCAAGTTGAGAATATGGCCTCTATCTTGGTTTCCAGGTTGCGTCGTCTGCTGTAAAGCTGGCGTGCGAGGTGGTTGAGGAGTGTGAGAGAGGTGCGCTGGCAGAGTCTCTCAGCGTAGTCTGTGTTGTAGGTCGACTTGAGTGGGTTTGTGATCTGTAGCCCTTGATCTGGCCTGCAAAATCCTACCAACTGTCCTGGCTTGACACAATTCACACCTCTTTAACCTGGGGTTACCCCATCTCTGGATCGGTAAAGATTTAATCACCTGCTGATGCTCGTATTCCAAGCATTGTCTGGCAACTTTGAATCTGTCTGTATATATGTTTCTGGAACATACTTCTTCATTCACCTGAGGAAGGAGCAGCGCTCTGAAAGCTAGTGACATCGAAACAAACCTGTTGGACTTTAACCTGGTGTTGTAAGACTTCTTACTGTGCTCACCCCAGTCCAACGCCGGCATCGCCACATTCTGAAATGTAGTCAATGTTGTAATGTAGGAAACATGACAGTCAATATACAAACTGCAACCTCCCACAAACAAATGTGATCTGGATTAGATATTGATCGAGGGATAAATGTTGGCCAGCACACCAGGGAGAACTCCCCTGATTTTCTTCTAATTAGTGGCATGGGACCTTTTACATCCCACCGAGAAGATAGATGGGGCTTCAGTTTCACATTACATCCAAAAGAAACACCTCCAGCGGTGCAGCATTCACTCAATACTGCATTGGAGTATCCGCCTGGATTTTTGTGCTCGGGAGCGGGACTTGAACCTGGAACCATGTGACTCAGAGGTGGGAGTGCAGCCAAGTGAACGATGCCTGACACAAACTCTCTGAACATGGATTCAATTCCGAGATGTGCTCAGTATTGCTGAGTTAAAGATTCCCTTCAGCTGAGCTGTTGGGGGAAGCTAAGACTTCCTGTTATTAACACATTGTTTCCCTGCCGCAAGCACTGCTCAGCGTGTTGTATTTGAGGACAAAGTAGGTGGCTAAACTTTGGATAGTTATTTCTTGCTGAAATTTTTCTTAATGAAATGATTAGGAAGAAACATTTAACTGTGGTCGGGAAATGATAAATGGAGGAAAATGCAGCCACTTCAGCACTTCACAAATGTGAAGGAAATTCACCAACTTGACCTAATTTGGATCTTCTCCTGACAAACAAAACTGTAATAAAATTTGAATTAAATTAGTCTTCTGGTGAAAAGTATGATGTGGAGATGCCGGCGTTGGACTGGGGTGAGCACAGTAAGAAGTCTTACAACACCAGGTTAAAGTCCAACAGGTTTGTTTCGATGTCACTAGCTTTCGGAGCGCTGCTCCTTCCTCAGGTGAATGAAGAGGTATGTTCCAGAAACATATATATATATATATATATACATATATATAGACGGATTCAAAGATGCCAGACAATGCTTGGAATGCGAGCATTAGCAGGTGATTAAATCTTTACAGATCCAGAGATGGGGTAACCCCAGGTTAAAGAGGTGTGAATTGTGTCAAGCCAGGACAGTTGGTAGGATTTCGCAGGCCAGATGGTGGGGGATGAATGCAATGCGACATGAATCCCAGGTCTCGGCTGAGGCCGCACTCGTGTGCGGAACCCGGCCACAAGCTTCCGCTCGGCGACTGCGTTGTCGTGCGCCCTGAAGGCCGCCCCGGAGATCAGAGGCTGAATGCCCCCGACCGCCGAAGTGTTCCCCGACTGGAAGGGAACATTCCTGCCTGGTGATTGTCGCACGATGTCCGTTCATTCGTTGTCGCAGCGTCTGCATGGTCTCGCCAATGTACCATGCTTCGGGACATCCTTTCCTGCAGCGTATGAGGTAGACAACGTTGGCCGAGTCGCACGAGTATGTACCGCGCACCTGGTGGTTGGTGTTCTCGCGTGTAATGGTGGTATCCATGTCGATGATCTGGCACGTCTTGCAGAGATTGCCATGGCAGGGTTGTGTGGTGTCGTGGTCACAGTTCTGAAGGCCTGCAAAATCCTACCAACTGTCCTGGCTTGACACAATTCACACCTCATTAACCTGGGGTTACCCCATCTCTGGATCTGTAAAGATTTAATCACCTGCTGATGCTCGTATTCCAAGCATTGTCTGGCATCTTTGAATCTGTCTTTATATATGTTTCTGGAACATACCTCTTCATTCACCTGAGGAAGGAGCAGCGCTCCGAAAGCTAGTGACATCGAAATAAACCTGTTGGACTTTAACCTGGTGTTGTAAAACCTCTTACGATGAAAAGTATAGACAGTTTAAAAAAAATAAGGTGATGTGTTGACAAACATATACACTCTGTGACCCACAGTATGTCTGGGCCTAACAGCTCAGCTGAATGGTCCATTGAAGGTCGTCGACTTGTCCCTCTCATGCCCAGGCTGGTACCTCAGACAGCATTCACTGTGACAGCGAATGCAGTAGCTAACGTGGCAGCTCTGCATAATGCCACTCTTCCTTCACCAGCTGAAACTGGTAACAAAGAAGGTGAGTTTGCTTTTCTACTAACCGAGGATTAATTTTTTTTCATAATTTCTTTTAAAACTCAGGAACATATAAATTGCCATTTAGAAAGGGTGGTTATAAATGATATGTGGGATTGGTTGTTTAGTTTTGGTGTTGTAATTCTGCTCTGACTAATATTAGTAGTGATCTGTTTAAGGTTTGGTTCTTTGCTTTATTTCCCATGCCTTGGGGTCTTGCGTTTTCCTCTTCATGTGGCAGCACGGTAGCATTGTGGATAGCACAATTACTTCACAGCTCCAGGGTCCCAGGTTCGATTCTGGCTTGGGTCACTGTCTGTGCAGAGTCTGCACATCCTCCCTGTGTGTGCGTGGGTTTCCTCCGGGTGCTCCGGTTTCCTCCCACAGCCCAAAGATGTGCAGGTTAGGTGGATTGGCCATGATAAATTGCCCTTAGTGTTGGGTGGGGTTACTGGGTTATGGGGATAGGGTGGAGGTGTTGACCTTGGGTAGGGTGCTCTTTCCGGGAGCCGGTGCAGACTTGATGTGCCGAATGGCCTCCTTCTGTGCAGTATATTCTATGATAATCTATGTGCTCATGCTCATAAGTGTCTCCCATATGCAATCTCCAGTTTGCCAACATCATCATTCTCTTTCTCCCTCTTGGTCTGCATCACTCGCATCTTCTTCAATCACCACCTTCAGGAAGTTCTCATGCCTTAGAAATGGCCAGTCTAACCTTGCTGCCCTTTCTTGATGATGATCCTCCTTCACCATCCTAAAAACTGTTTCAATGTTCTCTCCAAATGTCCCGCTTCATCCTTCTCCAGAACCGCATTCCACAACTTCATAGTCTTTGGATGTCCACTTTTCCAAAGGCCCACATTTCAACCCTATACAAGTCACTCCAAATCGCAGTTGATTATTTTCTTGATTTTCTACTCATTTCTATGCTAAGAATTTCTGTTTGGGGGATGCATTCTTTGCTATTGGTATTCCAGCTGTTGATTTGTTTCTGGTGGTAACCGTCTTCTGTCAAAGATGTTTCACAGCTACGGAGCACTGGGGCTGCAATATAATTTTTCTTGTTTGCTTCAGAATTTATCTGTATACAGGAAGGTTTTGTATCTGGTCAGCCTCTGTCTGTCACAACAGAACAAATTGCGCTTCAGGCAGCATGCTTAACTCGCAAAAGTTTTAATCCATTTTTGCACTTGCGTCCCTAAATTTCGTATGAAGCAGCAACAAATTAATAGATTCACAGTCGATTTAGTTGTAATCAGAAGTTGTCAGTCAGCAAACTACCATTAAAATGAGAAATGAAATCAAAGAAATCTCCAAATACTTTAGGAAAAGCTTTGGCGATCATCTTGCTTTCTCAGTATGTAGTGTTGAAAGTAAGCTTCATATCATTAACCAAGGCTATTAGCATTGTGAAGCATTTTGAAAATATTTTTTCTAGTTCAGTTCTCAAACTTCTCTGATTGAGGGGCCCTTTTTAAAATTGATTCATCCTCACCGCCCCCTCCGTCCATCTAATTATAATAATGCTAGATAACAGTCAATGTAAAACTGCTACATGTGGAGCTTTTAAGAAAACATGTGTTTACTTATACCAGTGAGAGAGGTATGCCTCCTGACCCTGCATGCTGTAGACTGTATCTATCCTTGCATGACCCCCATTGGACTGAGACAGCCAGACCACTATGTGTAGCTGCACTCAGTTCCTGCCTCCGAGTTCACATTTCATGGATCCCCAGGAAGTCTGTATGGATCCCCATTTTAATGAGGGTTTGCCAATTTAAAATCACACCAAGGGAGGACATTGTTAGGGAACAACGTCTTTATTCAGAGTTGTTAAAGCAGTGTTGTTTGAATGCTTTGACACAAACAGTATTTATGAAAGCGATTGTGTTTTTAATGGAAAGTAGGTACATATTTGAAGTAGAGGCAGATACAGAGGTGTGGGTAAAGAGCAGGACAGTTGGCTTGCTTTACGACAACTGGCACAGCACAGAAAATTGGATAGATAGTTTCCTTCTACTGCAGAACATTTTTTATTCCGAACACCAGGATGGTGTAATGGTAATGTAGCTGGACTAGTAATCCTGACACCTAGGCTAATACTCGGGAACGATAGCAGCTGGTGGAATTTGAATTCACTTAATATATCTGGAATTCAAAGCTAGACTCAGTAATGATGACCATGAAACCATTGCCAATTGTCCTAAAAATCCATCTGGATTCATAAGTGAATTGGCTGTCCGTACCTGGTCAATGTGGTTGCTCTTGAATGCCCTCTGAAACGGCCTATCAAGCCAGTTGTATGCACCGGAAATGCCAAATGCCAGCTCGGTTGATCCTGAAAAATAGTAACATTTGCAGGCTTGTGCCAAAATTTGAGCTGTCCCACAGACCAGTCAAGCTACAGCCTGAAATAGGCTTACTCACCAAAACATACTTTACATCCAATATCCCAGGCACTACCAGAGTTGGCGGCACACTGGTATACAGTTGGGAAAGAGTTGCCCCACAGTCCTCAACATTGACTCTGAACCAACAAGAGGGAAAAATCTCATCCTCACCAATCTACCTGTCGCCGATGTATCTGAGCATAATAGCATTGGTAGCAGTGACCTCTGCAAAGTCCTTGTGGAAATGAAGTCCCCGCCTTCCCATTGAGGATAACATCCATTATGCGCTACCACCGTGCTAAATGGGATAGATTTCGAACAGATCTAGCAGCTCAAGACTGGTCATCCATGAGATGCTGTGGGCCATTAGCAGCAGCAGAATTCTATTCAAGCACACTGTAATGTCGTGGCCTGGAATATTCCCCCACTCTACCATTGCCCTCAAGCCAGGAAATCAACCCTGGTTCAATGAAGAGTGCAGGAGGGCATGCCAGGAGCAGCACCAGGCATATCTAAAAATGATGTGTCAACCTGGTGGAGCTACAACACAGGACTACTTGTGTGCCAAACATCGAAAGCAGCATGCGATGGAGTGAGCTAAGCAATCCCACAAACAATGGATCAGATATAAACGCCGCACTCCTGCCACATCCAGTTGTGAATATTGTTGGATAAATAAACAACTCGCAGGAGACAGAATCTCCATAAATATTCCCTCAATGATGCGGGTGCCCAGCACATCCATGCAAAAACCAAGGTTGAAGCATCAGCTATTTTCAGGCTATTTCAAAGTCCTGCGTGAGTGATCCATCTCTGCCTTCTCTGGAGGTCCCCAGTATCACAGATGCCAGTATTTAGCCAATTCCATTCACTCCATCCGTGTCGCATCAAAAAACGCTGAAGGCACTGGGTACTGCAAAGTCTATTGCCCCTGGCAAATTTCTGACAGTAGTACTGAAGACTTGTGCACCAGAACTTGCTGCTGTTCCATTGTAGCTACGACACTGGCATCTATCCGGCAGTGTAGAAAACTGCCCAATTCACAAAAGTCAGGACAAATCTAACCCAACCAATTACTGTCCCATCAGTTGACTCTCAATCATCAGCGAAGTGATGTCCTTTAGGGAAATAAATCTGCCATCCTGACATGTTCTGGCCTACATGTAACTTCAGATCCACAGCAATGGATATTTCCAAGATGTCGCTGGAGCGAAGCGACTTCTTGCAAGCTGTGCCCACCATACCCTCTAATTCTATCTTTTACTCTTGTTCTATTCTTCTAAAACTTAATTCTAACTCTTTTAAACTCTCTAAGTTGATCTTTTCTCCACACCTTGCTATATCTGTAACATTATATTCTGCAGTCTCTCCATCCTTCCCTATATACAGTATGCATTGTTTGTACAGTGTTGCCAATTTAATGGAATACTGTCCCACCAGCGTCACCAATAATGTTGCTCTTTAAAGTCGCCAATATGATACTGAGGCTCTTTTTATAATATGATGTTTTGTCCCAACAGCGTCGCCAATACTGTGTGTGTTTCTATTTCTCTTACTGAACCACAAGGCTTTCCCGTATATCGGTCAAATGACCACAACCAGTTAGTCAGTTCAAATTCAAAGATGGTTTATTTACACACAAGGGTTACTTCGACATGCAAGCACAATATACTACAAGTTAAACTACACCTATCAACTACAATAACCTACGCTTAACTTCAGGCGACCGGCACTGTGCAAGTGGATAAGGCCGTTATCTTGCTCTCACTGCTGGTTTGAAGAAGTGTCTCTGTCTCTGCTGGGCTCATCCGTCAGATAGCGATCGTTGGCCTTGAACTTGGCTGTCTGGTCGTTATGCTGCAGTTGGGCTGGCACAGGCCGGATTCAAAGGAGTCTGGCACAGGCTGGGTCCAAAAGACACTGAACACATGGCTTTTATCCCTCTAGGGTTTCGTGCTCTTTGGGGCAGTCCTTAATCTTGGACCCAATAATTTGACAGGCTTCGATCACTGCTGTTTATTTTGGCCAATAAAGGGGCGGGTCCCTTGGTGGCTGGGCAGGTCCTTAGCGGTCATTGACTTTGGCAGTTGTGCTTTCTGAGTAAAGAGAGTGGCGCCGATCAGTCTGTGGCTGTACCGGTTTCTTGATTGGAGTTCTATTGTCCTGGGGAACGGGCCATTAAAATGCAAACGAGCGGGGGTTTCGATCAGGTCTAGCTACCTGCGTTTAAAATGCACAGAAGCTCTGTATCTGTCTGAGTCCTGGGTTGGCCATAATTCCCATGGTCCTTTGAAGGTGGCCATCTTCGATGGCTACAACAGCATGCAAGAAACAGTACTTTTCACTGTATACTAATACATGTGACAATAATAAATCAAATTAAAAAAAAAAAAAAAATGTGGTTCATTCTTAAATACCCTCCACAATGGCCTAGCAAGACACTCAGATTGAGGACAATTAGGGGTGGACAATAAATGCTGGCTAAGCCAGGGATGCCCACATCCCATGAAAGAATTTTTAAAAAGTGATGGAAAGTGTCATTGTCCGTGCTATCAAGCTGCATTTACACAGCAAAAACTAGCTCACTGATGTTCAGTTTGGATTCCGCTGTACCCATACGCAGCAAGACCGGGACACTATTTGGACGTGCGTTGATAAGTGTGAAGTAACATTCACACCCCATAAGTGCCATGCAATGATCATAGAATCTGTACAGTACAGAGGAAGGCCATTCAGCCCATCAAGTCTGAACCGACCCTCCAAAAGAGCACCGCGCAGAGGACAACCCCCCCCCCCCCCCCCCCGGCCTTCCAAAAGAGCACCGCACAGAGGACAACCCCCCCCCGCCCTATCCCTGTAACCCCACCTAACCTTTGGACACGAAGGGGCAATTTAGCATGTGCAGGCTAGATGGATGGCCATCTTTGGTTGACACATTTTGGAATAAGTGCGATCATCGAACACATACCTGGGTCTTATTTAAGACTGGCCAGTCACACAGCAATTCAAAGTTTCTGCTTGTAACTACTGCATCCTTGATTGGGTGGATGCTGAGAGATTGTTTCTGCAGGTCGGGGAATCTAAAACACAGGGTTGCAGTCTCGGGATAAGGAACCAATCATTTTCAAAATGGAGCGGAAGCCCAAGATCAACCCTGATTGAATGGTGAAGCAGGCTTAGTGGGCCGTGCAGTCTACTCCTCCTGTTTCTTGTTTTTTTTGTTCTTGCACCTTCGACTGCCAGTGTTAGCTACACCTATCTTTATCTTTGATGCCCTAACTCGTGTTAATAAAATTTAGCTTGGACAGGAACCGGCATTTGAATATTAAGACAATTCGTATGAGGAAAATGATGAGCATTTAATTCTCCATCTTTGCAGCATTTTGCAGATTCCAGTGGCAAGATAACCAGGGTAACTGGAGGCATGGTTGATTGCTGTAGATTGACTCTGACCCACATGCATCAGTGGCTATGTCCAAAGTGATTCACAACACTTCAATTGTAACTGAAAGTGCAGGGTGATGATTCCTCAACTGTATTTTTTAATGGAAAGGTAGTAGGGTTAGTATGAAAGAAAGAGACCAGTTGACTAAAGAGCTGTCACCTAAGATCAAACCTATTTAAAATCGAAATTTGCCTGCAGATGACACTGACTGTTGTAAGGGTTGTTATGTTTTCTTTCCTGATGATAAATAAGTTGTATTTCCAGTCAGTTTTAGTGATTCAATGACCCTCAGCTTGCTGAATTGGATTTATTTCCTATGTGACATGGTCAATGTGTTGATCGCAGTATAGACTTTGACCACATGGTGGAACCAAATGAAAACCTCTGACGGACTGCTAAAGTTGAAAAAATATGATTTTGTAATGATAGTGATTTTGAGCAAAGATTTTATTTGTGTTTTAAAAGACAAAAACAAATTTTCTTCCTCTAGTGATTGTCTGTTACTCCTACACGAGTACCACTCCCACGCCAGCTTCAACTGCAGTACCCGGTGGGAGTGTAGCAACGGTCAAATCTCCCAGACCTGCCAGTCCAGCTTCCAATGTTGTTGTACTACCAAGCGGTAGCACGGTGTATGTCAAAAGTAAGTGCCATTTGTTCAGTCTAAACTTAATATTTCAGGCCAGCACCTATGCCCAACTCTTAAGTATAGAGATTGTCTGTTTGAAAATACTGTATGCTGGGTTTAAGATTGTATGAAATCAGGCATTCTTCATGCTCTACTGCACGGTTCCCTCACAGAGTGTGAGAGCCGATTGTCTGCTCTGTGATATTCTGGGAATGCTGAAATACAACCACTGCCAGTAATCCACAGGAGGCCCTTGATTTAACGAAAGGAAAAAGACAGGGTTATGCTTTTGGGGAGGAACTCCAAACTCTTATGGTTTCCCCGCGGCATTGCTTGTGGTAAGTTGACCTGTGCAGTATTTTTAAATTTTTGAAGTATATAAATTTGTAATGCTCAAACATCCAGTGCTTTCAGCTGTTTCGTGATATCACGTGAAGTGAATCGAATTAGCTGAAGACTGACATCTCTGATGCAAGGGTCTCCAGAGGAGGCCAAGATGGATCATCCAATCAGCACTTCTGGCTCAAGATGTTGCTTGTCTTTTGCACTGATGTGCTGGTCTCCTCCATCATTGACGATGGGAATATTTGTGGGACCTTCTCCTCCAGTGAGTTGTTTCATTGTCCACCACCATTCAACACTGGATGTGGCAGGACCACAGAGCTTAGATCTGATACATTGATGGTGAAATTGCTTAATTCTGTCTATTACTTACTGCTTATGCTGTTTGGCATGCAAGTAGTCACCAGGTTGACACCTTGTTTTTAGGTATGCCTGGCACTGCTCCTGGCATGCCCTCCTGCACTCTTCATTGAACCAGGGTTGATCCCCTGGCCTGTTGGGGGATATGCTGGGCCATGAGGTTACAGTTGTGGATGAGTGCAATTCTGCTGCTGCTGATGGCCCACAGTGCCTCATGGCTGCCCAGTCTTGAGTTGCTAGACCTGTTTGAAGTCCTTCCCACACAGCACAATGGAGCGTATCCTCAATGTGAAGATAGGACTTTGTCTCCACAAGGACTGTTTGATGATGCTTTCATGGACAGCTGCATCTGCAGCAGGCAGGTTGGTGAGGATAAGTATGTTTTCCCCTTTTGTTGGTTCCCTCACCACCTTCTGCAGATCCAGTCCTTTAGGACCCAGCCAGCTCGGTCTGTGGTGGTACTACTAAGCCACCCTTGGTGATGGACAGTGACGCCCCCCATCCAGTGTGCACTCTGCCTCCTTGCCCCTGTTATTGTTTCTTCCAAATAATAATAATGATGTTCAACATGGAGGAGCTCTGATTCATCAGCTGAGTGGGGACGGTGCGTGGCAGTCAGCAGAATGTTTTCTTGCTCATGTTTGACCTGGTGCCATGAGACTTCATGGGGTCCAGAATCGATGTTGAGGGCAACTCCCTCCTGACTGTATATTACTGTGCTGCCTCCTTTCCTGAGTCTGTTCTGCCGGTGAGACAGGACATACCCAGGAATGGTAATGGTGGTGTCTGGGACATTTCCGTAAGATATGATACTGTGTATAACTATATCAGGCTGTACTTGATGAATTTGTGAGACAGCTCTCCCAACTTTGGCACAAACCCCCAGACGTTAGTAAGGAAGACTGCAGGGTTGACAAGGCTGGGTTTGCCATTGTCATTTCTGGTGTCTAAGTTGATGCTGGGTAGTCCGTCTGGTTTCATTCCTTTTGTGTTGTCTTTGTAGCGGTTGGATACAACTGAGTGGCTTGCTGGGCCATTTCAGAGGGCATTTATCCACATTGCTGTGGATCTAGTGTCACATGTAGTCCAGACCAGGTAAGGAGAGCAGGTTTGCTTTCCTAAAGGACATCAGTAAACAGATGGGTTTTTACGACAATCGTCAATGGTTTCATGGTCATCGTCAGACTTTTAATTTCAGACTTTTATTGAATTCAAATTCCATCATCCATTATGGTGAGATTTGAACCCGAGTCTCCAGAGCTCCTGGGTCTTTGGATTACTAGGTGTCGTGGCAGTGACGATTGCAAATTTGGACCGTAGACTGAGCTGAGGTTAATTAATTTCATTTGTGACACCAGTAAAATGTCAAAGTTGACCTCCGTTCCTCAGGGCTTTTGGGGGGGGGGGGGGGGGGGGGGGGGAGAAACAGTTTCCAAACCTGTTTTCTATTTATGGACCCCCGCTTTGGAGAAAATGCTGGTGTGTGGGGGTGGATGGGTGTGTGTGGATGGTAGGTGATGACAGGATCATGCTGGGGTTTGATCACCATAGTTGAAAGATTTCTGGTATTCCCCTCCAGCCTCACAAATGAAAAATGTATATTTGGTTGAAGAAGTAGTGGAACTGACCGATGTGGGCTGGAGGAATTCATAACCTTTTCAGTGAAAGTAAATTGGTTCTTCTGCACTTCATTAATGACGATACTTCCTTTTAAACCAAGGTGTTAGCTGTGCTGATGAAGATGACAAACCTCGCAAGCGCAGGCGTACAAATTCATCAAGTTCTTCCCCTGTGGTGCTTAAAGAAGTTCCCAAGTCGGTCATGCCAGTAGCCAAATCGATTGCAGTGCCCATGGGAAACAGCCCGAAAGTAAGCAACATTATGCAGAGCATCGCAAACTCTATTCCTTCGCACATGTCACCGGTGAAAATTACCTTTACTAAACCGACCACCCAAACAACAAATACAACTACTCAGAAGGTGAGTCAGGACTCTGCTGTGGCCTTTAGTTAAACTGTAGTTTTTTAAAAAAATGTTAATTTTCCCTCAATAATTTAGTTATTTGCATTGTTCAATGTGGAACTAAATTATTCAGATCTTTATATTTAATCATTTATCTCTGTTGTATTATCTGATGTCAGCTCGGTTCAGGTGGGTTGCTACAATGAACCTTTGTGCCCCTGTATCTATTCACTGTCTGCTAATCCCCATTAGAAATTGCATATATCGAGGACTTCAGGTGACGGGGATATGCTGAGTAGTCGTGCATCAGGTGGCTCTCCTCAGGAAAATAGGCACTCTTGGCCAAATTTATCCAGGAAAATCGGACTCCTTCATCTTCTCACCCACAAAAACAGAGAAAAAGAAAAGCATGCCAGGCAGCAGTAGCTCGAGAGGCTGCAGGGAAGCCAGAAATGGTGGTAAAGGGCAGGAGTAGCAAGCAAGTGGGCCGAGGGGTCCCCAGCCACCTCTGAGAAATGATGTGGAGTTGCTAGCATTGGACTGGGGTGAGCACAGTAAGAAGTCTTACAACACCAGGTTAAAGTCCAACAGGTTTGTTTCAAATCACCAGCTTTCGGAGCACTGCTCCGTCACCTGAGGAAGGAACGGTGCTCCGAAAGCTAGTGATTTGAAACAAACTGGTTGGACTTTAACCTGATGCTGTAAGACTTCTTACTGTACCTCTGAGAAAGGGAGACTGGCGACCCTGACAGTGGCCTTCTATCTCCCCTCCCCCTCACCCCAAACCTGGAGATGCTTGGAAGACATTCCTAACTAAGGAACTTACTACAGTGAAAGACTAGATCAAGGTGGAGATCCAAACGGCGCTCGGGGTGGTGGTGGGCAGGCGTTGCCCGCCATACGGACACCGCTCGAGATGGGAAGGGAGGGGAAAGCGATCCAAGAACTCAAAGGCATCGACTGGCCAGAGCGACTGGATCGTCACCCTGGAGGCTGAGATAAAGAGGTTCGTGGAGTCCCGCGAGCCTGAAAGGAAGGTCGAGGACCAAGAGAACCTATCCAGGCGATGGAACATTTGAATAGTGGGCCTGCCAAAGGTAGTTGAGGGCAGAGACCCAACTGACTACGTGACTCAGATACAGGACAACTTGGTTGGAAGGGGCAGCTTTCCCAAGCCGCCAGAGATTGACAGGACACACACACGGGTTACTCCAGGGCCGGGGTGGGCGATAATAGCCAAGCTGCACAGGTACCAGGACTGGGAGAGGATCCTGCAGTGGACTCGGCAGACAAAAGCAATCAGTTGGGAGGCACACAGGATAAGGGTATACCAGGATATTTGGCGGACCTGGCAAAGCGCAGGGCTGAGTTTAAACATGCAAAGTCGGCCCTGTGTTAAATTTGGGATGCTTTTCGCAGCCAGGCCCTGGATGACATACCAGAATAAGTAACATTATTTTACCACTCTGGCAGAGGCGGCCGGGTTCATTTGTACAGAAGGACTGGACAAAAGTAAAACGAGGCAGCGGTGAGGAAGATGCAGGGAAAAAAAGTGTTGGAAAAGGACAATTTTGCGCAGGCTGCACTGCCTCGCTATGAGTAAGGATACTAGCTCATTGGAAGGAAGGGGCGAGGGGGGATGGGGTTGGGGGGGGGGAATGGTGGGGGGCGGGGAAGGACAGAGAAGGGTATAGAGAGGGTATCAGGACCAAGGGACGAACATAGTGATAAGGATGGGAATGCTCTAGACAGGCTTCAGTACGTCAGGTTTGGGAAGGTGGAACAAGATGGCACTGTAAGCAGCCACTTTGGAGAGTCTCTAAACAAAGGGAAACCCCGGAGTGCAGGGGCGCACCCATGTGGCGTATAGACAGTTGGCAGCCATGCTGGTTGGCCCCCGGAGAAAGGGAAACCGGAGCGCAGGGGCACAGCCTCATGGTGAGAACTGTGACCTCGGCCATTTTGGATGGCCTCCTAGCAGAGGGAAATCCCAGATTGCGGGGCGCATCCATAAGGTAAATATGGTTGATCCCGCTGGAAGGGGGGCAGAACCCCCCCCCCCCCCCCCCCCCCCACCACAGGATAGTCACCTGCGAGGTTAGGGGACTTAGCAGCCCAGTGAAAAGACCCTGAATCTTCGCCCACCTGAAAAGTATGAAAGCCAACATAATCTTCCTCGAAGAGACGCACTTGAGAGAGAAGGACCGACTGCAGGGAAGAAAGGGCTGGGTGGGACATACCTACCATTCCTGCTATGGGACGACATTCCTGCTATGGGACGAGGACTAGGTGGGATAGCTATTTTGACGAGCGAGAGGATGATGTTTATGGCAACAAAGACAGTTACGGACCATAGAATCATAGAAGTTTACAGCATGGAAACAGGCCCTTCGGCCCAACCAGTCCATGCCGCCCAGTTTTTACCATTAAGCTAGTCCCAGTTGCCCGCACTTGGCCCATAACCGTCTATACCCATCTTACCCATGTAACTATCTAAATGCTTTTTGAAAGACACAATTGTACCTGCCTCTACTACTACCTCAGGCAGCCCATTCCAGACACTCACTACCCTCTGAGTGAAGAAATTGCCCCTCTGGGCCCTTCTGAATCTCTCCCCTCTCACCTTAAACCTATGCCCTCTAGTTTTAGACTCCCCTACCTTTGGGAAAAGATGTTGACTATCTACCTTATCTATGCCCCTCATTATTTTATAGACCTCTATAAGATCACCCCTAAGCCTCCTACGCTCCAGGGAAAAAAGTCCCAGTCTATCCAGCCTCTCCTTATAACTCAAACCATCAAGTCCCGGCAACATCCTAGTAAATCTTTTCTGCACTCTTTCTAGTTTAATAATATCCTTTCTATAATAGGGTGACCAGAACTGCACACAGTATTCCAAGTGTGGCCGTACCAATGTCTTGTACGACTTCAACAAGACGTCCCAACTCCTGTATTCAATGTTCTGACCAATGAAACCAAATGAGACCAAAGGGGACGATACGTCAAGGTCAGTGGTGTCCTAGACGGGGCACCGGTAATCCTGGCGAACGTGTACGTGCCCAACTGGGACGACACGGAATTTATAAAGAAGACCATGGTGGATATCCCAGATGTAGTTACGCACCGACTAATCTTGCGGGCTGTACTTCAGCTGTGTACAGGACCCACTGATGGGCAGATCAAACCACAGAACGGGGAAAATGGCAGGCATGGCGAGGGAACTGGGAACGTTGATGGAAAAGGTGGTGGCAGTGGACCCATGGCGGCTCCTGCACCCAGGGGAGAAGGAATTTTCATTCTTCTCACCAGTACACGAGGTCTACATATGCATGGACGACTTTGTAGTGGGGAAATCAGTGCTTCTAGAAATAGTCAGTGCGGAGTACTCTGCGATCGTAATCTCCGATCACGCTCCACATTATATTGATGTGAGGTTGGAGACGGGCCTTGCCCAACACCTAATATGGAGGTTGGACAAAACCCTCTTGGCCGACAAGGTCTTCTACCAAAAAGCATCACAGGCCATAGAATCCCTACAGTGCAGAAGGAGGCCATACGGCCCATCGGGTCTGCACTGGCCCTTGGAAGAGCACCCTATTTATGCTTATGCTCACGCCTCCACACTATCCCCGTAACCCATTAACCCTACCTAAGGGGCAATTTAGCATGACCAACCTACCTAACCTGCACATCTTTGGGGGAAACTGGAGCACCCGGAGAAAACCCATGCAGGGGAGAAAATGCAAACTCCACGCAGACGGTCACCCGAGGCTGGAATTGTACCCGGTCCCTGGAGCTGTGAAGCAGCAGTGCTAACCACTGTGCCACCATGCCATTATGAACAACCAGAAGGGCAAATTCTCACCTTCCATGTTCTGGGAGGTACTGAAAGCTGTGATTAGGGTAGAAATGATTGTGTACAAGGCTTGTAGAGATAGGGAAGAGAGGGCGCCTGGGCAACAACTGATCGACTCCACACTGGAGGTCAACAGAAGATACTCCGAGGCCCTGTCCGTAGAGCTTCTGGCGGAGAGGAAAAAGCTACAGGTGGACTTTAACCTGCTACCCACCAGGAAGGAAGTGCACCAACTCCGTCAGGCACCAGGGACCTTCTATGAGCATGGAGAGAAGGCTCACCAGCTGAGAAAGCAGGCACCCACAAAGGAAATCGCGCAGGTGAAGGAAGCAGAGGCAGACTAGAAGCTGAACCAAAAAAAGTCAACAAATCTTTCAAGGCGTTCTACCGGGGGCAGTACACCTCCAAGCCCCCCAACGGGGACTCGGGGATGAAATAGTTCTTTGATGGACTGTTCTCGGGGATGATAGACGGAGGGAGCTGGCAACACCAATAGGACTAGAAGAGGTCATGGAGAGTATCAACTCCATGCAGGCAGGGAAGGTGCCACGACCCGATGAGTTCCCTGCGGACTTTGACAAAACATTTGCGTCGGTTCTCACCCCACACCTACAGGAGATGTTCGCAGCCTCACTGGCGAGGGGCACCCTGCCTCTAACGCTAACACTGGCCACCATATCGCTGCTACCCAAAAAAGACAAAAACCCAACAGAATGTGGATCATACAGACCAATTTCGCTGCTCAACGTGGACGTGAAAGTACTCGGGTCCTGGCCAAGAGACTGGAGAATGGCATACCAGAGGTGGCCACAGAGGACCAGACAGGCTTTGTTAAGGGTAGACGGCTAACTGTGAGCATCACGCGGCTGCTGAATGTTATACTTGCCCCATCTGGGGACAGTACACCAGAGGTGATTGTCTCCCTGGTCGCAGAAAAGGCCTTTGGCAGAGTGGGCGGTATGGGCTAGGTTCAGTGTTCACCTTGCTTCTACAATTCATCCCCATGCTCACTTGACGAACGGGCACAAGGGTGACGATGCAAGAGGTCTGCTGAAGATCAAGGAACCAAACTGCTACAAGAATCAGCGTCTCCAGGAGGGGTTGCTATTGATAACAAAATTGGTAACAGGTGTCCTGGAAAACAGGATTTTGGAAATTTACACTGTAGCAAGTACAGCATCCTGAAGAACACAAAACTTTCACTGCCGGGAACAGGTTTCCTTTCAGCACCTTTTGTTTTGGTCCTGTTATGTCCCCAATGGGATTTTGTTTTTTAAACAGAAGCTCTTCAGTGTTGCATGGTATACACGTGGGAATAAAAATAGTTTGCTTTTAACTGCATGTTTCTGTTGATTGAACAAATCAGGACCAGTTCTGAATATTGTCAGTGACATTACTCCCATCAACAGCCACAACTAACGGCATAAATGTGTTTGTTCAAAAATAGGTGATAATCGTGACTACATCACCAAGCTCGACGTTTGTACCTAATATTTTGTCCAAGTCTCACAACTACGCAGCTGTCACCAAGCTTGTGCCAACGTCTGTTATCACCACTGCCACTCAAAGACAGCCAGTGGTCATTACTGCCACGCAGCCGCCTTTTACAGCTGGCAGTGTACCCTCTCCTTCGTCCACATCCATCAGTGCCGCTGCCACATCTATGATTTCATCAACATCTTCTGTTGTGATGTCAACAATAGCCCAAGGTAATTGAAAGAATCCACTGGTTTAAGAAATCTCTCTTCATCATTGTGCATCCTTTCAAGAAATCCTCCTCACTTCTATGTGAAGATTACATAAATGAACTCGAATCACTTTTGAGATTGAAGTGATAAAATAAATTAAAAGAATGAAGTTTGAGCTGTTTGTGTTCTTTTTCTATAAATTTAGAGTCCCCAATTCATTTTTTCCAATTAAGGAGCTCATTTAGCGCGGCCAATCCACCTACCTTACACACCTTTGGGTTGTGGGGGCGAAACCCACGCAAACGCGGGGAGAACGTTCAAACTTCACACGGACAGTGACCCAGAGCCGGGATCGAACCAGGGACCGCGGTGCCATGAGGCAGCAGTGCTAACTACTGCGCCACCGTGCGGCCCTAGTTTGAGCTGTTTGTTGAGACCCTGCAAGGTTTTAACCTTGCTTGAGTCATTCACTCTCACATCTGAGTTAGAAGGTCTTGAATTAAGAGTAGCATGGCGGAGCAGCGGTTAGCACTGTTGCCTCACTGCACCAAGGACCCGGGTTCGATCCTGGCTCTGGGTCACTGTCCGTGTGGAGTTTGCACATTCTCCCCGTGTCTGCGTGGGTCTCACCCCCACAACCCAAAGATGTGCAATGAAGGTGAATTGGCCACACTAAATTGCCCCTTAATTGGAAAAGAATAATAATTGGATACTCTGAATTTATATTTTTTTAAAAGTAGGTCCTGAATTGATCCTTACTCTGGAGACTATTTCTTTTTCTCAACAATCAAAATGTGTTAGATACTGCAACATTATATTTTCAGGATGATGATGATGATCTTCATTTTTTTACAGTAGCATTTCCCTGGTTCATAAAGATTAAGAATAGGCTCCCGCAATCAGATTGGTGTGATATGAACTGACTGTACTTAATAATTTCAGCTACAGTCCACCAGATTTCATTTTGCTCTAAATTATTAGTGTTCTACAGATCAAAAGAAAAAGATCTTGAATTTTTTTTTGAAAGATATCTCTATTTGCATTTTGCACTTAATATCCAAACTGCAGAACATCACAAACAAAAATAATAATCAACACAGTAGCAACATCAACACAGGTTACCACAGACTGTTCCCGCATATGTGACAGTTGTTCCTATTCTATCTTTTCCCTCCTCTATTTATATTAGTGCATATCTTATAGTTTTGTTTAGAAGTGTTCTTATCGGGACTTTTAACATTTAGTGATTCGAGTTACACACAACTTTACATATGTATTGCCAGGACTCTTTACATCATTCATACTTTATACTTACAATTACATTTGTCTAGTGGGGAGGGAAATCTCCCACTTTAAGAGGCCGTACCAGCCTCCCCGAACAGGCGCCGGAATGTGGCGACTAGGGGCTTTTCACAGTAACTTCATTGAAGCCTACTCGTGACAATAAGCGATTTTCATTTCATTTCATTTCGAGTTCTCGGGGGAGGTTAGATCCATTCTCCTGGTTTGCCCGTATGGGAGGGATCTGTGTCTCCTGCTTTGAATGGCCTCCCTCCAGTTCCTTCTCTGCTATATGCGGGCTCCTTTTCATCCGGTGGTATTTTCTAACCCCCTCCCCTTCCTATTCCTCCCCCTTCCTTTTGCTATCCACCGCCCCCCACTTGTTGGTCTGTAAAGAGGCTTGCGAACCTCTTCCACATGTTGTGGAATCTCTACTCGGATCCGTTTATCGAGAATTTTATTTTTTCTAGTTGCAGGAATTTGGCCAGGTCAGGGAGCCACTCCGAGGCCCTGGGTGGCGCTGCCAACTTCTTGCCTAGCAGAAGTCTCCACTGGCGATCAGTGAGGCGAGGCCAGGGCGTTAGCCCCCTTCCCTGTCCAGATCTTGGTATGCTCTGACACCCTGAAGACTACCACAGATGGGCCCGGCTCCATCTCGAACCCCACCACCCTGGACATAGCCTCAATAAAGGGCCGCCCGGAACTCCGAGTCTGTGGCAGGACCAGAACATGTGGGTGTGGTTGGCCCTGACACAGTTTACACCTGTCCTCCACCTCTGGAAATGTGTGTTTTAGTGAGGTGCACTCTGTGCACCACCTTGAGCTGCATCAGGCTTCATCTGGTGCAAGAGGAGGTGGAGTGATCCTGTGCAGCGCCTCGATCCAGAGTCTTCTCCCTCACCGGTTCTGTGCCTTCACGTGCGGTTCCCTGCTCGGAGGCTGAGGTTTCCCTCCCCTGGTCTCTATTGACTTTTCAGCTGGGTGGCTGGTTCTTTCCCATTCTGCTTAGCAGTGCGGTCAATGGGGGGTTAAACTGGGGGAATTATAGGTACTTTTGGTGTCCGTTTGTTGGGTTAAAAGGCTATAGTCAAAGTTCTTAGACGAGAGCCACTTTCCGTGCAACCGCTCAGCTCATGGCCGCAACCGGAAGTCAGATCTTGAATTTTTAAAGCACCACCAACGCTCTATAGTTAATGAAATATTTTTGAAGTGTAGCTACTATTAACACTGTAGAGAAACAATTTGTACACAAGATCCCACACACAGCGGTGAGATAATGGTCAGATAATCTGTCTCAGTAGTATTCTTTTTAAGAAATTTTAAGGAATGAATGTTGGCCAGAAACCACCAGGGTGACCTTGGATAGTCTGCACTCATCTGAGAATCTTGGTTTAACATCTCATCTGAAAGACTGACTGTGTAGGACTTCCTCATACTATACAACCTAGACCAATTGTTCAAGTCCCAAGAGTGAACTTGTATTATATTGTTGGTAATTTTAAGGAATCCTAAGTCAAGAAGCCAGACTCAACTTTAGTCATAGCACTTAAAAAAAACCCTGATTGTTTTGTCTTTATAAAAGGTGCATCTGGTACTGCAGTTAAAGTTACCGCAGCCAGGCTTCAATCCCCCAAAGCACTTATGGGCTCCCCAACCCAGATCTTGACGCAGTTTCCCAAAACGCAACAGCAACAAATGTCACAATCGCCACAGCAACAGTCCCAACAGTCTCAAACATCACCTGGTATCAAACCCACCATTCAAATCAAACAGGAATCAGGTAAGTTAAAAACGCAAAAAAGATTTTATATGCATTTCATTTGTGAGGAAAACGTGAGATACCCAGCAGTGGCAAAAAATATAGATTTCAATGCATAATATATTTTGTAGTATCCATCTCAGATTAAATGTGTTTTCTTTTTTCGTGTGTGCGTTATAAAAATTAATGTCTATAACCTGGGTGTTTACTTCTATATGATGCATCAACTTACAGCATGTTTTGTCTTCTCTGAGATTTAGTGATGCCAAGTTAGTCATTTTTTCAGTTAATCACTTCATTTTCTTCAGGTTCGTAGTTTATATTTACAATTTTTTTTTCGCAGTCATGGACATAATGCATGATGTGCAGGCATTAGGGGATTGTGTTTAGCTTCTTTAACAAACTTATAATGCTGTCCTGTGTTTTGGAGTAAACATGATAGTTCAGTACATTGCCTGCTATATACTCTTCATTGGTAGCAAAATTGGCAACAACAGCTCATTTGAATGTGTAACCTAGAGTGACCATGCTTGCAATTTTTTATATGTATCTTTTTAAAATGCAGAATTTGTTGCAGGAATGCGTTGTAAATCAGAGGATCTGACACCCCTTTGGAGACGGCAGTGTGTCGGCATAAAGAAAGCCTGTAATTGTGAATGCAAAGCAGAAAGAGGCTCAGTGGCAAATTTATTAATCTTTGGGACCAGTTTAGATGAGGATTATAGAGCTTAATTGCTATAAATCTAAAATTCTTGATCCCATTGATGCGCAGCCATCCTAAGATACTAGCACATCCTCGTGTTGTGATTTATGTTTACCTACTAATAAATAAACGGCACTACTAACAGGCCATCACAAACTGTCAGACCCATGAAATTCTGTAGTAGAATTTTGAATAACATAGAACATTACAGCGCAGTACAGGCCCTCCGGCCCTCGATGTTGCGCCGACCTGTGAAACCACTCTAAAGTCCATCTACGCTATTCCCTTATTGTCCATATGTCTATCCAATGACCATTTGAATGCCCTTAGTGTTGGCAAGTCCACTACTGTTGCAGGCAGGGCATTCCACGCCCTTACTACTCTCTGAGTAAAGAACCTACCTCTGACATCTGTCCTATATCTATCTCCCCTCAATTTAAAGCTATGTCCCCTTGTGCTAGACATCACCATCCGAGGAAAAAGGCTCTCACTGTTCACCCTATCCAATCCTTTGATCATCTTGTATGCCTCAATTAAGTCACCTCTTAACCTTCTTCTCTCTAACGAAAACAGCCTCAAGTCCCTCAGCCTTTCCTCATAAGATCTTCCCTCCATACCAGGCAACATTCTGGTAAATCTCCTCTGCACCCTTTTCAATGCTTCCACATCCTTCCTATAATGCGGCGACAAGAATTGCATGCAATACTCCAAATGCGGCCGCACCAGTGTTTTGTACAGCTGCAACATGACCTCATGGCTCCGAAACTCAATCCCTCTATCAATAAAAGCTAACACACCGTACGCCTTCTTAACCCTCTCAACCTGGGTGGCGACTTTCAGGGGTCTATGTACATGGACACCGAGATCTCTCTGCTCATCCACACTGCCAAGAATCTTACCATTAGCCCAGTACTCTGTCTTCCTGTTATTCCTTCCAAAATGAATCACCTCACACTTTTCTGCATTAAACTCAATTTGCCACCTCTCAGCCCAGCGCTGCAGCTTATCTATGTCCCTCTGTAACTTGTAATATCCTTCCGCACTGTCCACAACTCCACCGACTTTAGTGTCATCTGCAAAATTACTCAGCAATAATCAGCAATACAAACATAAAAAGGTTGATGTTGCCTGTGTTTTGAAATTTAGATTGCCACGGCTTTCAAGCTGTGTGTGACCTAGGAGCTGTAATTTGGGCATCCTGATCTTGGTAGTTAAATACACCGTCCAGTACGGTACCAAATTATATAGACCGAAGCTCCTAACCTCTGTCATGAGCCACTGTCATCTTGGATAGAGCAGAAGATTGGCATTAGTACCTTTTGATTAATGAGTGTGGTGAAAACATCCCATTTTCTGATTGTTATCCAGTTATTCCTGTTGGAAAGTCCATGCATGTGATCATTGGGTGGAGACAGGATAAAATTGACTGTGATGCCCTCATGTTTGTGGGATATGAGTGCCGCTGGCAGACACATTGGGGAGACAGCAGTGTAGTGATAATGCCACTGAACTGGTGCTCCAATGGCCCAGGCTAATACTCTGGGGGACGTGGGTTCAAATCCCACCACGGTAGCTGGTTGAATTTAAATTCAATTAATAAATCTGGAATTGAAAACTAATTTAAGTAATAGTGACCATGGAACTATCAATGACTGTCCAAAAATCTATCTGGTTCACTAATGTCATTCAGGGAATGAAACCTGCCATCCATACCTAGTCTGGCCTACATTTGACTCCAGATTCACAACAAAGGGCTGCATGGTAGCACAGTGGTTAGCACTGTTGCTTCACAGCACCAGGGTCCCCAGTTTGGGTCACTCTGTGAGGAGTCTGCACGTTCTCCCCATGTCTCCGTGAGTTTCCTCCCACAAGTTCCGAAAGAGTCGCTGTTAGGTAATTTGGACATTCTGAATTCTCCCTCAGTGTACCCAAACTGGCCCCATAGTGTGGCGACAAGGGGATTTTCACAGTAACTATATTGCAGTGTAAAGTAAGCCAACTTGTGACAATATTCAAGATTATTAAATTATTATTATGTGGTTGGTTCATAACAGCTATGCAATTCAAGGGCAATTAGGGACGGGCAGCAAATGCTGCCCTTGCCAGGGATGCCCACATCACATGAAGAATAAAGAAAAAAGAATTAATGCCCATTCGTAATTGCCCTTGAGAAGGTGGTGGTGTCTGTTTGAGGCATAGCGGGCTTCCAATAGTCGTGAAACTGTAATCCAGTCCACCTTCAGAGAAGAATCTCAGACATGGGGTGGGGAGGAACAAAATTGCAAGTAAAGCAACTTCTTTCTTTCTTGATTTATTCAGTACTAAGAGCACCTTTTAGCGCTGTTCGTCCTGCGGCCCCTGGTCCCAAGATGATGCCGGAGGGCGTTGTTATTTCAGGTGTGCACAGCAGATGTGGATTGTATCAAATTAGACCTCAATATCACAGAGGTCCTGACGCAGATAAGCCAGTACAAAGCGAGACATTAATCTTTAACTTTAAAGCAGAATCAGATTGAGATCTTGTGTCAGTAGGTTCAATTCTTGCCTCTGAATTTTTAGGTCATGGGTTCAAGCTCCAGTCT
Source organism: Scyliorhinus torazame (assembly GCF_047496885.1). Lineage (NCBI taxonomy): Eukaryota > Metazoa > Chordata > Chondrichthyes > Carcharhiniformes > Scyliorhinidae > Scyliorhinus > Scyliorhinus torazame. The sequence continues at coordinate 199,020,997 of NC_092721.1, read as the reverse complement.
AGAGACTTGAGCATATAATCTAGGCTTTCTTGCCCATGCAGAACTGAGTAAGTGCTATATTTTTGGAGGTGCCGTCTGTTGGATGAGACATTGAACCAAGGCCTGGTCTATGTTCTCCGATGGATATAAAAGATCCATGGCACCATTTCAGAGAAGAACATTGTGTTTCCCTGGTGTCCTAGTCAATATTTATCCTTTAGTCAATATTAGTGAAACAAATTATTTGCAATTCACCTCATTGTTTGTGCGTTCCTGCTGTGTGCAAATTGGCTGCTGAAATTTACATTGCGACATTGACTGCACTTGAAGTTCGTTCTTCAGGGTTTGGAGCATGGGGGAGTCCAGGTGTAATTCACACCCCATTGTAAAGGTTTTCATTACGTCCTTAAAAAAAAATTTCCATTGCAAACTCCTAAGTGCCCTTTTCTGATGGATCACCTCCTGCCAGTCATACTGCAAGGCTCCTAATGTCTCCTGCCTGAGGGACGTTAGTATGGTTCATAAGCGTAGAGCAAGTAGAGGTATGTGACCTGTGAACAGAGAGACAGCAATGGTGTGATGCACACAAATAGAGGAGGTGGGGGAGAGTAAGACATGCATGGGGCCATCAAGAGTCTGCACACAGTGAAAAGTGGAAATGTTACTTTACCTTGCCCCTGCCCCATCTGCTTCAGCTCCTTCATTGCACCCACGCTCCTTCCTGCGAAAGAGTTTTCCGCCCTGGTGTCTCCGATTCTAAAGGATCTTTTTCCTCACACCTCTTAGAAAACCATTTCCGATGCAGATTTTGTTCCAATTAGACTTGTTAGTGATTATGTGCTGTAATCGGAGGGAAGCACAACAAATATGTATTTATGCTGTTTAACAGAAGAGATTATCATCAGTGTATCAAAAGAAGTCCTATCACCCCTGCATAACTTTATCTATCTATTTTGCTGCTTGTATGAATTTTAATCAAGTATGTTTTATGGCCTCAGGAAGGATGTTTCCAGATGAGTGCTGTTAACAGCTTCTTGTACAGTTGTATGTGATTCATATTCAAACTTAATTTTAAATGATGCCATCAGCTGAGTCATGGCATGTCTGTAATCAGCTGGAACCGTTCTTTAATTGAAAGTTTTTTGAGAGTGGCAGAACACCGGTACTTCAGGACAAATGTTTGTTAAATTTAAAGCACCAGTGGATGGGGGAAGAACTGACTGGAATTGAGGCAAATTTGTTGTTGCAAATGTTTTGGCCATTTATCCTGTGATGTTTGCCACATCCTATTATCTTTCCTGTTGGTTAACTGTCCAGATGCTGTACGTTGGAGAATAGCAATCTCTGTTCCTACTGTCAGATTATCTTTAAAATGTACTTTGTTCTACATGGCATAATCCTTTTCAACAGAGATCACTTGGTCTCTGCTCAATATTTTTTGTTTCAGTGCATGTTAGTCATCGCCGTTAAATCTGTGTTTTGCTTAGGGATAGGAAAGGTGTTATGTTAAACCGTGTCATTGACTACCTTAATTGTAGTTTACATTTTTGGCAGGCGTCAAGATTATAACCCAGCAAATGCAGCCGAGTAAAATCCTGCCCAAACCAGTTACGATGCCTAGTACAAGCACTTCGCCCATCATGGTGGTTAGTAGCAATGGTGCCATCATGACAACCAAGTTGGTTACGACACCAACAGGTAAGCCTTGGCATAGCAAACCATTAACAAACATGTCAAGAGGTTATCTCATCAGTGGTTCTGTTCTTGTCATTTGCGAGGGGATGACGTTTTTTGTTTTTGTCAAAATTAGTTACAATTTAAATTGTGGAGCTCATGAATTATGTTATTTAAAATAAGTGTCTCTTTGAATATAACAGGTACCCAAACTACCTACACACGTCCTACATTAAATCCTACCCTCAGTGCCCGTATGGCAGCATCTGCAGGATCTACTACCTACATGAAAACGACGAGTGGGAGCATCATCACTGTAGTACCAAAGTCACTAGCCACATCCCTCGGAGGAAAGATTATCAGCAGCAGTATCATATCTGGTTAGTGTTCACTTGCACAACTGTTAATGATGAAAATTTCCCAAAGAACGCCAAAGTCACTTGGCTGGGATTACACTGTATACACTTTGTATACCCTGCAGTTCTGTGGTATTGGAACATTTTAAACATATTTAAATTTGAAGCAATTCCTTTTTCCTGAAGCCTAAATCTTTTCCTGCATCCATAGATAATTTGTTCAAAAATTAATTAAATTCATTTATGCAGGAAGTGTTGGTTCATTTGGTAAAATTATTGACTTAAACTATGCGACTGCAATTATGTAGTTAACGCTTCAGTACATCCTATTCCCTTTGGCACAGTTTTCTGACCATCCTTTTTAAAAGGTTTTCTAGTGCTGTCAGTTTGACATCAATTTCAAGCCCGTGTATCATTTGTATACTTACGCCGGTCTTTGTATTCATCATCTACAGGAATTTGGGAATAGAGGAAAGGCAATGGAAAATTGGTGGAGGGAAAGCTTAGGAACAAAGTTACTGAACTTTCTCTTAGTGAACGTTGCCTTCCTAACAGAATACCTTTTTGCTCTGTGTGTCAGCAATTTCTCATTTTATTAAACATAAAGTGGGTCACCTTTGTGAAGGGATGCAGTTCATAGTGCAAGGCATCACTGAACGTAAGAGGGAAGATGGGATTATTTGAAATTAAATTAATCAGGGTGTGGCCTCCATTGATTAAGCAAAGCATGTGGACTGTTGATTAGTATTTAAATCGTGGTCAGATTCTTAGAATTACAAAGTATTTACAGCATGGAAGCAGGCCATGTCCTATATATAGAGTACATCACTCCCCTTGCCTTAGAGTCATGGAGGACTACAGCACAGAAAAGGCCCTTCGGCCCATTGCATCTGCACTGGTCAAAATCAACCACCTAGAAACCATAGAAAAGTTAAAACACAGAAGGATCAAATGGGCCCATCTTGTCCATGCCAGCCCGAGGACACCCAAGTGTTCTAATCCCATTTTCCAGCACGCGGCCCTTATTTACTTATTTTAAATTATTTCTTACTTTTCTTGGCCTCAACGTGTGGGAACAATAGCTATCAGTTGGTTTATATGTCAGTGTACCTTGTTTTATAGCTCCCTTTATTTTATATCTCTTACTTGTCCTGCTTGCCTTTCTCATGTAGCGAACCGTGGGCATACAAGCATGTAGCATCATTGATTTTGTGCTCCTATTCCAGTCAGTCTAATCTTAATTGTATTGATCATTTTTAATGCATTTCCTCTAGGAACAACAACAAAAATAACTACTATCCCAATGACGTCTATGACGTCAAAGCCAAATGTAATTGTTGTGCAGAAGACTGCAGGGAAGGGAACAACTATCCAAGGTATTCCGGGTAAAAACGTAGTCACCACGTTGTTGAATGCTGGGGTAAGTTCACAGTTGACCTCCAGACTATCAAGTTCCCACTCTCATGTAATTCCATTCACCTGCTGTTTGATCCCCAGGTGTAGGTCACTAAAAAGTTTAATGCGTCATAAGATAAGGAAACATGCAACAATGGTACATCAGCACATGCGTTTAGTTACGGCAGAAGGTGGTTGAATATGGATGTGCACTGATAATTCCCAAGCGTCACTGATTCCCAGTATTAACCCTGAGTAAAAAAGGAATGAGGAGAAAGTAATAAGTCATTCTAACCAGTGTTATGAAATGAAATGAAATGAAAATCGCTTATTGTCACGAGAAGGCTTCAAATGAAGTTACTGTGAAAAGCCCCTAGTCGCCACATTCCGGCGCCTGTTCTGGGAGGCTGCTACGTATCTCCTAGTGGCTCCTTTAAAAGGTAGAGGTTATGTTTGCTTATCTGGATGGTTTGGGGCGAAAGAGAGATGGAAGCTGATCCAGTTAAGAGTGGAAAAATAATTTGGGATTTCATAAGAAAATATCTACGTTTGCTTGGAAACTAAACTTTATATATAGACAATATCTCTCTTCTAAAATAATTATATAGTTAACATAACAAACTTGTATTAATGCAGTGCCTTTAATATATAACATTCCAAAATGCTTTAATAATATAATCTTTATTAGTGTTACAAGTAAGCTTACATTAACACTGCAATGAAGTTACTGTGAAAGGCCCCTAGTCTCCACACTCTGGCGCCTGTTCGGGTACACAGAGGGAGAATTCAGATTGTCCAAATTACCTAACAGCGTGTCATTCGGGACTTGTGGGAGGGAACCGGAGCGCCTGGAGGAAACCCACGCAGACACAGGGAGAACGTGCAGACTCCGCACAGACAATGACCCAAGCTGAGAATCAAACCTGGGACCCTGCTGCTGTGAAGCAACAGTGCCAACCATGTGCTATCGTGCCGGCCTTTATAGGGAAAATCTAAAACAAAACATAATACCAAGTCATCTAAGATGCTGTTGGGGAAAGTTTGATCAAAGAGGTATGTTTTAAGGAGTGGGACAGGGAGAGATGCAGAGGTGTAGCAATGGAATTCCAGAGCTTGGAGCCCAGGCAACTGAAGGCATATTGACTATACAATGGTTAGCACTGTTACTTCCCAGCGCCTGGGACCTGGGTTCGATTCCCAGCTTGGGTCACTGTCTGCGGAGTCTGCACATTCCCCCCATGCTGCGTGTGTTTCCTCCGCGTGCCCTGGTTTCCTCCCACAAGTCCCGCAAGACGTGCTTGTTAAGTGAATTGGATATTCTGAATTCTTCCTCCATGTACCCGAACAGGCGCTGGAGTGTGGCGACTAGGGGATTTTTACAGTAACTTCATTGTAGTGTTAATGTAATCCTATTTGTGACACTAATAAGGATTATTATTATTAGAATTAGAGAAGCGTAAAGCTTTTGAACGTTTTAGGGCTGGCGGAGATTCAAAAAATAGTGAGGAGGAAGCTGTGAAGCAATTTAAAAGCATGGCATTGCTTAACTGGGAGGCAGTGTAGGTCAGGGAGCAGAGGGGTGATGGGTAAATGGGACTCTGCGCAAGTAAAGACCCAGGCAGCAGAGGTTTGGATAATGTTTAGTTTATAAAGGGTAAAACATAGGAGGATAGACAGGTGTGTTATATTAGTCAAGCCCATAGATAACAAGCGTAAATGAGTGTTTCAACAGCAGGTGAGCTGAGACATAGTTGGAGTTCAATGATGTTACTAAATTCTTGTTGATGTTGAGAATATGGTCGGATGCTTAATTCAAGACCAAATATGACACCAAGCCATAAATTGTGTTGTGGCATTTGACTAGAGCAGCGTTGAAAAGTGTTTTAAGTAACTCTCGTTGCACTGAGATACTTTGGCATTTTTCAAATATATAGTTGATCCTGTTCTGTAACATTTATCAAAATAATTTTTAAAAAGACAAAGTTTTGGGTATTTTTGTGTTAATGTGTGCATGCTTAATTTGGGTTGAAAAATTGTACATTAGCCCTCAAAACATTGACTTGTCTATTTTTCCCCCACTTCTCCTTTTTCAATCTGCCTACCAGGGTGAAAAGACCATTCAGGCAGTACCCGCAGGGACAAAACCAGCAATTATCACTGCAACAAGGCCCATCACTAAAATGATTGTGGCTCAGCCAAAAGGGGTATGTTCGTCAGTACAACCCACCACAAAAATCATCCCCACCAAAATTCTCTACGGCCAGCAAGGGAAAACACAGGTGAGTGGGTTCTAAAGCTGCAGAAATAAAAAGTGGAAAATGCTGGGTGACAAAGAGGGATACCTGAAATATTGAACTCGCTCTCTTAACCTGGTCTTCCTCAGATCCTATCTGAGTAGTACACTATCATCAATCCTTTGTCATATTCGCATTTACTTTTCATCCCCAAGAGTATTGACATATGTGTCAGTAAGAATGTTCTTTTTGTTAAACTGTGACATTGAAGAACAACATCTGTTGTCACACATGATCTCCATTTTGCTACCATTGTTCACTGGAAAGCTTTGACTTTTACATTGATTTATACATGTCAGAAGTCTCTCCAATCCCCCTCCTCCCAGTGGCATGTTCTGCTGCCATGGAGGGTGGCTTGCTAGTGGCGTGATCATCTTATCCAGCCGCTTCCCATTGAATGCACCCCTCCCCACCGTGAAATTCGCAGCGGGGATGCGCCATCAGTAGGACCATAAGATCCTGCCAGTGTGAGCGACCAGAAAATCCCCCACCCCCGGGATTACGTTTTTTGAGTTTATCTTTAGTGTGTGCAGTAATCACCGTGTCAGGTAATAGCTTCCGCAGTGCCTAAATGGAGCTGTATGTGTACTTCGCTGAATTTGGTCAGAGGGCTGACTTCAATGATGAGTCTTTTTTTTTTAACAAACAATTTTACTGAAGTATTTTTTGGCATTGGTAAACAGTTACAGATAACAGAAATGTGCAAACATCAATATAAAACCAATACTTCAATCAAACCATACTGCACATGCCCGCTCCTCTCCCCTAGACACTACCCGCCTATTTATCCCTCCTACTCTAATCTCACAACCCCCCACGCCGACATTCACGCCCTCGCGAAGAAGTCGATGAATGGTTGCCACCTTCGGGTAAACCCCAATACAGATCCCCTCAAGGCGAACTTAATTTTTTCCATACCCAGAAAACTTGAGATGTCCGAAAGCCATAGTTCAGTCTTCGGGGGTTTTGAGTCCCTCCAGGCCAGCAGTATTCGCCGCCGGGCTATCAGGGAAGCAAAGGCCAGAACATCTGCCTCTTTCTCCCCCTGGACTCCCGGGTCTTCCGAAACCCCCAAAATTGCCACCCCTGGACACATCACCACCCTTGTTTTCAGCACCCGGGACATGACCGCCGCAAATCCCTCCCTGTACCCCCTAATCTTAGGACATGCCCAAAACATGTGAACATGGTTCGCTGGTCCTCCCGCGCATCTAGCGCACTTGTCCTCTACCCCAAAGAATTTGCTCATCCGAGCTACCATCACGTGGGCCCGGTGAACGACCTTAAATTGAATTAGGCCGAGCCTGGCACATGTTGCGGTTGAGTTTACCCTACTCAGAGCTTCCGCCCACAGCCCGTCCTCCATCTCCCCGCCAAACTCCTCCTCCCATTTGAGTTTCAGTTCCTCCGTCTGGGACTCTTCCTCCTTCATGAGCACCTTGTAGATATCCGAGACTCTACCCTCTCCTCCTTCTCCTCTAGAGACTATTCTGTCCTGGATCCCTATTGGCGGGAGGCGTGGGAAGGATGGGACCTGTCTGCGTACAAAGTCCCGCACCTGTAAGTACCTAAAGTCATTTCCCCTTACCAGCCCAAATTTCTCCTCCAAGCCCCTCAAACTCGCAAAGCTCCCTCCAGGAACATATCGCCTACCCTCCCCACCCCCGCCCGCCGCCATATTCGCAACCCTCCATCCATGTTCCCGGGGGCGAATCGATGGTTTCAATGATGAGTCATTGATTGGGGTGCACCACAACTGCAGTCTGGGTTCCTTGCAAGGACCTGTTAAGTTTTGAGGTAAAACCAAATTCTTCCTTACTCCCCGCTTCTCTCTCTTTCCCCATCCCAGCCCAAATATGTGTCTGCGTGTGTAAATGTTACTCGTGAAAGCAGGAATGAGGTCGTTATTTTTTCATGCAGCTATCCAAGCATGTCCTGTGCTTATTTTCCTTCACCGGCCATGTCAGTGTTAGTGTTGAGTTTCCATCAGCGAGTTACCAAACAGAAGATAGGAGCAGGAGTAGGCCAGTCCATCCCTCAAGCCTGTTCTGCCATTCAATATGATCATGACTGATTCTCTACCTCAATGCCGTACTCCTGCTTTCTCCCCATACCCCTTGACGCTGTTAGTTTCTAGGAATCTATTTCCTCCTGAAATATATTCAGTAACTTGGCCTCCATAGCCTTCTGTGGTAGAGAATTCTGAGGGTTCACTATCCTCTGAGCTCAGTGGTTTCTCCTCATCTCAGTCCTAAATGGCCTATCCTGAGACTGTGACCCCTTGTTCTAGACCCCAGCCAGGGCAAACAACATCCCTGCATCTAGCCTATCCATCAGTTTCAGAATTTTATATGTTTCAATGTGATCCCCTCTTATTCTTCTAAATTCCAGTGAATACAGACCTAGTCAACCTAACCTCCCCAAATCTGAGCTGCTTGTTGGTCAAACAAGGAGAGAAGGTTGGATGTTCATCACTATAGATGTTACTGAATTGGGTCAGTCATAGTGAGAGAGCTATCGGAACAGATACTCAAACACTCATTGGGACACTCATTCCCAAATTGCAGTTGCGCAAAGTAACGTACTTGACGGCAGGCATCTGATCAGTAGGGAAAAAGCTGCCGTCTTAACCATAGTGTTCTATAGGGCTCAGTGTTGGGCCCTTGATGTTTGTTGTATATATTCATGATTGAGACTTAAATGTGGTTGGCATGATTTGGAAATTTGTAGATGACAGAAAATTGGCTTTGTAGTTGATAGTGAAGAGGATAGCTGTCGACTCCAGAATGATATAAATGGTTTGGTTGAGTGGGCAGAGAAGTGGCAAATACAGTTCAATCAGGAAAAGTGTGAGGTGACGCATTTGGGGAGGGCAAACAAAGCAAGAGAATACTCAATAAACAGGAAGATATTGAGAGGGTTGAGGAAGTGAGAGACCCTGGAGTGCATGTCCACAGGCCCTTGAAGGTGGCAGAACAGGTGGACAAGGTGGTCAAGAAAGCATATGGAATGCTTTCCTTTATTGGACAAGGTATTGAATACAAAAGCTGGAGTTTTGAGTAGAGTTCTGGTCACATTACAGGAAGGACATAATTGCTCTGGAGAGGGTGCAGAGGAGATTTACAAGAATGTTGCCAGGGTACAGTTTAGGTGATGGAAAATAGGATTAAAATGAGTGGCTAGTTATTTTTTTTTTTGGTCTGCACAGACACGATGGGCTGAATGGCCTCTTTCTGCACCGTCACTTTTCTATGGTTCAGTGTGTCAGAGCTGGTAGAAAAGAGAATTGAGATGGGGTTTGCCCACATTTTGGAACTGCAAATCATTTTGGAGATGGTACTTTATGATCTTGGAACACGCATGGTAAATGATTTGGAATATTGGATGGGCAGTGTAAAAGATGCCTTTTGTTATGTTGTTTGAATAAGTGGATATAATTAAGCACAGTATATTCTATATATGGAGTACATAGGGGAACTGAGATGAGGCTGTTACGGTTTGCTCAGTTTAGAATCCTCCCTCCTTACCTCCCAGGTCTTCCTGCTAATTGCTAGGTTTTAATAGCCTGTGGCCTCTATACTAATAAAGGATACTTTTCATTACATTACAGGTTCTAATTAAACCAAAGCCTGTAGCTTTCCAGGCCACGATGGTGAGTGAGCAGACCCGGCAGCTGGTGAGTGAAACTCTTCAGCAGGTCTCGAGGGTCACAGAGGGAAGTAGCTTGTCTGGACAAGAAGGCAGCCTGAAGGAAGAGGCACAATCCTTTGCTGAGGGCAGCAGTGGGAGTGGTTCCTCTAGTGACACCGTACAAATCTCGCATGGTACAAACTCTCAAAATGCTTTATCTTTTATGGGTTTTTTTATTTGGGGGAAGTGAAGATTGGAATATATCTTCTGAGGCTTGTGAATGCATATGACCGGATAAGGAAGGAAGGAAGGTCAGACTTCAGAGGATGTGGAGTTGAAGTGTGAACAGCAGATTTAATAGCCGAATGGGACAATAAAGAAAAAAGGATACAGTTACAGTAGTTATGTCTGTGCGTCTCCATTCCACCATCTCTCCCCCCAACGGCCTTGTGTTTTACTTTGGTAGGTAGGAAATCCCAAAGCAGCAACTTAGACCATGCATAAGCCTCAAGTTACTGGAAGGGAAAGCAAAGGGCAAAAGGTTTATTCCTACTGGTACCAGTTGTATTTTTATAACTTAAAATGCAATCTTGTTTAGTGTACTTGAATTAAGTAATGCATAATCAAATTGCTGTTATGCTACCCTTTACCCTTTTTATGGAATGAGTTTTGCGGATGGGGAGGTACAATCACAAAACCACCAATAGTAATAAGAATTTGCAAAGGTATTTTGACTATTCAGTCGCTATAAGCCACAGCCAGTTATTATTAGGTCACCTTGTAACTCAGTAAATTCAACACCCTTTCTGATTTGGAATGGGCTGTATCATCCACCCCTCCCTGCCAACTCCCTGACTACACCTTATTTTCTGATCAAGAAATAGTGTGTAGTATTTTCCAACAGATTTCCTGCACATTTCCCAAATCTACAGTGTTTTGAGCCCTTGCATAATCAAAAAAAACTATACCTGTTGTTAAACTGTAGTTGATTAAAATTTTAGCCTAATGACCACACTTTTCATGCAGGTCTGTAATCAAAGACACGATTAACTGGAATTTCCATTGTCAGATGTAAAAGCAAATATTGAGAATGCTGGAAACCTGAAATGGTGGAAATACTCAGCAGGTCTGGTGGTACCTGTGCAGAGAGAAGCAGATATTTTGTTAGAACGTACACTTGAAATACTAACTCTTTTTTTCTCTCCACAGATGATGCCTGACCTGCTGAGTATTTCTAGAAATCCATGTACCTATCGACATTGGGTAGTGGATTTTTAATTTTAGTTTTCAGTTGTCTAGCTAGGAAATTTCCATGTCTTGCTTTGAATGTACCATGGTGTGTGAATAATAAACCTAATTTCATTAAGTTTACAAAATTATGTTTCCGCAAAGTTTCAGTAGATAAAATGCATGCTTTTAAAATTTTGAACTAACACACGGATTATGATTTTAATTTTGTGTTACGCTATGTTAGATGTTGGTTTAGAAACTCGATATCTCCAATGTTGTAAATTCATGCTTTTTATCATTGTGTCCCACATTTTAAAAATTAGCATCTACTTTTCTACTGACTTTTTGCATATTTCACATGCGTTTCTCGTAGAGCGAAAGGCTGATTTATTTCATATGTAGCTGTGCTCAAATATTTCTCTCGTATTTTGTATGAACCCATTTTGGTGAACGTCCATCATGCGGTTTAGGTAGTATTTTAAATACAAAATATATCTTGGTGCATTGGTGTTCCATCAAGCTGTGTCTCAGAGTGGTTTTTGATGGTACACGGAACTATTTCCTCATCTCTACCTTGTCATTGTGAAAGATGCTAAGTGGAGCCAAGACATTTTTTTGCTGCAAGCTGTGACTACCTCACTCCTGAAGTAATTCCACTGAATGAAGGTCTCTTGGGTTGCTAAGCAAATGCAAGTGCTTCTTCCTGTCTTTGCTCCTGCATTTCTCCTTGTGGTTGATGGCAGAGCAGGATCAGTGAAGTTTGTCTCCCCTCTCAACTGGAAATGGTGTGAGGTACAGGGTCATGTGAAAGGAAAGCATTAGTCTAAAATTTTAAAGGGGTGGTTTTGTAGCTAAATGAGGGTTAGTATGGGACCTCAACATATATAAGAGTAGACTGTAGTCTGATATGTGAAGAGGTATCTTGTTAATGATGCAGAACAGTTTTCAGGATTGATCGATAAGGAATTTAGTCTTCTACTCATTAAGTAAAGTGGAGGACGAAGTGCATTGTAGATTTGAAAGTTACTTTGTTGAGGTAGCATTTTAAATACAAAGCTATGTGCTCTTCCTTAACCCCTGCTTGTTGTTTTGTCTTAATTGTCATATTAGGCAAAACCAGATCGTACATCGAGATACAGAAAACCCGAAATAATTACTTGAGTAAGTCCAGACATTATGCCTTCCCTGTTACTTTGTAAAACTGCCCACCATGTATAAGTCTCTGTGGGATATCTTTCACAACATGTATTTTGTATCTGCTTCCTCTTTTTAGTTTTTCCTTTTGATTATAAGGTTTATTGTCCATTTCAACTCGTGTGGAATCATTTTGTTAAATCACAAGGCCATCATATTATTCCCATACATCACCCTGCTTTAATTCCTTACTCCCTTTTCAATTGAATTGTTCTGTTTAAACTAACACAGTTCAACATTTTGGCTATTCTGAAAACAACAAACTGTATGCACATGTACACATGTAGGTTGATCTATTCTCCCTGGATGTGTTGTTGTGGAAAAATAAATCAGTACACCTTTCCAGAAAAATATGGTTAAGTTAAAGTGATATAGAGGAGCTTTATCCTTAATATTGCTTTATGGCGATTTTTGTCAGATCAGTCATAAGTGATATAAGTGAGTTGTAAGGAAATTGTTGACATTTAGTTTAAATTAATGTTGTGCTGGGTGCATATAATAATCTCTGTATATTCTTAAATGGAAGGATGTTTTAATGAAGGCAAGCATGCTCTTTTCTGGCACTAATCCTCTGGAGTACATAGGTCCCTTGGCTCCTCTTTGTTTTAAAGATTTTTTTTCTGTTTTAAATACTTTTCCATTCAAACTTGATTTTCTTGAAGGTTTTGATCCTTAACGGCATAACACTTTGTTATGTAGTATATTCTATTTGATCAAACAAAAAAGCTTCTGTATTTCCTTGAATATCCCGGAAGTTAAATTTTGAATGGGTCTGCAAAATCTAGCTTCTACTTTAACTACACATGCTGTAGTTTTAATGGGCCAGTTGCCGTACCACTTGTTAATTTCTGCAAGGTGTATTCATTCTTTGAAGCAACAGGAAAATAGCCGAATAAACGCCAGGGTTGGGTCTTGTTCTGGAATGCAGCAATGTGAGATCCCTGAGGCAGGCTGTCTATACAGTGCCTGCATATGGCTGGTGAGCTGAGTTTTATCAGGGACCAACCAAGTTGCTAGTTCTTTTGTCACTTGAATTGATATGACAGAAATTCCGGTAGTTGGAATAGACGAGCTGAGGGTGGTGAGCAACAGAGTTTTTACTGAACCCTAATTTATGTCTTATCCAGGTGTGTAAGCGTGCAAATTTCAAAAGCTCAAATACTTTTTCCCCCACTCAAATTGGGACAAGTTTCAGTTCCCCAAAAATATTCTTTGCAGATGACAATAAATTGGTGTTCTAAGGGACATCAAATGGTTTTGATGGAAGAACCCAATTTTTAAAGAATCTGCTGACGTTTGTAAAGAACATAAAAACTACCAGGGTTAGAACATTTTCTGCTCCATCCAACCCCCTTTCCTACCACCGCCAGCCTCCCAGTTATCTTCCCACCAAGCTATTGACACATTTCCATTGTAACTGAAGCCCTCCATTAAATAAAAGCAAATTACTGCGGATGCTGGAATCTGAAACAAAAGAGAAAATGCTGGAAAATCTCAGCCGGTCTGGCAGCATCTGTAAGGAGAGAAAAGAGCTAACGTTTTCAGTCCAATGACTTGAATCTCTCTTTAAGTCTTGAGTCAAGGTTTGTGTGTTCCGGCTCCATTCATGAGACTTGTAATCTAGGTTGACGCTTCATTGTGGAACTGACGGGGTGCCGCAATGCCGGAGGCGCCACCTTTCACATGAGATGTTAAACCAAGGCACTGTCTGCCGTTTCAAGCAGATGTAAAAATTCCATGACGCTATTCAAATAAATGCAGGAGTGTTCCTTCCAATGTGTTGATAAATATTTATCCCCCAACCAATATCACTGAAGAGGTTTACCTAGTCACTTATCTCATTGATGTTTGTGAGCCTCGACTGTGCACATTTGTTGCTGTATTTCCTTACCTTATGACAGTGACTAATTTAACAACTGTTGAGGCTTTAGGCGATCCTGAAGAGTGAACAATGTTATATTAATGTTTTGGAAGGTAAAGTCAGATTACTTGTACCTATTTGAGTTATCTTGTGATAAGAGAAGTTGTAACTTCCATCAGGAAGTGAAGTTAAGAAAACATTGATAACTGTTGCATTGTGCCCCACATTGTCCTCACAAAGTACTTGCACATTTCCCAGAATTACTGGTTTTTTTTTTGGTTGGGATGTTGAACATTACCATAAGTGGAACACTGTTAGTGCAAAATATCTTTGGTTAGCGTACATTAAGTAATCTGAAATGCTATTAGCCTGTTAGACTTTATCTCAATGGCACTGGAATGCAAAGAGAAGGAAGTGATGCTTAGTTGTAATGACCCTTGTTTAGACCCCATCTGGCAGGCTGCATTCTGTTTTGGGCAATTACATACGGCTATATTGGCCCTGGAATGAATGCAACATAGATTCACCAGAATTATAGCATGACTTAAAGGATTAAATTAAATGGATAGACTGCATAAACTTGCCTTCTATTCTCTTCAGTTTAGACGGTTGGGGGGGTAAAGATTAGCTGCTCACCGTCCCTTTCTCAAGGCTAGTTATGAGTAGGCAAGAAATGGGTGACTTTGCCAACACCAGCAGATCCAATGAAATAATTTTAAAAGTCCAATATTTAAAGTAATAATATTTAAGAAGAGTAGACATTGAAAAATCATTTCTTCTGGTGGGAAATCCAAATCAAGAAAGCTTAATCTTAAATTAAAGGTAAGCCATTCAGAGTGAAATCAGGAAGCAGTTGAAGGTGGGTAAATGGAACGTTGAGGTACAGACCAGCCTTGAACTGATTGGTTTGAATTGTGGAGCAAGCTTAAGGAACTGAGTGGCCTATATTCCTGTGCCTATGCATCAGTTCACCTTTTCCTAAGCAAATACATTAACATTCTCCCGTTTTCACTATGAAGATATCAATGGCGAATTGATTTCCAACAACATTTGTTCTCTTGAGAGCTAAAATGATCTGTTAGTGGGTTATTTGGTCATTAAAAGTGATATCCCTGAATGAAGATCACAAGTAGGAACTTGGCTTACTCCAGCTGAGGAGTGCTGGTGTAGGTTGTTGTCTCCTCACAGCGAACCCAGCTGAGATCAATGAACTTGGCACAAGCGGGAACTCAATCTCGTCTATACAGCACAACAGCACGCAATCATTATCAACTGAGCCTAGGAAAACCTATATGCATATATTATGAGAGAGTGTTTGGCTTCGCGTGCTAACTGCCACATAATACCTTAACCATGTTTATTTCTGGTTTAGTAAAGTGAAAGTTGAAACATCCTGCAGTTTGAATAAAATTCTGCTTTTAATTGCAGACTCTCAGCAAGTGGTTCATGTTATTTCATCAAGGAGCCAGGATTGGGCAGAACATGAAGTTGCCATGGACACCAGCCCCACAATTATTTATCAAGATGTTTCTGGGGAACCACAATCAGCAACATCCACCATTAAAGCATTGCTGGAACTCCAGCAGACGGGTGTGCATTTTTTTTCCTTTTAAACTGCTAGTTTAATTTTGCTATAAAGTGGGGAGCAGTGGCTAGCAATGCTGCCCCTCACAGCGCCAGGGATTCAGGTTCGGTTCCGGCCTTGGGTGACTCTCCGTGTCTATGTGGGTTTCCTCCAGGTGCTCCGGTTGCCTCCCATAGTCCAAAGATGTGCAGGTCAGGTGGGGGAGCCTAGCCAATAGTGTTGAAATAGTTGAATCTAGATGTAACAAAGGCATGACTAAGGGTTTCAGCAGCAGATAAGCTGAAACAGACACAGACTGCCATTGAAGGATGAGGAGGGAAAGTTTACCTTTGTCTCAGTCACAAGATGTCATTTGTGAGGCGGATAAGAGCTACGGTGACATTGTGGCAGCGGTGGAAACCTGATTAGCGGGATTAGACTTCTAGGAAAAATGGGCAGGAATTTGGAAGGAAACAACATGTTCAAGGACTTTGGAAGGGACAGGGAGCTTGGAGGTTAGGTGGTGAGGTCAGAGGTTGGATTTTTGAGGAGATGGGTGATGACAATAGATTTAAAGGAGAAAGCGACAGCACCTGGAGAGATCTGTTTACATTATAGAGAATTAGGGAGGATAAGAGGGCAGTGAACTAACTGAGGGAAAGATCATGATGGGATGGAGGAGACCCAAGTGATAAAATCTTTATCATACTTGGGAGGGCAGGAGAAAATTATCATTTTGAAAGTGAGGTGGAGAACAAGGTGAGATGCTCAAAGGAGGGGAAGGTGACCTAGGAATAGGCAGTCGGGTCAAGTTGTGATTTGGGATGTTCAAACTACTTGCATTAGAAAACACTTCTTTATCTTGCTGCTAATCTTGAATTGTTACAGTATAGCCAGGTCCTGGATTACTGGAGCTCCAGACATCTCAAGTCCTCAATAATTACTCCTCCATTTCCATCTAGTTCAGCTCACTGCTCTCAAAAAGTCTTTCTCCAAATATTCCTGCATTCGTCAACACATTTTCAATCACGGATGTGCTGACTGTGTGCCCCTCTCTCTGCTTCTCTGACCACGGGGAAGTTTTTAAATGGTCTTGCATTCAATGTTTGTTCTTATTTTCCCCATGCTGTAGCACTGAAATTAAGTTTAATTTGAATTTGCAATTAATTTGAATTTGCAGTGGCTAGTGTTTGCATCTTTCCTCCCTTCCTATTGGTTTCTGCCCTCTGTGCCCCGAGTTGGTCCAACAATCCAATCCTTAACTTCTGGTGGCAAGACCTGTGCTCCTGATCTTTTATCTTCTCCTTGAGCCGTCTCTGTGTCATCACCAACCTTGTCACTTCTACCTCGAGGCAATCCAATTGCTCTGGTCTGTGGCCACTTTCTGCAGCACCCTCGCTGTCGCCTCTTGGTTCTCCAGTCTCATCTCCGTTCATTCCAGCGCCTCTTTGAAGGACCCATTGCAATTTCTATGGCCGATCTCATGGATGCCATGAGGTCCTCCTTGATGGAGTCCCTGTGTTTTTGGTGCTCCTGTGTAAGGAGCTCCAGACACTGCCCCGCTGGGTGGGCCAGAGTTTGCGCTGGCGATCCCTCTCAATCTGCCATATCCTGCTCCACTTTGCTCCGCATGTCTGCGGTCTGGATCTTGTTCTCCTGACTCTTGCTTTTACGGTTTTTCTGACTCTGGCTTGTTTGAGGGCATTTCCTCGGGTGGTTGTTAATTTAGGGTAAGGGTGGGTGGGGGTTTCTTTTGCTGTTTCTGTGTCTGGTTTTCGGGTTAAGAGGGCCGAATTCGAAATTCCCAAGGGAGAGTCACCTTTCTTGCAACTGTTCAGTACTTTGCCACCACCGGAAATGACTAAAAACTTTTCTAATACGAAAATCATTATAAAATCTTCTCTTGCCCTTCTCTGCTCCAGTGAAACTTGACCCAGTATCTTTCTGACCTTCATGAATATAGACCAGAATTCTCCGGCTGTTCACTCCGGCGGGATTCTCTGGTCCCGTTGGCAGCGCATCCCCTGCCGTGGGTTTCCCTGAAATTCCAGTGACAGCAGCAGAGAATCCTCGCCAGTGAACGGTGCAGTGAATCCAGCCGCCAAGAAACATGTAGCTGGGAAGCCTGAGAATCCCGCCCTTAGTTTCGCATCCCTAGCATTGTCTTTTTTAAAACATTTAGAGTACCCAATTCATTTTTTCCAATTAAGGGGCAATTTAGCGTGGCCAATCCACCTAGCCTGCACATCTTTGTGTTGTGGGGGCGAAACCCACGCAAACATGGGGAGAATGTGCAAACTCCACATGGTCAGTGACCCAGAGCCGGCATCGAACCTGGGATCTCGACGCTGTGAGGCTGCAGGGCTAACCCACTGCGCCACCGTGCATTGTCATTGCCATTCTCTGCTCTGCAATCTCTGCTTTGAATGTTCTTACAATGATAGGGTGTCTTAAAGGATGCACAATGCCAGCTGCCACCTGCCCATTGCTTTATACAAATTTACTGTTGCATATTTACTTTTTTAACTTCGACCCCGTGACTTTATCATCTTGTATTTTCATTGACATTGTACACGTGCGCACCCATGCACACTGCAGCAGGAGTGAGTAGATAGCCACCTATATTGGTCTCTGGTCGGCACTAACTTCGCTGACCTCCTCTGGTGCAAAGAAATTAGCCAGTATTCCTGCCAGAGATTGTAATCCAGTAACTCCTAAAGCAGAACTTTTTAAAAAAGGAAGGAGTCCCATGCACCAACAGAAAGAAACCCACTGGGCAAGATTTCACTGAAGTTTTTATGCATTTAGGCTTCGATTAAATTTGAAATGAAATGAAAATCGCTTATTGTCACAAGTCGACTTCAAAATGAAGTTACTGTGAAAAGCCCCTAGTCGCCACAGTCCGGCGCCTGTTCGGGGAGGCTGTTACGGGAATTGAACCGTGCTGCTGGCCTGCGTTGGTCTGCTTTCAAAGCCAGCGATTTAGCCCTGTGCTAAACAGCCCCTCCTGTGCTAATTTGGGTGACTCCTGAGCAGTTTGTTTGGATTGATCTTGATGAGGAACCAAGTGGGCTGACGGAAATGATTTTCAACACTTTTTTTTTTTAGGTATAGGTAAAGAAAAGCTGGAATCTAAATCTCGGCAGCCTACCATCGATCTCAGCCAGATGGCGGTCCCAATCCAAATGACACAGGAAAAGAGACTGTCACCAGAAAGTCCAGCCATCACTGCACTCGACTCGGAGCTGGCTTCAGAGTACTTCAGCTCTGGTAAGTGCCCTTCAAGGTGGCTTGAGGTTTAGTGTTGGTGGGATTACTGGGATAGGGTGGAGGTGTTGACCTTGGGTAGGGTGCTCTTTCCAAGAGCCGGTGCAGACTCGATGGGCCGAATGGCCTCCTTCTGCACTGTAAATTCTATGATAATCTATGAAAATAAAGCAGATTTCTTAGATTGCAGTTGGGCTCATTTGAGGCAGTGTTCTACAATTAGTTACTCTAGGTTGAGGAGCAGCGGAACAAGAGACAACCAAGGGTTCTCTCCACTGACTAGTTTTCATTGATACTTAAAATAGGTTTGGGGTTACAGGCATTGGTTGACAATTTTGGGTTTAGTTGTGATGGCTTCCATGGTTAAAGAGCCTGCACCACTTGTTGTCTTAAAATCACCAATGATAAATGTTGAACAGCAACCTTGTCACAATACACCAACAAATGCCATGGTCTTCAGGAGGAAACAATGCGGAGTTTCAAGCTCAGCTTTGCATTTATTGAAGTATCCAGTTTCATTATGGTACTGTGATCCATGTTGCTGTCAAACTCGCCTCCCTCGTGTGTCTGAAGCATTGCTGTACTGAATTCTCAGAAACTTTGATTCCTTGTGCCAAATGAGCATTGCGTCGAAGCAGCAAACTGATTAAACCTTTAACACTTTAGGGATTTACTGTACCCCTAAGTAACTGAGGTGTCACTTAAGTTGTATGTGAAAAGGCCATTGAATTATTCACCAAACTTTATTTTCTTCACTCTGCAGTAGTTATTTGCAGCAACTCCAGTGTGTAAGTAAGATTCTAAAGCTATTAGGCTTGGAAAGTGTGCTCACCAGCTAGCTTGACAGGAGTTATTTTCCAATTTCCAATTAAGGGGAAAGAAACTCAGTAGCTTGCAACTAACCCCGTGTCTTTGTCCTTCCACTTCCAAACTTTCTTTATTTCTCTTTTATTACTTGCTGCATTTGAACCTAATTGGATCATTTCCTCTGGGGAAACAGTCTTTGGTGAGTGAAATCAGACAAATTGCTCAGTATGTTGTTTAAAAAAAAAAAAAAAAATCCCTTTGGACCAAATCAGAATATATGTTGCATATGGTGGGTAGTAATGTGGATGGAGGGTTATTTTTAAAAAGGTGTGAGACAGACTGAGTACATCAGTGAAGGAAGATGCACGAGTGGCAAACAAAATTACTGGGAAACCAAAGGAAAAGGCAGACGGGAAACTCCTTCAGAAACGGAGCTGCGGATGTTACAGTATGATTGCGTGTGAGTCGTAAGCAGGCAGTGAACGTTAGACAACGATGCAATTAACATGAACAAGAGTGGGAAAAGAACAATTCCATGAAGATGCCTTTATTGTCATGAAAGTTTTTTTTTTAGGCAATCTGTGTTTAAGTTGGTGCGTCTCAGTAATTCATCTAATAATTGGGAATACAATTTTTCCAGTCAGTTTTTTTGAAATCCACCAGGTGACAGCATTCCGGTAGTTTTACACGCTGTGTGTTAGTGTGTAGTGTGTGTGTTTGTTAGTGTGTAGTGTGTGTGTTTGTTAGTGTGTTTGTGTGTGTGTGTTTGTTTGTGTGTGTTTGTTTGTGTTTTTGTTTGTGTTTTTGTTTGTGTGTTTGTTTGTGTTTGTTTGTGTTTGTTTGTGTGTTTGTTTGTGTGTGTGTTTGTGTGTGTGTTAGTTTTTGTTAGTGCGTGTTTGTTAGTGCGTGTGTTTGTGTGCGTGTGTTTGTGTGCGTGTGTTTGTGTTTGTGTGCGTGTGTTTGTGTGCGTGTGTTTGTGTGCGTGTGTTTGTGTGCGTGTGTTTGTGTGCGTGTGTTTGTGTGCGTGTGTTTGTGTGCGTGTGTTTGTGTGCGTGTGTTTGTGTGCGTGTGTTTGTGTGCGTGTGTTTGTGTGCGTGTGTTTGTGTGCGTGTGTTTGTGTGCGTGTGTTTGTGTGCGTGTGTTTGTGTGCGTGTGTTTGTGTGCGTGTGTTTGTGTGCGTGTGTTTGTGTGCGTGTGTTTGTGTGCGTGTGTTTGTGTGCGTGTGTTTGTGTGCGTGTGTTTGTGTGCGTGTGTTTGTGTGCGTGTGTTTGTGTGCGTGTGTTTGTGTGCGTGTGTTTGTGTGCGTGTGTTTGTGTGCGTGTGTTTGTGTGCGTGTGTTTGTGTGCGTGTGTTTGTGTGCGTGTGTTTGTGTGCGTGTGTTTGTGTGCGTGTGTTTGTGCGTGTGTTTGTGCGTGTGTTTGTGCGTGTGTTTGTGCGTGTGTTTGTGTGCGTGTGTTTGTGTGCGTGTGTTTGTGTGCGTGTGTTTGTGTGCGTGTGTTTGTGTGCGTGTGTTTGTGTGCGTGTGTTTGTGTGCGTGTGTTTGTGTGCGTGTGTTTGTGTGCGTGTGTTTGTGTGCGTGTTTGTGTGCGTGTGTTTGTGTGCGTGTGTTTGTGTGCGTGTGTTTGTGTGCGTGTGTTTGTGTGCGTGTGTTTGTGTGCGTGTGTTTGTGTGCGTGTGTTTGTGTGCGTGTGTTTGTGTGCGTGTGTTTGTGTGCGTGTGTTTGTGTGCGTGTGTTTGTGTGCGTGTGTTTGTGTGCGTGTGTTTGTGTGCGTGTGTTTGTGTGCGTGTGTTTGTGTGCGTGTGTTTGTGTGCGTGTGTTTGTGTGCGTGTGTTTGTGTGTTTGTGTGCGTGTGTTTGTGTGCGTGTGTTTGTGTGCGTGTGTTTGTGTGCGTGTGTTTGTGTGCGTGTGTTTGTGTGCGTGTGTTTGTGTGCGTGTGTTTGTGTGCGTGTGTTTGTGTGCGTGTGTTTGTGTGCGTGTGTTTGTGTGCGTGTGTTTGTGTGCGTGTGTTTGTGTGCGTGTGTTTGTGTGCGTGTGTTTGTGTGCGTGTGTTTGTGTGCGTGTGTTTGTGTGCGTGTGTTTGTGTGCGTGTGTTTGTGTGCGTGTGTTTGTGTGCGTGTGTGTGCGTGTGCGTGTGCGTGTGTGCGTGTGTTTGTGTGCGTGTGTTTGTGTGCGTGTGTGCGTGTGTGCGTGTGTTTGTGTGCGTGTTTGTGTGCGTGTGTTTGTGTGCGTGTGTTTGTGTGCGTGTGTTTGTGTGCGTGTGTTTGTGTGCGTGTGTTTGTGTGCGTGTGTTTGTGTGCGTGTGTTTGTGTGCGTGTGTTTGTGTGCGTGTGTTTGTGTGTGTGTGTTTGTGTGTGCGTGTTGTGTGTGTGTGCGTGTTGTGTGTGTGTGCGTGTTGTGTGTGTGTGCGTGTTGTGTGTGTGTGCGTGTTGTGTGTGTGCGTGTTGTGTGTGTGTGCGTGTTGTGTGTGTGTGCGTGTTGTGTGTGTGTGCGTGTTGTGTGTGTGTGCGTGTTGTGTGTGTGTGCGTGTTGTGTGTGTGTGCGTGTTGTGTGTGTGTGCGTGTTGTGTGTGTGTGCGTGTTGTGTGTGTGTGCGTGTGTGTGCGTGTTGTGTGTGTGTGTGCGTGTTGTGTGTGTGTGTGCGTGTTGTGTGTGTGTGTGCGTGTTGTGTGTGTGTGCGTGTTGTGTGTGTGTGTGCGTGTTGTGTGTGTGTGTGCGTGTTGTGTGTGTGTGTGCGTGTTGTGTGTGTGTGTGCGTGTTGTGTGTGTGTGTGCGTGTTGTGTGTGTGTGTGCGTGTTGTGTGTGTGTGTGCGTGTTGTGTGTGTGTGTGCGTGTTGTGTGTGTGTGTGCGTGTTGTGTGTGTGCGTGTTGTGTGTGTGTGTGCGTGTTGTGTGTGTGTGTGCGTGTTGTGTGTGTGTGCGTGTTGTGTGTGTGCGTGCGTGTTGTGTGTGCGTGCGTGTTGTGTGTGCGTGCGTGTTGTGTGTGTGTGCGTGTTGTGTGTGTGTGCGTGTTGTGTGTGTGTGCGTGTTGTGTGTGTGTGCGTTTGTTTGTGCGCGCGTTTGTTTGTGCGCGTGTTTGTGTTTGTGTGTGTATGTGTTTTTGTTTGTGTGTTTGTTTGTGTGTGTTTGTTTGTGTCTGTGTATGTTTGTTTGTGTCTGTGTATGTTTGTTTGTGTCTGTGTATGTTTGTTTGTGTCTGTGTATGTTTGTTAGTGTGTTTGTGTGTGTGTTAGTTGTGTTGGGGCCAGAACTCCTGCAGCAAGTGTAGACACCTTAATGGTGCTGGGTCATTATGAAATTGCTTTGCATATTGGGCACTGACTGGACTTGTACATCTGAACAGGAGAATTGACAGCATGCAGTGATCTGTACTTGCGTGCCTTGAATTCTCGCTTGCCATCATCAAATGTTTGTAATTTGTGTTAAATGTTCCCTTTGTGGCATTACCTGCCGTCCTTGCCTAAACAACCTGGCAAACTATAGATGTACGTATGTTTGAGCTTAACTTAAACACTTGAAGGTTTAGTTTCTATTATTCGAGCAATTGGCCAGCATGTTTTCACTCGCTGACAGATTTTGGATGTCTGCCTTTTGTCTATTCTGAAATATCTGCTAAACTAATATTATAATTCGCATAGAAATTGATAACTTTTCAAAAAAGGAATCCCATGGACAAACGGAAAGAAAACCACTGGACCAAATTACAGTAATTAATAGGTGAATCTTATTTTAAACAAAAAGGTTAATTTCCCGTAAATAGCCAACACAGAAAAGATACGCAGCACATATTTACAAGATTTGCAATACTTCCACATAAATGGAGCACCCTGTGAAGTTTTGTAACAGAGGCCGAGTTGGGAAGACTATGTCGGATATCTCACTTCTTACTCAGTTGTTTTGGTCCTTAAGTCACATTCACGAGCAGTTGTATTTCATCCAAAGCACTGGGACACGGTTAGCATTGAGAAGGTGCACACCTACAAAGGCCCCCCTCACTCGGGCCACAACAGTCCTAATGGTGCAGAATCCTCAGACTTCCTTCTCCCACCAACATGGTTGTGCCCTGGCAACACTGAAACAGCAGCAATGGTCGTGTCCAATCTGCAATCCATTGCTCTTCAGCATTCTGCTCTTTCCAACTGTATAACAGTCCCAGTAATACAGTCTCTGTTCTATTCTCAGAGACTTGTTTCACCACAAGGACCTATTTGAAAAGTGCCAAAAATAACTTCTATTCGGAGAGAACCATGCTTGTTTCCCTGCTCTCTCATTCTGTGTTTTGAACCGCGAAAAAGTAAGTCAGGCCAAAACCCTACATCAATGCAATTAGCTTTCTATTTACCCTTTGCTTCTTAGCTGCTCACTCCCATGGCAACCTCCAGTTATATGGGCATTTCTTGGAACCTAATGGTGTCAGAATCATGAAACCAATTAACCCTCTTTCAGAAATTCCCAGTTCATCCTTGGTCTCAAAGGGGACATTGCACATTCGCAAAGAACTTGAGTCATCACACTAACATACTTATTTTCTGTGCGAAAGTGGTTCAGGGAGAACATTTTTATTTAATAACAGGGCAGGTTTAGGTTACTTTTCAGGTGTTCCTTGCATACGTGTTTTAGCAATTAAGCTGTGTTGTTACGAAGATTGTAATGGCGCAGCTCCAGATGAACCAGTGTTTCCCGGTTCATTTATCCGTCTCTCTTCCTCATAGCCTATCTGTGATGATGAGCACCAGAACATGGCTGGGACATGGGGAGCCTGGCACAGCTGACCCCATGGATTAGCCTTTGTAGCCTGACCAGCATTTTGTTCAATCTAAAGACAGATAGTGATTTCAAATGCCTGTAGTCACTCTGTGCTGCACTATTAATTTCAGCACTAAATTCCTGCAACCTACCTCATGAAAAATTATCTGTAAAGCCTGAAGTTGATTCTGAGGTAGAGAATTTCTGAGTCCGATACAGCAGAATGTATTTGTCTGCAAAACCAACCCAACAAAATGAAGAAGCCAATTCTTTGAAGCCTGTTTTGAAACACAATTGGTGATTTTGTTGGCAATTGAGCCAGAAAGCACGTTGGTCTGTTGGCTGCTAGTATCACAGAAGGAGACCATTCGGCCCATCGAGTCTGCGCCGACCCTCTGAAAGAGCACTCCACCAAAGTCCATTCCTCCACTCTATTCCAGTAACCCCTTAATGTAACCTACACACCTTTGGACACTAAGGGGCAATTTACCAAGGCCAATCCATCTAATTTGCACATCTTTTGGACTGTGGGAGGAAACCGGAGCGCCAGGAGAAAACCCACACCGACACGGGGAGAAAGTGCAAACTCCACGCAGTCACCTGAGGTCAGAATTGAAACTGGGTCCCTGGGGGCACTGAGGCAGCAGTGCTAACTACTGTGCCACCCATAGTATCATTTTTGTTGAATCTGTTTAAAAATGCATGAAAGCCATGGAATTTTTTAATGAAATATTGAAGTAGAAACAAGCTGTCCCCTGCCCCATTTGTAAATTCAGTCTATCATCAGTGTCAAGTTGCTAAGGGTTAGGGGAGTTGGTCTCCACACGTCTGAGAGGGGAGGATGGCAGGAAGGGAAAGTGCCGCACTTTGTTTTCACAACTTTCTTCCAGCTCTATTTGCACATGAAACTCATGCAGTTTTGCCTTGCTCAATTTTATTATTTACCTCTTCGCATATTTTCATTAATGACTGAGGGTCGTTTTTCATATAGGGAAAAGTATCAAACCAGTCGTGTCCAGTTCAAGTATTGGTCCTGGCGAAGTAGCACTGACATCGCTTTTACCAAGTGGTCAACAGCAGCCAACAACACAGCCTCCTGCAATGATTAAATCAGTTCCAGTATCCTCAGCGATTGCAGTGACTCACATTCTACAGCAGGTAATTAATTAATGTTATAATTATTAGTGTCACGAGTAGGCTTACATGAACACTGCAATGAAGTTACTGTGAAAATCCCCTAGTCGCCACACTCCAGTAGCTTGGGTACACGGAGGGAGGATTCAGAAACGAAAGAGAAAATGCTGGAAAATCTCAGCAAGTCTGGCAGCATCTGTAGGGGGAGAAAAGACCTAACGTTTCAAGTCCGATGACTCAATGTCAAGAGCTTTGACAAAGAGTCATCGGACTCGAAACGTTAGCTCTTTTCTCGCCCTACAGATGCTGCCAGACGTGCTGAGATCATCCAACATTTTCTCTTTCGTTTCAGATTCCAGCATCCGCAGTAATTTGCTTTTATCCAGGGAGGATTCAGAATGTCCATTTCACCTAACAGCACGTCTTTCGGATTGGCAGTGCACAATATTTTTACAATTAGGACTGCCAGCAGGGTTAGTTCAGAGAAAATTATTTAACGGGATTTTTTTTTGCTGTAATGGAGAGCTCCCGTTGCTTCTTGGGTTGGAAGCTGGTAGATATTAAAGTACCATAATTGCACTCGGGCTTACTGTTTTGAATTTTGTAAGTATTGGCTCTTGCTGTCCCCTGCTTCTGCCATCTTCACCAGTACTCCTAGCCATTGCTGTTGCTGCAGGAGTAGCGCCAATCAATTGTTGCTCAGTGCACCGGTGACTCTCAGCTCTCCCAGTTACAGTCACAGGACCTGCAACAGGCTCAAAGGAGGCAGCCAAAAATGTTTCCCAGATCCAAGTCTGAGCACTCCAGCTGGAGAGATTAGAGTTCAAGATATTGTGCACTCTGCTCCAATGATCTCCTCATAGTTTCTCCTGCAATTGGCGCTTGGGAGCTGCTGGCTTTAAAATCATATTGCAGTACAATTGCTTCCCTTAGAGAGAGGAAAATCAACTAGACTTTCCACTCCTGATTGCTAGTCAACGATCTTTTTGGCCTTGTGCATGTGGCTGCGAGGTGAGAGTATGACTGGGTCTGACCCATGATTTAAAAAGCTGTCTAAACATTTGAGCCTCAGGTAGAATAATTGATCACTTAGGTGAGGCATCGGAGGACAACTGCTGCTACAGTACTTTTGGTACTTCACACCAGCAAGAAGCGGATTAAAAGTAATAGAGTCACTGATGTGAGGTAAACAATCTCGTTGAGACGCGCTTTTGGTTTACTAGGCTGTCATTGTGTTTTAGTATATTCTTCAGAACTCCATTTGCACTGCAACCTTGCACAGCACATTGACCAAGGGCAGGTTGAGCAAATAGATTCAAAGCACCTGCTCAGA
The DNA here is from genome assembly GCF_047496885.1 of Scyliorhinus torazame. Classification (NCBI taxonomy): domain Eukaryota; kingdom Metazoa; phylum Chordata; class Chondrichthyes; order Carcharhiniformes; family Scyliorhinidae; genus Scyliorhinus; species Scyliorhinus torazame. The sequence continues at coordinate 198,994,537 of NC_092721.1, read as the reverse complement.
CTTGCAGCACCACTATAAGTCACTCAGAAAAATGTCACCTACAAGAAAGTGGAGTCATGGTGCTTCATAAATCAATTGAGTTGGCTTTCCACACTTGCTTAATGAAGGCTTTAGGGAGTGGGGAAGAATTTCCCAGGGTTTTTCCCAAAATTGGTCACAGGTTTTTCCCCTTGCCTGGGTAGTTGGGAAGCGTTGTGCAGGAGACTCTACCGTCTAATGACTGAGTGCGCATTGATGGGCATGCTGGGCATATCCAGCCCTCTTTTAATCTTGTTATGTAGGTTCGAGTGTTGGGAATGCAATTGTTTTGCATTGTATGTGAAATTTGGTCAGTGTAAGTGACTGGAATAAAGAACCGCTTGATTTGTATAGTGCCAATTGCATCTCATACATAAATAGACTTGATGAGGCAGTCATTTTCCACACTAGATTCCACAAACAGCAATTAAACAATAACCACTTATCCTGTTTTTAATATCTGTGTTTAATATCCTGTTTTGAAATTATTAATAATTACAATGAAAATCTAAGCCTTCAACTTTGTGGGAAGTCCATTCTGCTGCTGTCTCATTTACATTAAGTTCTCCTATTTTGCTTGTATATCCTTCCCCCCGCCCCCCTCCACCATTTCCTGTCCTATAGTTTTGCTGCATATGTACTTTCCCCAGGCATCTGGCAATGTTGCACAGTAACATTGGGCAGCCAAAATCATCCAGCTTTGTTACCCCCTATAGTGCAGAGCCTTGTTCTTCGCCCAGTGAAGACGAGGTCTGGAATTTCTTGGGGGGGAACATTACAGGCAAAGACCCCTAATATACCCCCATGTTCTCTGTCCATTCTGATTAGGTTCCAATTCTACCATAGTGAGTTGTGAAATTGAATTTGTGATTTGAAGCAGGGAGAAGAACCATGGAAATTGCTGGAATGCAGTTGGTTCGCTAATGTCATTCAGCGAAGGGGACCTGCCATACTTACTGACTCTATCTGGTCTACAGGTGACTCCAGATTTGTGCTATTCGGTTGCACCTTGAAGTGGATCAGCAAAAACCATGCATTAAAAATCTGGAAGCAAGCTCAATAAGCAGCAGATGGGCAATAAATGCTGCTTTGTCAGCAGCATCTGCAAACTGAGAACAAGTGATTTTCTCATCCACACAGTCCCTTTTAATTTAGTTTGCTTTCAAAACATTATTCCCAGTTCAGGTTTTTGTACATGTAGCGTGCACAACACCCTATGAACAAATATGGGGGAGCTTAAAATTGTCAATTTCAATCATGCTTATTGGCTACATACTTGGCAGTAATGCAAAGGTGAAATTTAAAACATTTTGAGACATGATTGATTTAAGTAATTCAAAGACTAGAAGGGTAAAAACAAGTTTCTTACTTTAAAATATGCAAACCAACTGTAACTTTATTTTTACAAGACTACTTGGCACTTTATCATATCCTAGAAATGCCAATGCTTCACTTGCAAAGAATTTCTTTGAAGTGTAGTAACTTGTCATGGCAAATGGCTACACGTTTTTGATGGTTGCGTTGACCGAGGAGTATGTATTTGCATAAAGCTAGCCAAACTCTACTCTTCAAGAAGTGCTACGGGATTTAAGATCAACTCTACCTACTGGAACAGATAAACGGCGCCTCATTTTAATGTCTCATTTGGAAGGATGGTGCATCTTCATCTGTAGAACAATCCTCAGTACTGCACTGTTGTGGGCCAATCTAGATCATGTGCTTAAATCCTGGAATAGGACTTGAACCCATTCTTCTGGTGTAAGGATTTCATTGCAGTTGATAATTTTTACGATAGTGCTAAACGTTTGGAGCAACATAACATGGTTTGTGTTTCTCTTTGTCCTATCTCAAAAGAATGAAAAACTTGAAACTGCCTTAAAAATTATGTCTTGCATTAATCTTTTGGTTATTTTATTCCTGAATTCCGCATCCAGATCCCAATAAAATTACAAGCAGTTACTGGCCAGGGTGTTGTTGTCAAGCAAGACGACTCTGAGGCTGAAGAAAGTGAAGTAGAGGAAGGGGACACCTTGGACCCGCAAACCGGCCTCTTCTACAGGTCGAACACCTCAATGCAGCCATCCCATCAGCAACAGAAACAACAACAGCAACTTCAGGACGTGGCACAGACCAAATCCCCAGCACTGCAGCAAGTGTCCACAGCGACGACCCAGACACAACAAACCATGCTGCAGGTGATCGCAGTGAAAGCACAACAGCCGCAGCAGCTTCCTAAACTGCTGCAGCAAGCACAACACAAGCCACAGTTACAGCCCCCAACACATTTTCAGCATCAGCCGGATAGGACCCAGCTAACCATAAAGCAGCAGTCTATCTCATCCGAACAACCTCTTCCTGGCCAGGTAATACCAAAGCATAATAGCTGGGAGCGTATAATACCACTCGGCAAGTTTTTGCTCATTACAGTGATCTAAAGATAGCAGGGACCAGAGTGTGCAATGGTCTGTTTGCTGCATGAAATTGGTTGGTAACATTCACACAATGTTTGTGATGTACGCACTGGAATTTTCGGAAGTGATCTGGACTCGATTATGATAAGTGCACTTGGTGTGTATGTGTGTGTGTCTTAACCTGATTATTTATGCCTCTCGTGGATAATGATCAGTAGCTGAAAACTTTGCTGATCTCCCAATCCCACTCCAAACCAGGAGTATGAGGCCAAAAGTAGCAAACCTGCTACTATTCTATTGAAAGTTACTGACTTGCTTTGACACAGAGATTGGACTTTAAGAAGTTTAATTACTAATTATAAATATTTGTTTTATACATTAGACATGCCTCGTTATTTCTGTTTGCCAGGACCACTGCATTTTTAAAAAATACAGGTTTTTCTGCTAAGGATGGCTTGGCAGATGAATTCAGTAGGTGCACTGTAAAAATCAGAATGGTTTCAGGAGATTAGAGATTGCTAGAAGTTGCCACAATTAATTTTCTATCAGTACTCTACTAAATATGTAATATAATATTTTGGTCTCTTGGAACAATTTGTATGACAGTGAGTCTGCCATTCTGTTAGCTGTAGGTGAGTCTTACTCTATTACTCCAGATTCCTTGACTTTTTCTCCATATTCCTTAATACCTGTACTTCATTGTGACTATCTCCCGTGGCATTGTATTTCACAACCCCTTGTTTTGAAAGATGGTTTTCTTCGGTCTGCTATTTGCCAACATTGTTCTAATTCTAAAATTTTGTCATTCTGTTTTTGCACGGAAAGTCTGTAGCTGATAAATACACTTGGCCTTTGCATCTTGCATTAATTAGCTTAGTGTTTCTTCCCTCTATCCAGTAAAAGACACTCTGGAATATTTATTAATTTCAGTTGCAGCATGAGAATTGCAAGACCTGCTTTGCTAAGACTGTGGTGTCAACAGTAGATGAGGTGAGCCTGCTCACTTGGAATAGTAATACCCTTCCAGGTGTGATAACTTGGGAGTTGAAGCTAAAAGTAGCACCTTTAAATAAAGAAGCATAGTGCTTTGGAGCTCCAGCTGTATGTAGTTTATAGAATCTTTGCATCTAGACTTCCTCACAGTTTAATTGAGGTGAATAGCATTGTTGTGTTGACGGAAAGCTGGATAGATACATGAAAGAGAAAGAAATGGATGGGAATGCCAATCGGGTTAGTTGAAATATGGTGCGAGGAGGCCCATGTGGAGTATAAAAGAACTGCTATAGACCTGTTTGAATGGCCTATTTCTCTACTCGAACTATGTAATGCATGCTCTCTTCCCCCCCCCCCCCTCTTTATCCTTTAATCACTGGCAAGGCCAACAGTTGTTACCCATCCCTAATTGCCTTGAACAGAGTGGCTTGCTTGGCCATTTCAGAGGCAGTTAAGAATCAACCTGCATTCCTGTGGCAGGATGGCAGATTTGCTTTTCTACAGGACATTAGTCATTAGTGAACCAGATGGGTTTATACAACAACCGATGATAATTATATTTTAAAAGTATATTTATTTAATATTCCAGGCTAATTAAATTTAAATTCCACCAGCTGCCAGCCACAGTGGGATTTGAACCCCTGTCAGAGCATTAGCCTAAGTCTCTGGATTACTTGTCCAGTGGCATTACCACCATGCCACCATCTCCCCCTACTTGCCCTGTAGCCAGCACGTTGTTGGTCTTTGGATTGAAAACGGGTCTTTTACTTCTGGATTCTAGCATGCCTCGACATTCAATCTCATTCAAAAAGGTACCCCATATTATAGCATGAGAGTTTCCCATTTCCTGGGACAGACATTGTGTGGCTCGGCGATTGAGATTGTCAGTGTAGTGTCAAAATAGGAGCAGTTTGGTGCAATGGGTGATGCCCACCAGGAGCTGAATTGAGACTGAACTCCTTTTTCAGTGAACAGGCAGGCAAGACTTGCACCTTGTTTGTTGTAGCCTCTTCGCACTTTCCTAGTAACATTGTGTACAGGAATGGACTTGCTGTATCTCAGCCAACAAGGCTGATGAAGCAGGTTAATTTAAAATTATTTTTAAAAAAAATACTTTTGGAGAGTTAAGCATAAGGTAATGCTTCCTTTTTAGCCAGTCTAAGTTGTAAGTATTACAAATTTAATATTTTATTTTATAAGTACTGTGAATATTCTCATTTCCTTCTGTAGGTAGTTTGCTTTTCCTTCCCTCCCATGTTGAATTACAATTTCATGAATTCTGACTGCCCTCTCATATCTTGCACAATTGGCCAATCTTCAAGTGTGAGGTTAAATGGGGAGGCTATTTGACTGTGGACAGCATCACAGCCGAGTCTAATCCTGCGTTTACTGACAATCGGCGCACAAGCAATTTTCAGGAACGGTCACTGAATAGCAATCAGGAACGGATAGCATTTATGATTCATCTCTGTCGCTATTCTAGGGCACCATGACCAATTTTAGAATCCTTCCTACTTCCCTGTCTAAAGATTCAGTCGCTCAGTACAGACCGGAATCAAACCTGGGAATTTCCTGGCCTGAAAAAAAAGTATGATTCAGCTTGACACTGGAAAGTTACGTAGAACTGATCCAAGGGTGGAAGACTGATGTTGAGTTTGATGGGATTGAGGGGAGAGGGAACTACAGGTGGAGGAGAGGGCTCGGTCCTTAGATCAGCCTACTGTGACATTCCAGATCTTGATTGATTCAGAGAGACAGAGCAAAGAAAGCTTCAAATGCTGGAAACTGAAATAAAAACAGAAAATTCTGGAAATACACAGCAACACAGAGGAAATCTGGAAAAATGTTTTAGTTGTAGACCCTGCATCAGAACTGGTCTGATTCAGACTAACTTTTAAAACCATCCCAGACTGTTCTGCTCTGTTCTCCCATTGTCATTTAATGGTTACTGTAGGGCTTCTGTTGACGTTTGCAGGCACAGCCACCCATCATAACGCAAGGAACAACGGTCACCAAAATAACCTTTGGAAATTACCAAGCCACTACCATCACGAAAACGGCCAGTGGCAGCTCAAAGAGTTCAATAATGGCGACAAACTATTATACGGTGCAATCTTCCAAAAAGTCAATGGAAACAGACATTTTAAAGATTTCCATGATGGAGGCCCAGATCGAAATGAATGCGGAAGCCTCCAGTGTAGACGCTAGCAGAGTGAGGAAGCCCACTGCACAGAAAGTAAGCTCACTGCAGTCAGGCCCTTCAAATCAGTTCCAGAAACCATCTGTGACCCCTGTGCTAAAAGAACAGCAAAACATACAGCTCCCAGAGAAGACCCTTCCACCTAGGGAATCTGAGGGATCTGGAAAGGCTGTTCAAAGCCATTTTCTTCAAATTCAGAATGTAACACAAGAGAAGTCCGATGAAATATCTGCAGATATTCTTATTCAGGTAAGCATGCGTATCTGTTTAAAATCTTGACGCAGCCTGGAAGAGCGTGCAACATACAGGCATTCTGTCCTGTCATGTGTCAACAACACAAAAAGAAATGATCCCAAGACCGATTAAACCACATTTTTCATAAACAGTACCAGGGAAAAATGTCATTCCAGATGCAGTTGTAAATGGCTCGTGCATTTTTGTTGAATACCGAGCT